>NC_134886.1:38280929-38288429 GCF_041734735.1 Babylonia areolata
ACATAAAACTATAGCATTGCACACCAGATTATCTATGTATCTATGTATCTATCTATCTATCTATCTATATCTATCTATGTCTACCTATCTGTCCATCTATCTATTTGTTTGCCAGTGTGTCCGTGTGTCTGTGTGTCTATCGGTATGTATGCATGCATGTATGAATGTATGTATCTCTATCATTCTGATTTTAACAGCATTCTCCCTCACTTTATTTGCTTGACCCCCCCCCCCCCCCCCTCCCCCTCATCTTTCTCTTTGTTTTTTTATGTTGTTTTCATTGTCGTCGTTCGTCGTCGTCACCATTTCCATAGCATAACCATCACCGGAATCAGCTTCTTCTTCTTCTTCTTCTTCTTCGATACACACTCTGCAACCCCTCCAAATTGGGAAGTCGCACACCACATAGGTAGCTTTCTCTCTTTCTCCAGTTTTCCTTGTTTCTTTGTTGCTTTCTTTCTTCCTTCCTTTCTTCTTTTTCGTTGTTTCTTTCGTTTACCCCATTGTAATCAACCTATTTTGCTCTTATTTTTTTCATATTCTTTTATTTTCTTTCCCTTGTTTCATTTTATTCTGACCTACCCTTTTCCTACAGTATTGCCAAGGTGCAAGTGCATTCATTTGATTCAGAACTGAAACTGAAGTTAAGCATGAATGTATCACTGTCAGGAATAGCAACGAAATGTCAGATGTGAAGTGAAAAATTAATCAGTAAAATAGTCCCCTGTATTCTTTATTTTTTTTTATTATTTTTTTTTTTTTATCATCTCTCCGATGGAAAGGACAGACCCTGGTATATACAGCAAATGAAATACAAAGATAGAGGGTAAGGGTAGCCAGGATAAACAATGAGAGAGAGAGTGAGAGGGAGAGAGAGAGAAGGGGGGAGAGAGGGAGGAAAAGAGAGCGAGAGAGAGAGAGAGGGAGAGAGAGAAAGAGATAGGAGTGTGTGTGAGAGAGAGAGAGGGAGAGAGAGAGAGAGAAAGAGATAGGAGAGAGAGGGAGAAAGAGATAGGAGAGAGAGAGAGAGAGAGAGAGAGAGAGTGTGTGTGTGTGTGTGTGTGTGTGTGAGAGAGAGAGAGAGAGAGAGAGAGAGAGAGAGAGAGAGAGAGAGAGAACACTGAACACTAAAAAAGAGAGACAGAGACAGAACATAAAGAAATATACATACACTATTACGGACGGAAAAAAGGGGTGATTTTCATTTTCGATTGTGTCACAAGTAACTTCCACTTCCTAGTTTAAGAAAGAAAAGAAAAAAAAGAAGAGGAAAAAAAAGAAAACTGAAAAGAAAAGAAAAGAAAAGAAAAGAAAAAAAAGCCACTATGAAAATTATCTTGAATCGGCAACACGTATGTACGTAACCGAGCGAAATAGCTTCAACTGTATTCATCACACACACACACACACACACACCCACACACACACACACACACACACACACAGTGCAAACTTTACTGAACCAGCAACACATGACAAAGCATACCAGGTTCAACTGTATTCATTGCACAAACATGTTACATCGTCATGGTTTGTCAAAACCATCAGTTCTCGCAATGCTAGACTGACATTATTCTCACTATTTTTTTTTCTATTATACATTTGACAAAGCATGGGTATAACAAAACAGAGATTATTTTTTCATGACATCACATACATTAAAAAAAAATAAAAATAAAAAAAATAAAAAAATGTCAAAACGCCAGGAATTCCAACAGAGATTACATCTGGACTGATTCTTGCTTCGTTTTCTGAAAGTCGATAGGCAAATCAATCATAATGAAATGCGCTTCGTTCATTTGAACTACAGATTAACTCACTCAGTACGGCCAGTCTTCTCTTCTCCTCTACACAGATCCCTCGGATGTCCAGTGGGTGTCTGAATGACCCAACCTTTAGCTTCCGTCGTCAGAATTGTGGTATTCTTTGTCAACATTCACCTCTTCAGTGTAAGAGCGTTCCGCTGGTAATATTTTGATGGTGGTTATTGGGGTGAAACGCTATTAACGTCGTCTCTTTCGCCGTTCGTATGGAGAGAGTTAAATTTAGTTTAACCATTACTTGCTTGCTTGAAAAAAGGGCCATTTTAATGTGCATTTGAACTACTCTCATGCCATCTTGTGCCCTGTTAGTTTCCCTGTATCCCAACCAGCTCGTCTTTCAGTCATGAGTTCAAAGTCATTTGTCAATGACATCACCGAATCATCTCCGACCTGGGTCTATGAAGGACGGGTGAAAAGGCGAGTTCAGTTTAATCCTGCTGTGGTAAGAATGAAAAACAAAAACAAACAAACAACAAGAGAGGCAAGGCCTCCAAGACTCACTTGTGATACACTTTTAAAAAAAAATCCAAGCTTTTTATGTATTGAGTATAATTTCAAAATATAATGTTTAAGATGAGAAAGATCAGTTTAAAGCAAATTAACTCCCCTAGCATTGGAGAGTAATTTCCCTTTTTTACTATCTGCACCAAAACGTTTGCAAAATAAATAAAACTTCCATGCTTAGCAAAGAAGTTCCTGTTTGAACAAAAAATGATAATAATGACTGCTTTAGCTGTTGGGTCAGAATATCAGATCAAAGTGTCAAGTTTAGAGAATACAAAAAAATATAAATATAACAGTAAATGCAGTTTGCATATAATTAGGCTTCATTCTTTATTTGTTTGTGCCCATCCCAGAGGCGCAATATTGTTTTAAACAAGATGACTGGAAAGAACTGATTTTTTTCCTATTTTTATGCCAAATTTGGTGTCAACTGACAAAGTAGTTGCAGAGAAAATGTCAATGTTAAAGTTTACCACGGACACACAGACACACACAGACACAGACACACACAGACACAGACACACACACACACACACACACACACACAAACACACACACACACACACACACAGAGAGAGAGAGAGAGAGAGAGAGAGAGAGAGAGAGAGAGAGAGAGAGAGAGAGAGAGAGAGACAGCCGAACACCGGGTTAAAACATAGACTCACTTTGTTTACACAAGTGAGTCAAAAAACAACAACAACAACAACAACAACAAAATACACAAAACCGAAACATGTTGGCATGTCGGGTGGGGTAGGTGGTGGGGTAGTGATCAAGCTTAACATCGATGGTTCCCAGCGGACTGCCGACGCTGAAACTGTGACGGACGAACCCGGGTGTGGCCGTGTATGGGGGAATCTACATGAGTGGCGTGGGAGTAGTGCCACTGAAACGGTACAGATGATGGGGCAGAAAAAAAAAGAGAGGAAAAAAAAAGTTTAACAAAGATGAATGTAGATGTTACAGACGCAAAATAATCTTCTTTTTCTTCTTCTTCTTCTTCCAGTTTCATCGTTATGTATTTTTATGTGTTTATGTCTCTTTATGTGTTCTTTAACACGCACTTACACCACCTCTGCCACCACCTCCGCCCACATCACCACAATCACCACCACCACCACCTTCACCACCACCACCACTACCACCACGGCTTTTTGTCAAGAAGTTTAACTCTTCTCCACGTTCCCCATGCTCTTCATTCGGCTTCTTGTCATCTTCACCATCCTTTAATGTTTCACCATCTTCTTTAGTGAGTCTTCCTATTTGCCTTCTTTTTGCCCACTCTTCATCAAGGGTCAGGTGGTATTGACATTGTGGGGGAAAGGGAGAACAGAAGCTCATGAAAGGAACACGGGATCCATTCTGTTCTGGCCTCGGGGATTCATTCCAAAGATCAATGCCGTGAAGACCGCATCCCCCCTCCCCCACTCTCTCCCTCTCTCCCCCTCCGCCCACCAGCTTGCATTCACTGCGATCGACCAAACCGTTGTGTCCTCCTTCGGGCGAAGGGCAAGAAGCAGGCGTGGTATAAAAGAGTAATGGCCCACTAGTGCAAGCCGGTGCCACATTGTGGGATGCCTTCCTGATGACCGACACATTGTTCGCGAACTACAGAAAGATGACAGAAGGGACAGGCAGAGGCAAATGAAGTGTATTGTGTCAACATGACCCCTAAGAAAAGAAACGAAACGAACACAGTGACAGTAAAGTACAGAGACAGGGCTGGATGGAAAACGAAGAACCGGGTGGCGGGGTGGGGGTGTGGGGGGTGAAGGGTGAGGGGGTGGGGGGTTATCATCGCTGTGCGACAGTGAGTGTGACAAGTCCCTAGAAGAGCAGGCGTGTTGGCGAGAGCTCTGACAGTAATTACCGATTTCAGAAACTAAACAAATAGTATGCTGGTCGTTTGTTTGTTTTTTTTTTTTTTTTTTTTTTTTTTTGTTTGTTTTTTGTTTGCTTGTTGGTTTGTTTGTTTTTTTTTCTGTCAGTTAATACTGCGATCGACCGTTGAACCCTAAGCAATGAATTACAGGATAAATATCGATCCGGAATTAATGTACTAGAGTGACATTGAACAAGTCATTTTGCAAAGTAGATGGAACTCCCTTGTCTTTTTCTTCTTTCTTTGTCTTTTTCCTAATGTGTTGAAGGGGCAGGATGACAGCTTCCATACAAAAGCTTCTACCAAAGTGATGGTTTGATGGGTTTTATTCACATTTACGGCTTTTTGTGTGCATGCAATCATTTATCAACACGGTGGCAATAGAGGAGTTATAAAATACACTCTAGTGACTCTCTGTCTCTCTGTGTTTGTCTCTGTCTCTGTGTCTTTTCTCTTTCTCTGTCTCTGGCGACTGTCTGTCTGTCTGTCTCTCTCATATGACATTACTCTGAACCTCTGATACCATAGCATGTTGAGCGATTAGCATATTTGCTCAGGAAGAGGTTCTGCTACCAAACTGAGCAATAAAAGAGTTTGAAACTACACATAACATTGGCATATAATCATTTGTTTTGGAATCCTTTTTTGCGCTTTATCACAATAATATGTAAAATAGAAGCATGGTTCTTTTCATGGTAATCAACCGAACGTGCAAAGCAACAACAACAACAAACAAAAAAGTGAACGTATTGAATGTGGACCATGCTGGTCGTACAGAACCTGACTGTCAGAGCTGACAGATATTCTGGCATTCACCTGTTAACCATCGTTGTTTGTGTACACATCAAGAATGAAAGATAGCTGTCAGGACGCCCACTTAAGACGGCTCTGTACCGTTTGCCTTGTTACCTGTCAGTGGAAGGAAAATAGCTCATGACATTGACTTGCAAAGAAGAATGAACTCTTCAGTTATGTGGTGGAATAGTATTGCGAGTAAACCAGGGAAACAAATGAAACAAACAAACAAACAAACAAAAAAACCACAACCCCCCAAAAAAAAAACACACACAAAAAACAAACGAAAAAACCCCACAAAGACAGAAAAAGACACACAAACTGGCTATCCAATAAAAATGCAACCACCACCTCTATCATCATTATCATTGACATATATTTAATCGTCTTCTTGTTCTTGTTGTTGTTCTTCTTTTTCTTCTTCTTCGCCGCTTCTTACTTTTTACTTCTCAGCTTCTTTCTTCTTCTTCTTCTTCTTCTTCTTCTTCTTCTTCTTTCCACTGCTCCTTCGTCTCTGTATTCTTCTGCTACTTGTTCTTATTCGCAACCTTTCAGGCTTCCCCTCTCTCTCCAACATCCGTCCCTTTCCTCATCATTCGTATTGTTCACCCTTCACTATGGACTTGACTAACGTCATCATCGGGACAGGATGGTACACTGACAATGGGAGAATGGATACCCATGGAAGGCGCAGTAAATGCAGTTTGTTAAGGCTTGGGAAATCCGTTTCCACGACCAATTTTGGGATGACCACATTCCCAGCTTGCATTCATGCGATCGACCAAACCATTGTGTCCAGCTGGCTTGAGCGGGACTTCGGTATCGGCAGATGTACCGCTGCTATGGTCTCATCACGGCTGCTGAAAACTGATCATTGTTGCCCTTGGCATGCGAATAGACATTGCCTTTGTATAGTACGATGGTGTACCACAAGGTTCAGGTGTGGGTCTTATTCTGTTCATGACGTTTTCTATTGAACCATATTGCAATTTATGTTTGTGGAACAATATACTATCTACATATACGTATTATATCATATCTTATTGCAATACCTTATGATATGTTAGCATAACCAAAATAATACTAATAATAATAATATTATTATTATCAATCATAATCATAATAATACAATGATCAACATCATCATCATCATCGTCATCACCATAATCATCAACATGATGGTAAGAGAAAAATGATAACGTCAATAACAAAGAATAAACTGTATGAATATAATACATAGCACACGTGTGTGTGTGTGTGTGTGTGTGTGTGTGTGTGTGTGTGTGTGTGTGTGTGTGTGTGTGTGTGTGTGTGTGTGTGTGTGTGTGAGTGTGTGTGTGTGTGTGTGTGTGTGTGTGTGTGTGTGTGTGTGTGTGTGTGTGTGTGTGTGTGTGTGTGTGTGTGTTTATCTCTTTCTCTCTCCTTCTCTTGTTTTTTCAAAATATTTGATGCTCAGGTACAACCCATTCTTTTGTACGCTTCTGAGATGTGGGGTCTTAACAGACTTGATAATATTGAGAAGGTTCATTCCTTTGCATGTAAACGTTTTTTGAACATACCACTTAGAGTACCAAACAAGTTCGCATACGGCGAATTAGGACGTTATCCACTGTATATAGATAATGCAACAAGGTGTATCAAGTACTGGTTAAGGTTGCTGAATATGAATGTGCACCGATTACCCAGACAGGCATATTTGATGTTGTTTAACCTAGACGAAAGGGGAAAAAAATGCTGGGTGTCTTTAGTAAAAAATACTTTATTTAGACTTGGGTTTGGATATGTCTGGTTGCAACAAGGCGTTGGTTGTGAGCAAACATTTTTGTCATTATTTAAGCAAAGAATGAAAGATATATTTATGCAGGAGTGGGACGAGTCAGTAATGTCTAAAGATATATATCATAACTACAGACTGTTTAAAACTGGTTTTCAGTGTGAGCAATATTTTTACTTTGTGGATAAAAAGTGTTTAGGGACTATTTAGTAAAATTACGGCTTGGTTTGCTCCCAATAAATGGTTCATTTTTAGAAGAACATTCAAATGTAATTCAAATTACGCATGTAAATGTTGTAATGTGATCGAAGATGAAAACCATTTTATAACCAATTATGTCCTTTACAATAACCTGCGGCAAAAACATCTGAACTCTGAAGGTCAATCGTATGTTCACTTGCTGAAAAATGGTTCTGTTTACAGTATTCGTAAACTCTGCATTTATATATTTAATGCTCTGAAGATACGACAGGAATTCTGTGACAACAATGATGAAAGTTAGAATTAATTTACTATGCACAAGAAGCACTTTTGTTTTACAGGTTTAGGTTAGTACGTATTTTACATTTTGTTGTGGCTGAGTGATCACCATATTGTGTACTTTTGATCTCTTTCTAGGGGCCGGAGGCCTGGAGATTAAAGTTTTGTTCTTCTTGTTCTTGTTCGCTCTCCACACACACACACACACACACACACACACACACACACACACACACACACAC
>NC_134886.1:38303429-38318429 GCF_041734735.1 Babylonia areolata
AGTAGTAGTAGTAGTAGTAGTGACTCTTGCCCTCTGCCAATGGAGCAGCCTTGCGCGAAATGTTCACACACAAAAACAACAACAACAACAACAGACAGTAAAACCCTGGGTAGAGTTCCAGGCGGTGCCATAAGCAGGAAGAGAACTGCACCTCTCAACATGAACACGTCAGTGGCACACACAGGCAGTTAATGGATTAGAATTGATTTTCCGTCCCTTGTCCGCTCCTCGCCTGTACGCTAAGCAACGTACGTCAGCATGGGATGAAAGCCGCTGTTGAGAGAGGAGGCCTACCACATGCGAGGGAGTTAAGCCTATTTCAGCTGAATTTAGGGGGGCAGTTTTACTCTCTGGCCATCTTGGGTTGAAGCAGCATGCACGTCAGCTGTCCACTCTGACCCATATTTTTAGCGTATCGTTGTAATGCTACAGATAGGCAGCATGCTGTTGTACTGTTAGAATGTCTTTAATTTTACTTGTCTGTATCTTCACTGCACGTGCAATATCAAAACGTGTTCATTTTGTAGTGCTCATTGCATTTGAACATGAAGTATTAATATGTCATATCATGATGGAATTTAGCAGACACCAATGTTGTGAACCAGTTTAAAAAGAAATAAAGAAACATCGATATAAACACTTCATGCGTAATAAACACGTCTTGTAGTCGTATACCCAACATAATTGTTTAGAATAATTGAAACCTGAGAAAACAAAACCTTTTTATTCAGACAGTTACGTTATTGTCATGCATAAAACCTGAAACATCTGTTTACTTCTTTATCAGTATACACACTTTCCTTTCACTCATCAATAGACATACTGTGTAGCATACAATGTCACTGGACACTTATAGTACATTAATGTGAATGGAGACACGGAAAATATAAAGGTAGGCATACAAAATGTCCATAGTCATGGTAAGCTTTGATAATGGCTAGAGGGAAAGCACACAGATAAACATAAAGACACACAATGATAGATGGATAAACACACACACACACACACACACACACACACACACACACACACACACACACACACACACACACACACACACACACACACACACACACACACAGATAGATAAATAGAAAGATAGATAGATAGATAGATAGATAGATAGATAAGCCATCAGGCAGTAAAACCCTGGGTAGAGTTCCAGACGGCACTGTAAGCAGGAAGAGAACTGCACCTCTCAACATGAACACGTCAGTGGCACACACAGGCAGTTAATGGATTAGAATTGATTTTCCGTCCCTTGTCCGCTCCTCGCCTGTACGCTAAGCAACGTACGTCAGCATGGGATGAAAGCCACTGTTGAGAGAGGAGGCCTACCGCATGCGAGGGAATTAAGCCTATTTCAGCTGAATTTAGGGGGGCAGTTT
Source organism: Babylonia areolata (assembly GCF_041734735.1). Lineage (NCBI taxonomy): Eukaryota > Metazoa > Mollusca > Gastropoda > Neogastropoda > Buccinidae > Babylonia > Babylonia areolata. Next base: position 38,304,818 of record NC_134886.1, read on the forward strand.
TACTCTCTGGTCATCTTGGGTTGAAGCAGCATGCACGTCAGCTGTCCACTCTGACCCATATTTTCAGCTTGTCATTGTAATGCTACAGATAGGCAGCATGCTGTTGTAGCTGTTAGTATTTCATTAATTTTACTCGTCTGTATCTTCACTGCAAGTGCAATATCACAACGTGTTCATTATGTAGCGTACATAGCATTTGAACATGAAGTATTGATATGCACATCATGGTGGAAACATCAGTGTTGTGAACCAGTTTAAAAATCCATGAAGAAACAAAGAAACAAACACTTCATGTATAACAGACACGTCTTGTAGTTCTATCAACTACAATGCTATTAAGAATAATTAAAACTGATCAAACAAAAACATTTTTTTCAGCAAATTCGTTGTTGTCATGCATAAACAGTTGTTTACTTATTATCAATGTACATACTTTCTTTTACTCATCAATATACATACGCCATGCAATGTGGCTGGACACTTACAGAACATGAATGTGAATGGAGAGACGGAAAATATAAAGGTAGGCATACACAATGTCCATAGTCATGGTAAGCTTTGATAATGGCTAGAGGGAAAGCACACAGACAAACAGAAAGACACATGATAGATATATAGATAGATAGATAGATAGATAGATAGATAGATAGATAGATAGATAGATAGATAGATAGATAGATAGATAGATAGGCCATCAGGCAGTAAAACCCTGGGAAGAGTTCCAGGCGGTGCGATAAGCAGGAAGAGAACTGCACCTCTCAACATGAACACGTCAGTGGCACACACAGGCAGTTAATGGATTAGAATTGATTTTCCGTCCCTTGTCCGCTCCTCGCCTGTACGCTAAGCAACGTACGTCAGCATGGGATGAAAGCCGCTGTTGAGAGAGGAGGCCTACCGCATGCGAGGGAGTTAAGCCTATCTCAGCTGAATTTAGGGGGGCAGTTTTACTCTCTGGCCATCTTGGGTTGAAGCAGCATGCACGTCAGCTGTCCACTCTGACCCATATTTTCAGCTTGTCATTGTAATGCTACAGATAGGCAGCATGCTGTTGTAGCTGTTAGTATTTCATTAATTTTACTCGTCTGTATCTTCACTGCAAGTGCAATATCACAACGTGTTCATTATGTAGCGTACATAGCATTTGAACATGAAGTATTGATATGCACATCATGGTGGAAACATCAGTGTTGTGAACCAGTTTAAAAATCCATGAAGAAACAAAGAAACAAACACTTCATGTATAACAGACACGTCTTGTAGTTCTATCAACTACAATGCTATTAAGAATAATTAAAACTGATCAAACAAAAACATTTTTTTCAGCAAATTCGTTGTTGTCATGCATAAACAGTTGTTTACTTATTATCAATGTACATACTTTCTTTTACTCATCAATATACATACCATATGCCATGCAATGTGGCTGGACACTTACAGTACATGAATGTGAATGGAGAGACGGAAAATATAAAGGTAGGCATACACAATGTCCATAGTCATGGTAAGCTTTGATAATGGCTAGAGGGAAAGCACACAGACAAACAGAAAGACACATGATAGATAGATAGATAGATAGATAGATAGATAGATAGATAGATAGATAGATAGATAGATAGACAGATAGATAGATAGATAGATAGGCCATCAGGCAGTAAAACCCTGGGTAGAGTTCCAGGCGGTGCGATAAGCAGGAATAAAACTGCACCTCTCAACATGAACACGTCAGTGGCACACACAGGCAGTTAATGGATTAGAATTGATTTTCCGTCCCTTGTCCGCTCCTCGCCTGTACGCTAAGCAACGTACGTCAGCATGGGATGAAAGCCGCTGTTAAGAGAGGAAGCCTACCGCATGCGAATTTAGGGGGGCAGTTTTACTCTCTGGTCATCTTGGGTTGAAGCATCATGCACGTCAGCTGTCCACTCTGACCCATATTTTTAGCGTATCGTTGTAATGCTACAGATAGGCAGCATGCTGTTGTAGCTGTTAGAATGTCTTTAATTTTACTTGTCTGCATCTTCACTGCAAGTGCAATATCAAAACGTGTTCATTTTGTAGTGCTCATCGCATTTGAACATGAAGTATTAATATGTCATATCATGATGGAATTTAGCAGACACCAATGTTGTGAACCAGTTTAAAAAGAAATAAAGAAACATCGATATAAACACTTCATGCGTAATAAACACGTCTTGTAGTCGTATACCCAACATAATTGTTTAGAATAATTGAAACCTGAGAAAACAAAACCTTTTCATTCAGACAGTTACGTTATTGTCATGCATAAAGCTTGAAACATTTGTTTACTTCTTTATCAGTATACACACTTTCCTTTCACTCATCAATAGACATACTGTGTAGCATACAATGTCACTGGACACTTATAGTACATTAATGTGAATGGAGAGACAGAAAATATAAAGGTAGGCATACAAAATGCCCATAGTCATGGTAAGCTTTGATAATGGCTAGAGGGAAAGCACACAGACAAACATAAAGACACACAATGATAGATGGATAAATACACACACACACACACACACACACACACACACACACACACACACACACACACACACACACACACACACACACACACACACACACAGATAGATAGATAGATAGATAGATAGATAGATCGATAGATAGATAAATAATTAGATAAGCCATCGGACAGTAAAACCCTGGGTAGAGTTCCAGACGGTACTATAAGCAGGAAGAGAACTGCACCTCTCAACATGAACACGTCAGTGGCACACACAGGCAGTTAATGGATTAGAATTGATTTTCCGTCCCTTGTCCGCTCCTCGCCTGTACGCTAAGCAACGTACGTCAGCATGGGATGAAAGCCGCTGTTAAGAGAGGAGGCCTACCGCATGTGAGGGAGTTAAGCCTATCTCAGCTGAATTTAGGGGGGCAGTTTTACTCTCTGGTCATCTTGGGTTGAAGCATCATGCACGTCAGCTGTCCACTCTGATCCATGTTTTCAGCTTGTCTTCGTAATGGTACAGATAGGCAGCATGCTGTTGTTGTTATTGTTTGCATCTCATTAATTTCGCTTCTGAAGTGCAAAATCACGACGTATTCATTATGTTGTGTCCATCGCATTTAAAGACGGATTATGATATGCCATTATAATGCTGTAATGTAGCAGACATCAGTGTTGCAAAGCAGTTTAAAGAGAAACAGAGAGAGAGAAAAAAAGAAGAAAAAAGAAGAGATACAAACAAACAAACACGTTGTGTAAAAAGACACGTCTTGTTGTTCTATCAACTGCAACATCATTAACAATAATTACAACTGATCAAACATGATCAGAGTGTGACAGTTAGGTTTTTGTCATGCGTAAAACTTGAAACATTTGTTTAATTATTTATCCATGTACACGTTTTCCTTTCACTCATTGATATAATACTGTATGCCAAACAATTTCACTGGACGCTTACATAACATGAATGTGAACAGAGAGATGGAATGTTTTAAAGATGGACATAGAAAATGTCCGTTGTCGTGGACAGCTTGGGTCATGGTTGGAGGAAAGCGATACAGACAAAGGGAAAGACAGACAATGATATTTAAATTGCTGTTTTGATAAAGAGAGAGAGAGAGAGAGAGAGAGAGAGAGAGAGAGAGAGAGAGAGAGAGAGAGAGGAGGGAGAAAGAGAGAGAGAAAGAGAGGGAGAGAGAGAGAGAGAGAGAGAGAGAGAGAGAGAGAGAGAGAGAGAGAGAGAGAGAGAGAGAGAGACAGACAGACAGACAGACAGACAGACAGACAGACAGACGGAGACAGATACAGAGAGAGAGTCCAGTCATAAAGACCTGACCACAGCACGGGTAAAAAAAATCAGGCAGGCTGACAGACAGCAAGATGTAGACGGGTTGTCATAAAACACATTGCCAGTCACGCAACATAAACAGACTGAAAGAGACGGTGGCCACGAAACAGTATGCGGACATGATTCTGTTGCGTTGTTGTCTCACGAGTGTGCTTTGCCTTGTTGTTGGAGAGAGAGAGAGAGAGAGAGAGAGAGAGAGAGAGAGAGAGAGAGAGAGGAGAGAGACAGAGACAGAAACAGATACAGAGAGAGATGGACAGAGACAGAGACAGAGAGACAGAGAAAGAGAGAGAGAGAGAGAGAGAGAGAGAGAGAGAGAGAGAGAGAGAGAGAGAGAGAGAGAGAGAGAGAGAGTTTCTGTATGCATGTACACGTAACGAATGCAGAACCTGTTCCTGTCCTCACTCCTCCTCCTCCTCTTCTTCTTCTTCTTCTTCTTCATCGTCGTCGTCGTCGTCGTCGTCATACGCTTCTTCGTCTTCTTCACCCTCACGTTTATCATCAACATCATCATCATTTTCTTCTTCTTCTGCTTGCATTGACTGATATCTGTGCAGCTTGTTTTATTTTAGAATAAGATGATTTTGTGTTCAGACAATGCTTTAAACTTAGCATTATTTGATCAATTTGCTTGTAAGTTCATTATATACTGATTAACCTTGCCACATGTGTTGTCGCCTTGCCTTGCCTTGCCTTGCCTTGCCCCTTTTTTGCACGTGCTGCCAAGGGGTCTTTTTATGGGAGTAAAGTAGTGCCTTTCTTCTTCTTCGTTGTCGTCGTCAGAGATGCTGCCGATTTGTCCACCACAGATCTGCTAGGCACCTCAATAACTCTGTCACATCGTTGCCCCCAACGGACAAGTTAATATCCTCAGTTCCGCGTAGAGTGGACACTGTGGAGGTGGACCTGAAAGCATTCACAGTCACGCAATGTACACAGATCGAAAGAGGCAACGTGGGAACGTTCTATTGTGGTGTGCATGATGCCGCAGGGTGGTCGTGTCACGGCTGTGTAGTCCTCCTACCTTGTTCAGAGATCATGAGATCATCGCTTTGGTGTTTCGTTTGAGTGTTTGCTTGTTTGCTAGTGTGTGTGTGTGTGTGTGTGTGTGTGTGTGTGTGTGTGTGTGTGTGTGTGTGTGTGTGTGTGTGTGTGTGTGTGTGCATGCTGTCTTTGTCTTTTTTGTTTGTTTCTTTGTTGTTGGTGCTGTTGTTGCATGTATGTATGCATGTATGTATGTAAGGAGTTGAATTGAATTTTGTTACATGTCTAATCACAAAAATTGGTGATTGAATACATTTTGAAAAAAGTTTTTTTTCCTTTTTTTTCAAATTTAATTGTCATCATAGGAGAGGGTGGGAGTGAATGATGAGTTGGTGGAAAGCAGGTAGAAGGAGGGTGGTGTGTGTGTGTGTGTGTGTGTGTGTGTGTGTGTGTGTGTGTGTGTGTGTGTGTGTGTGTGTGTGTGCATGCTGTCTTTGTCTTTTTTGTTTGTTTCTTTCTTTGTTGTTGGTGCTGTTGTTGCATGTATGTATGTATGTATGTATGTATGTATGTATGCATGTATGTATGTAAGGAGTTGAATGGAATTTTGTTACATGTCTAGTCACAAAAATTGGTGATTGTAGACATTTTGAAAAAAAAGTACTATATTTTTTTTCAAATTTAATTGTCATCGTAGGAGAGGATGGGAGTGAATGATGAGCTGGTGGAAACCAGGTAGAAAAGGAGGGTGGAATCAAAGATGAATATTTGAAATAAATATTCAAGTACATTTAAAGAAATAACCATAACCCACCGAACGCTGACATTGGATAACAGGATCTTCAACGTGCGTATTTGATCTTCTGCGTGCATATACACACGAAGGGGGTTCATGCACAAGCAAGTCTGCGCATATGCTGACCTGGGAGATCGGAAAAAAGTCTTCACTCTTTTCCCACCGCGCGCCGTTAGCGAGATTCGATCCCGGGACCCTCAGATTGAAAGTCCAACGCATTAACCACTCGGCTATTACATATGTATGTATGTATGTATGTATGTGCGTTCTTTGTGGTTATTGCTGTTTGTTGCTGTTGCTGCTGCTGCTGCTGCTGCTGATGATGATGATGATGATGATGCTGTCCATTTCTTATAGTTGTTACAATTGTTTGATGTTAGCGTTTCCTTCTATATTGTGCCTATGTCTCCCGTTTTAATGCTTTATTTTTTCCAATGCTCTGTATCTTTCCCCACCACACACACACACACACACACACACACACACACACACACACACACACACACACACACCATTTTTCACCCTCTGCCCAATACCGTTCCCCTTTTTTTTTCCGTCTAATATCACTTAAAGTGGAAGACGTTAAACTGAAGACTACTACTACTACTACTACTACTACTACTACTACTACTACTACTACTACTACACTTATAATTGCATTGTGTGGGCTGATTAAGTTACCGTGACGGTTACCACCAGAAAGGGGCAAAACAGTTATTCCACAGCTTCATATTGATGTATTTGTTTCGTTTTATTTACTACACTGTCGGGTGGTTGGTTACTTTTTTACTCTCTGTCTGTCTGTCTGTCTGTCTGTCTGTCTGTCTGTCTGTCTCTCTCTCTCTCTCTCTCTCTCTCTCTCTCTCTCTCTCTCTCTGTATTTGTCTTTCAGTATCTTTTTGTATGACTGTCTCTCTGTCAGTCTTTCCCCGGATTCTCCCCAACTTTGAATGTGTGTCTGCCTGCCTGTATGTGTGTCTATCAGCTGGACTGTCTCTCTCTCTCTCTCTCTCTCTCTCTCTCTCTCTCTCTCTCTCTCTCTCTCTCTGTGTGTGTGTGTGTGTGTGTGTGTGTGTTTCTCTCTCTGTCTCTCCCTCTTAATCTTTATCTCTTTCTATCTGTCTCTCTTTGTATGCCTGTATTTATGTTTTCCTGTAAGTCTTTGTCTGTCTGACTGGTTGTCTTTCTGTCTTTTGTTCTGTATGTATACCTTTCCATGTATACCTACCTGTTTGCCTGTCTATCTGTCTGCCTGACACTCTCACGTTCTCTGTCTCTGCCATACCCCCCCACCTCCCCTCTCTCTCTCTTTCTCTCTCTCTCTCTCCGTGGTCTTGCTCTGCACGTGCGTGATGGATTAACGATGTCATAAATCGAGACACCACACACCCGCCCACCATCCACATTTCAAACAAACGAAACGGAACAGAACAGACATTTAGGACCGGTAGAGATGCTAGCTTGGAAGAAAAGGCAAGAAAAAAAAAAAGTAAAAAAAAAAAAAAAAAAAAAAAAGAAAGCCGAAAAAGCACCAGAAAAGTCATGCAAGGAAAAAACACTCCTTTCCCCATCCCCCTACGCCCCTACCCCCCACCCCCTCCCCCAACCCCTACACTCGATCTACTCTGTAATCATTGATCGCACGTGCAGGCACATTAAAACCTTGTCTTTAGCACCCACAGCTTGGTGGTAAGGCAGTGGCTGGACCGGAGCTCTGGCGGCATTTATCTCAGTACTTGTTTCCTGCTAGCGGGATGCCTTTGATGTTGCTGACGACATTGAGCCTAAGAGTGGTGTGTGTGTGTGTGTGTGTGTGTGTGTTGGGGGGGGGGGGGGGGGGGGGGGTGAAGGGGAGGGGCTGTTGGGGGGCCTTGGTGGGGGGTGGGTGGGGGTGATGACCACTCACAAGGTGGGGTGGGGCAGGGAAGGGAGAGGTCTTTGATGTTTGGCCGTTAGTGTTGGTATGTAGACATGTACGTGTGTGTGGCTGGTTTCTGTTGTTGGTTGTTAGTAAGAAGGGGGTGGGGTTAGGGTTGGCGGTTGGGGGTTGGGGGGGGTGTGGTGGTGGAGCGGGGGTGGAGGTGGGGCGTGGTGGGTCAGGTTTCTGTTTAATGAACGTCAGGTGTGAGTTCCCCTCCCTCCATCCATCCGTCCTTTCCTTGTTTCCCTTTTTGTTTCTCTCTGTTCGACTTTTCGTCTGTGTGTGTTTCTGTCAGTTCGTCTGTCTACCTGTCTACCTGCCTGCCTGCCTGCCTGTCTGCCAAACTGTCTGCCTGTGTGTCTGCCTGGAATTTTGTCAGTCTCAATATATCTCTATATCTGTGTGTGTGTGTGTGTGTGTGTGTGTGACTGCTGTGCATGATTGTCTACCTTGTCTGTCTCTATCTCTGTTTTTTGCCTCTGTCTCTATGTCTCTCTCTTTTCTCTGTCTGTGTCTGTGTCTGTCTGTCTGTATCTGCCTCTGTCTGTCTGTCTATCTCTCTCTCTGGGTCTCTGGGTCTCTCTCTCTCTCTCTCTCTCTCTCTCTCTCTCTCTCCAACAACAAGGCAAAGCACACTCGTGAGACAACAACGCAACAGAATCATGTCCGCATACTGTTTCGTGGCCACCGTCTCTTTCAGTCTGTTTATGTTGCGTGACTGGCAATGTGTTTCATGACAACCCGTCTACATCTTGCTGTCTGTCAGCCTGCCTGATTTTTTTTGTCCATGCTGTGGTCAGATCTCTTCTCATTCTCTCTATTCCTCTCTTTCTCTCTTTTTATATCTGTCTCTGTCTTTCTGTCTTAGCCGTCAGGGTATGTATCTGTGAAATTACTCTGTTAGATAAGCCAAGAGCGACTTTAAGCGCTTGCTTTGATAGTGTGGTGAACTGTCCCCTGCATTTTGGAAGGGTTGAACGTCTGAAAACACAAACAAAAACTATATATATATATATATATATAAACAGTAACAAAAAACAGAGGCATGCAGACAGACAGATATAGAGACAGAGGGAGACAGAGAGAGCGACATGCAGACTGAGAGGGATACAGAAACATACAATCTTTATCTGGGGATGTTCGGCTGATAGGAGGAACAGAGGTTTACAGCAGTAGCTGACGGTAGAAAAAGAAAAAAAAAAAAGAAGAGAAACGAAAAAAAAACAAAAAAACTTGCAAGATATTCCATGAACACAGGTGGCTTGGTTAGCATCCGTTTCTACCTCTCTTTCTTTTCTTTTCTTTCTTTCTTTTTTCTTTTTTTTTTTCTCTCAGAAAGTCCGGTCGGCTTTCATGGCAGGGAGAGATCGTGACGCTTCTTCCTGCCAGTGAGATAAACAAATAAGACAAGAGTAATGGTGCGAACGGGGGGGTGGCTGTGAAGCCCGCATCAAAGGGAGAGAAATGAGAGGTCGGTGCCTGCACGAGGCGGGGAATGACTGTACTTGAGATATTTTGAGAGAGAGAGAGAGAGAGAGAGAGAGGGAGGGACAGACAGACAGACAGACATGAAAGAGACAGAGAGAAAGAGAGGAGTGGGGCGGGTGGTGGGTGGAGGCGGGGGGCGAGGGAGGTGGGGGGCGGAAGAGAGACAGACAGCCACAGGCAGACAGACAGATATGAAAGAGACAGTGAGAGAAACAGAGTGTGAGGCGGGGGTGGGGGGGAGGGAGGAGCGAGGAAGAGAGGGACAGAGACAGAGAGACAGACAGTCAGACATGGAAGAGACAGACAGAGAGATAGAGGGGAGTGTGTGTGTGTGTGGGGGGGGGGTGCCGGAGGGAGAGAGGGACAGAAAGAGAGAGATAGAGACAGACAGGCAGACAGACAGACGGACAGACATGAAAGAGACGCATAGAGAGAGTGGGGCAGGGGTTGGGTGGGGGTAGGGCGAAGGAGAGAGGGACTGAGAGACATACAGACAGACAGACAGATAGACAGGCAGACAGGACACAGAGAGAGGAGAGAGAGGACACACACACACACACACACACACACACACACACAAGCAGGCAGACAGGCAGACACACAGACAGACAGAGACAGAGACAGAGACAGGGAGATACAAACAACAGAGAGACAGACAGAGACAGAAACAGAGGCAGAGTACTAGAGTAGAGAGCCAGCCCGGCTGGTAGGGAGAGAGACAGACAGGTAGACACACAGACTGAGAGAGACAGATGCTAATTAAGACAGAATGAGAGAGATAGATAGAAAGGGTTGTGAGAGAATGAGAGAGTACAGTGAAAAGGTGATGCATCTATCATTCACTTGTACAAGCGAAAGGGGAACCGGCAAGCCTGTGATAACCATCGGGGCATTTCCTTGCTCTCCATCGCAGGCAAGATACTTGCCAGGATCCTACTTAACCGCCTCACAGCACACCTTGACCAAGGTCATTTGCCTGAGAGCCAATGTGGATTCCGGAAAGAGCGCGGAACCACTGACATGGTGTTTGCTGCAAGGCAGCTGCAAGAGAAATGTCAGGAGCAAAATGCTGATCTGTTCTCCACCTATATCGACCTCACTAAGGCCTTCGACACCGTGAGTAGAGAGGGACTGTGGAAGATCATGGCCAAGTACGGATGCCCTCGGAAATTTATTTCCTTGGTCAGCCAATTCCATGAAGGCATGCAGCCTCGAATCCAGGACAATGGTGAAACATCTGCTCCTTTTGCAATGGTGTCAAGCAAGGCTGCGTCCTGGCTCCAACGCTGTTCAGCCTCATGTTCTCTGCAATGCTTACTGATGCCTTCAGAGATGGCGATGTTGGAATCGGCCTAAAGTACCGAACAGATGGCAAGCTGTTTAACCTCAGAAGGCTTCAAGCAAAAACGAAGGTCATGACAGACATCATCAGAGACTTTTTGTTTGCTGATGATTGTGCCCTCAACGCTGGATCTGAAGCTGACATGCAACTCAGCGTCGACAAGTTTGCCACTGCCAGCAGGAACTTCGGCCTTACCATCAGCACGAGGAAAACTGAAGTTCTCCATCAGCCAGCCCCAGGGAAACCCTACGTTGAGCCCAACATCACAGTCAACGGTCAGAGACTCAGTGCAGTGGAGCGGTTCACATACCTTGGCAGCACACTGTCACGAAATGTGACAATCGACGATGAAGTGAACGTCAGGATTGCAAGAGCAAGCGCAGCTTTTGGTAGACTCAATGCAATTGTCTGGAACAGAAGAGGCATTAGTCTTGAGACCAAGCTAAAGGTCTACAGAGCAGTAGTTCTCCCCACACTACTGTACGCCTGCGAAACTTGGACAGTATACCAACGACATGCCAAGAAGCTGAACCACTTCCACACTACATGCCTCAGGAAGCTACTGAACATCAAGTGGCAAGACAAGACCCCTGACACAGAGGTGCTCGCAAAAGCCACCCTTCCCAGCATCTTCACCATCCTGATGCAGTCCCAGCTTCGCTGGGCTGGACACGTGGCACGCATGCCAGACCATCGGCTGCCCAAAAGGCTCTTCTATGGCGAGCTGCAACAATGGAAGAGATCACACGGAGGTCAGAAGAAGCGCTTCAGAGATACTCTGAAAGTCTCTCTGAAAGCGTTTGATATCAACCCTGACTCCTGGGAGGAATCTGCAGTGGACCGTGACAAATGGCGCGCTGCTGTGCACAAAGGCGCCAAGTTGTGCGAGGCCAACAGGACTGCTGCAGCTGTTCAGAAGAGGCAGGCGAGAAAGTCACGGGCAAACAAGCTCCCTGACAATGATATGCCTGTCTTTGTCTGCCCCAACTGTCAGCGAACATTTCGTGCGCAGATTGGACTATTCAGCCATCTGCGCATTCACAGACAGATTCATGAGCATCCCCCTCCCCCACCACCACCCTCCCCCCATCCTCCAGCTGGATGACAACGATGGTCATCATCGATCTCGATGGACACACCACCACAGTGAAAAGGAGAGAGAGGAGAAAGTCACGGGCAAACAAGCTCCCTGACAATGATATGCCTGTCTTTGTCTGCCCCAACTGTCAGCGGACATTTCGTGCGCAGATTGGACTATTCAGCCATCTGCGTACTCACAGATAGATTCATGAGCATCCTTCCCCCCACCCCACCACCACCCTCCCCCCATCCCCCATCCCCCATCTGGATGACAACGATGGTCATCATCGATCTCGATGGACACACCACCACAGTGAAAAGGAGAGAGAGGAGAGAAAAATAAATAAAAAAGAGAGAAAAAGAGAGAGAGAGAGAGAGAGAGTGAGACAGAGAACGACAGATGCAGACAGAGAGACAGGCACACAGATACACAGACACAGATTTAATATTTTTAAAAAAAATTAAAAAAACGAAAGCGAGAGAGAGAGAGAGAGAGAGAGAGAGAGAGAGAGAGAGAGAGAGAGAGAGAGAGAGAGAGAGAGAGAGAGAGAGGAAGAGAAAGATGCAGACAGATAGACACAGAGAGAGAGCGAGAGAGAGAGAGAGAGAGAGAGAGAGAGAGAGAGAGAGAGAGATGCAGACAGATAGAGATAGAGAGAGAGAGATGCAGACAGATAGACAGATAGACAGAAAGAGAGAGAGAGCGAGAGTGAGAGAGATGCAGACAGATAGACAGATTGACATAGAGAGAGACATAGATACAGACAGAGAGACAGACAGAGAGAGAGAGATGCACACACACACACACACACACACACACACACACACACACACACACACACACACACACACACACACACACACACACACACACACGTAATACATACATATATGCACAGAGTCAGAGAGACAGAGAACACGTATTCATTGATCCATAGAAAAATGTTGCTTCCGGCTGTAATTTGATTTAACCCCGACATGCTATATCCCAACAAATACAACTGGTGAAGCTGATGCATGGTTACACATTTGCCTTGTCATGTGTAAAGCCAGAATTAAACCCTGATTTATTTCATCCTATGATTGTGTGTGTGTGTGTGTGTGTGTGTGTGTGTGTGTGTGTGTGTGTGTGTGTGTGTGTTAGTTTACAACTACCAGCTTTATTGTGATCAGCAGCGAACATGCTATTCGATGTAGGGCACGTTTTTTTTTTTGTTGTTGTTGTTGTTGTTGTTTTATTGTGTTTTGTTTTGTTTGTTATGTTTGTTTTTCGTTTGTTTCTCTCATCTTTGGGGTTGGTGTGTGTCCATCAAGATCGATGATGACCATCGTTGTCATCCAGCTGGGGGATGGGGGGAGGGTGGTGGTGGTGGGGGGGGGATGCTCATGAATCTATCTGTGAGTGCGCAGATGGCTGAATAGTCCAATGTTCGCTGACAGTTGGGGCAGACAAAGACAGGCATATCATTGTCAGGGAGCTTGTTTGCCCGTGACTTTCTGGCCTGCCTCTTCTGAACAGCTGGAGTCAGGGTTGATATCAAACGCTTTCAGAGAGACTTTCAGAGTATCTCTGAAGCGCTTCTTCTGACCTCCGTGTGATCTCTTCCCTTGTTGCAGCTCGCCATAGAAGAGCCTTTTGGGCAGCCGATGGTCTGGCATGCGCGCCACGTGTCCAGCCCAGCGAAGCTGGGACTGCATCAGGATGGTGAAGATGTTGGGAAGGGTGGCTTTTGCAAGCATCTCCGTGTCTGGGGTCCTGTCTTGCCACTTGATGTTCAGTAGCTTCCTGAGGCATGTTGTGTGGAAGTGGTTCAGCTTATTGGCATGTCAATGGTACACTGTCCAAGTTTCGCAGTGTGTGTGTGTGTGTGTGTGTGTGTGTGTGTGTGTGTGTGTGTGTGTGTGTGTGTGTGTGTGTGTGGTTGTATGTGTGTTCGTGCATACGTACCCGTGTATAATTTATGTACTCTGGAACTAGATTACCCTCCACTTTGTTCATGTAGAACGGTTTGTTTATTCTATTTTATTTAATTTTATGTTTTCAGCTATCAAAGTAAGGATCTTGACGAAGTGTTTACGCTGACGTATTGCTCTCTTGGACGGATATATAAACAGCTGTATTTTATTACTTTAGTGCAGTTCCAAACTGCACATATCTATGG
>NC_134886.1:38333429-38335929 GCF_041734735.1 Babylonia areolata
ACACACACACACATATATATATATATATATATATATATATATATATATATATATATATATATATATATATATATATTGAGAGATAGAGAGAAAGAGAGAGAGACAGAGACAGATCGACAGACAGACAGCCAGGCCGACAACTAGAGTCATTGTCATTATACCTTTCCTTTTGCCTTGGTTTGGCTCTCTCTCCCTCTCTTGCAAAAGATACAATGAAGTCCGAAAAAACTGAACCCTTTTCAATACAGCTCCAGCGCAAGGAAAAGATTTGGTCGGCATATTGATGACAGAAAATGAAGATATGATAATATCACTTGCAAAATATGTATCTGATGCAATGAATATACAGAAAACGTCCATCACTGGTCCAAATACACATCAATTGATTAAGAGTTTGTATGGGGTTTATGAGGAAACAAAAAAGGATAGATAAAAAGGAAGGGCTATATTTGTATAGTCAATCTCGACATGGTAATTATATGATGTGTTCGTATTGATATGAAGGGTTTTGATGTTCAGGCATAAATAATTATTTCATGAGTTATATGTTCTTTAGCATGTGTTTGTATTGATATGATGTGTGTCGATTTACATGCGTAAATATTCATTATATGATTTATATGGACTTTGTTTTCTGTGTACTGTCCAAATCTTGGAGACGAACGACTGAAAAAAGGTACATTCCCCCACCCCCCCCCCCCCCCCCCCTCACATGTACTTTAAGCTAATGACAAAGTGCCAAAGTGTTTCAAATCTGTTTGTTTTTGTTTGTTTTTTTGTTGTTGTTGTTGTTGTTGTTGTTGTTTTTCTTTTGTGTTCCATTTTATCTGTTTTGCACCATTCTGTTCTGATTAGTACCTACTGTGTCACTACAGCTATACAGCTAGTGACATTAAACAATTCTAAACAATTCAGTGTTCAGTGTTCAGTGTTCTCTCCCCCTCTCACTCTGTGTGTGTGTGTCTTTGTGACCCATTTTGCCACTCCTTATCTGCCCTAGTTCTTTGTTTCTGTCGGCATGTCAGTGTGTCTGTCTGTCTTTGTTTCTGTCGGCATGTCAGTGTGTCTGTCTGTCTTTGTTTCTGTCGGCATGTCAGTGTGTCTGTCCCTGTTTGTTTCTGTCGGCATGTCAGTGTTGTCTGTCTGTCTTTGTTTCTGTCAGCATGTCAGTGTGTCTGTCTGTCTTTGTTTCTGTCGGCGTGTCAGTGTGTCTGTCTGTCTGTCTTTGTTTCTGTCGGCATGTCAGTGTGTCTGTCTGTCTTTGTTTCTGTCGGCATGTCAGTGTTGTCTGTCTGTCTTTGTTTCTGTCGGCATGTCAGTGTGTCTGTCTGTCTTTGTTTCTGTCGGCATGTCAGTGTTGTCTGTCTGTCTTTGTTTCTGTCGGCATGTCAGTGTGTCTGTCTGTCTTTGTTTCTGTCGGCATGTCAGTGTTGTCTGTCTGTCTTTGTTTCTGTCGGCATGTCAGTGTGTCTGTCTGTCTTTGTTTCTGTCGGCATGTCAGTGTTGTCTGTCTGTCTTTGTTTCTGTCGGCATGTCAGTGTGTCTGTCTGTCTTTGTTTCTGTCGGCATGTCAGTGTGTCTGTCTGTCTTTGTTTCTGTCGGCATGTCAGTGTGTCTGTCTGTCTTTGTTTCTGTCGGCATGTCAGTGTGTCTGTCTGTCTTTGTTTCTGTCGGCATGTCAGTGTGTCTGTCTGTCTTTGTTTCTGTCGGCATGTCAGTGTGTCTGGCCGTCTGTCTTTGTTTCTGTCGACATGTCAGTGTGTCTGTCTGTCTTTGTTTCTGTCGACATGTCAGTGTGTCTGTCTGTCTTTGTTTCTGTCGGCATGTCAGTGTGTCTGTCTGTCTTTGTTTCTGTCGGCATGTCAGTGTGTCTGGCCGTCTGTCTTTGTTTCTGTCGACATGTCAGTGTGTCTGTCTGTCTTTGTTTCTGTCGGCATGTCAGTGTTGTCTGTCTGTCTTTGTTTCTGTCGGCATGTCAGTGTTGTCTGTCTGTCTTTGTTTCTGTCGGCATGTCAGTGTGTCTGTCTGTCTTTGTTTCTGTCGGCATGTCAGTGTGTCTGTCTGTCTTTGTTTCTGTCGGCATGTCAGTGTTGTCTGTCTGTCTTTGTTTCTGTCGGCATGTCAGTGTTGTCTGTCTGTCTTTGTTTCTGTCGGCATGTCAGTGTTGTCTGTCTGTCTTTGTTTCTGTCGGCATGTCAGTGTGTCTGTCTGTCTTTGTTTCTGACTCTGTCTCTCTGTGGAGCTGCCTCTCTCTCTCTCTCTCTCTCTCTCTCTCTCTCTCTCTCTCTCTCTCTCTCTCTCTCTCTCTCTCTCTCTCTCTCTCTCTCTCTCTCTCTCTTTGTCCCTCTTTTTTTTTGCTTTTGTCATCAACCCCACATTTTCGTTCTGTACAAAAAACAACAACAAAAAACCGCCATTATCTAAGTTAATCAACCGAGTTAGTTGACATCCTGTCATTGATAAAAGAACCCCCATAGGTACACAGACATAAGAGTTAATG
>NC_134886.1:38340929-38343429 GCF_041734735.1 Babylonia areolata
TCCTTGCTAATCTACATCTAGTACAAATAGCACACACATAAATGAAAGGAAAAAGTTTTCATGCAGAATTGTATACATAATGAAGAAAACACCCCCCCCCCCCCCCCCCGGCCCCCACACACCCCCCCACATCTGTGCACACACATGCATACACACACTGACGCTCGCGTGCGAGCGCACACACATACATACACACACACGCACACACACACACTGACAGCATCCCCTCACTCCCCCCCCCCCCCCCCCCACACACACACACACTAAGATTGACAGATGGATAGGACAGTGATTCACACACACAGAGAGAGAGAGAGAGAGAGAGAGAGAGAGAGAGAGAGAGAGAGAGAGAGAGAGAGAGAGAGAGAGAGAGAGAGATGTCATCAATATAGAAGTTCCAGAAACATCTGAAATCTATGTTGGCAAGTGCAGCATACTACAGTGACTACCACCATCACCAATATTACTTGAACACTTGTCACGATTATGATAGAACGAAATGAATAGATTATGCATGCATAAGAAATAGAACGAGAGAGAAAAAAAAGAAAAAAAAAAGAAAAAAAAAAAAAAAGAAAAAAAAAGAGCAAAACAAAACACGATGAAATGAGAAAGCAAGGAAAGAACAACAACAATAGCAACAATGACTGATACAATAAATAAGACATAACTGACCCCTTTGTTACTGCCTACAGTAATTCAAAGATCAGAGTTATTTACTGTTGGAAGGGGTGAAGATGTTTATGCAGACTTGATTTGAACATAGGAAGAGAACTGCCCGTTTGTATGTGCAAAGGAAGGGAGTTCCACAGTGATGCACCCGAAAATGCAAAACTAGTTTTGAACAAATCAATTCGGGTACGTGGCAAAATGTATTTGTTAGAGCCGTATCGGCATGAGGCTCGTGTGAGCAGGTGTTGGAGATATTGCGGTGCTAAGTTATTGTGTGTTTTGTACATGAGTAATGCTTTGTTGAATTCTAGCTGGTTTTGAAGTGGAAGGATATTTAATCTGGCTTGCTTTTCTAACGTTGACAGTGAGTGATCTGGTAGAATTAATCTGGCTGCTCTCTTGTGGAGAGAATTGAGTTTCTTAAGATGAACATCTGCAGCACAGCTCCAGACAACAGATGCATAGTTGACGTGAGAAAGACAGTGAGCGTGAAAGAACATTTTGCGAGCTTCACTGTTTATGTAAGGTCTGAGCTGATTGAGTAAGAACAGACTGCGTGCCAACCTTTTACAGACAGAATCAATGTGAGCTTGCCATTTCAGTTCTTCATCAATTATGACTCCCAAGACGCGGTGCTCGCGAACTTGATCTATGGAGGTATCATCGACATTCAGGGTGAGAACAAGGGGATTTTCTTGGTGCTTTTGTCTTGACGTGATAATCATACTCTTTGTTTTTTGGGGATGAAGTGTCATACAGTTGGATTTGCACCATTTAGAAACATCATTTAAGCCCGTTTGAAGAGAATTCTGAACTGAGGCAACGTTGGCAGCACTGGAATGAAGGGAAGTGTCATCTGCAAAAAGGGCACACGAGATTCTGGAGTCTGATAAAGACAAAGGAAGATCATTGATAAATATGCAGAATAGAAGTGGCCCTAAAACTGATCCTTGAGGAACTCCACTTTTTATTGCTCCCGTAGAAGAGAATCTACCATTGGTGAACACATGTTGTGTTCTGTCGGTAAGGAATGATTCGAAAAAGGACAGCGTAGTGGGGTCTCTGAGATACAATGACAGTTTTGTGAGTAATATTTCGTGGTCAACGAGATCAAAAGCTTTCTGTAAGTCAAGAAAAACAGCGCCTATGATTTCACTGCGGTTGATGCCAGACAACCATGAATCACACAGATGGACTAACGCTGTTTGACATGAGTGACGATGTCGGAAACCTGACTGCAAAGGATGGAAAAGTTTATGTTTTTCCAGATATTGCATAAGATGTTTATGAACATGTCTTTCGAGTGGTTTCGACAATACTGACAGAAGCGAAATAGGTCTAAAGTTGTTCAGATCAGACGTGTCTTTTGACTTCGGTAATGGAATAACTTTCGCTGACTTAAGAGCAGGGGGAATCATACCCTGTTCGATGCACAAGTTGTATATGAATGTAAGGGGGACAACGATGTAAGGGAGAGCGAGTTTTAATAGAGAAGCATTAATACCATCAGGTCCTATTGATTTTTTGTTTCTTAGACTGGAAATGAGAGCACCAACTTCATGGACTGCAAGAGGAGGTATCTTGAAGGAATCTTCTCGTTCTATTCTGCTGTTACAGAACATTAAAAGAGAGGATGGCACATTATAATTTTCCGCGGACAGTGTTTCGTTAGATTTTGTTGACTCAGCTATGTTTAGGAAATGATTGTTGAATTCATCAGGCGACCATGTGTAGTGTTTTTGAATTTTAACACGAGACTTGTTAGTAATTTCATTAATTGCTTGCCACAGGGAGGAAGTATCTCTGTTGGTTGTTAACAATTTGTTGA
>NC_134886.1:38353429-38363429 GCF_041734735.1 Babylonia areolata
CGGCAGGAACAGCTGGCGACCAGCGCGTTCAGGTTTTATGGTCTAATATCAGCGCTGATCAATCATCAAATATTTTGGGTTTTTTTTTTGTTTGTTTGTCAACCATGTGTAATCGTGCACAGTGTGACCTTTGATAGCCTACCCATCATTCGTCAGATCAATACAAAAAGCCCATGGTTTATGTCGTTAAAATGTTACAAAACCTTTGCATTTTTTGTTATCTGTGCGTCTACTTTGTTAAGATCACAAACCTCGAGAAATGAAAGTGGTATGAAGACTTCCGAGAGATAATGATAGACTTATCTGTTTTCCTTGTGAATTTCGAGGGGTGTTCATTAAATATTTCCGCTGTCCCACTTCCCATGCTCTGGGAGGAGGGAAAAAAAAGAAAAAAAAGAAAAGAACTTCGCACAGTTATTAGTCTCTGTACACTGGTACCACCAAAGGTGAGACACTTCTCCAAACGCTTTGTGCAGCTGTGAAGACCTTGCCCGTAGAAGCCTGCTGCGTCAGAAGCCACGACTTGACCTGGGAAATAAGCGTTTCATCGTCTGGGAAGTGCTTGTCCTTCAAAAATGGTATCATGGCTGAAAAGATGTGGAAGCCGTAGTAATGTGTGTTGCTGCTGCTGCTCCTGTTCGAGTGTAGCAGAAAATTACTGTCACGATTGTTGCTGTTGTTATTATTGTTGTTGTTGTAGTGATTATTATATAATTGCTGTGGCGGATGTTATTGTTGCTATCAGAAAATTGCTGTTACGGTTGTTGTTGTTGTTGTTGTTGTGGCTATCAGAAACAACAACAACAACAACAACAACAAAAAACCCTGTCACTGTTGTTGTTGTTGTTGTTGTTATAGTTGTTGTTGTCGTTGTGGTTATCACAAAATTACTGCCACACGTTGCTGGCACCAGTAACGGCTGAAGATCAATACGGTCAGGCTTTATTACCTAATCGCAGCATTAATCATACTTAAGCCAGCCAATAGAAAAAGGATGAGCATTAGCCTGCTGCATGAATTCGTCCCAGAGAAGATAACTTGCTCAGATGATTGACGCCAGCAGGGAATCCTTAAAATAAAGTAACGAATAGACGAACAAATAAAATCATCGTAATGTGTATGTTTACTCAAAAACAAGTGGTGAGTCTTAAACATAATCACTCGTACTCGCTGTCTCAAATACAGACATGCACGCAAAACGACGAGAGAGAGAGAGAGAGAGAGAGAGAGAGAGAGAGAGAGAGAGACAGACAGACAGACAGACAGACAGAGACAGACAGAGACAGAGACAGAGACAGACAGACAGACAGACAGAAATAAGAGTATCAGTATCAGTATCAGTAGCTCAAGGAGGCGTCACTGCGTTTGGACAAATCCATATACGCTACACCACATCTGCCAAGCAGATGCCTGACCAGCAGCGTAACCCAACGCGCTTAGTCAGGCCTTGAGGAAAAAAAAGAAAAAAAGAAAAAAAAAAGGGTGAATAAATGATAGATAAGCTTACATAAATAGATAAATAAATAATAAATAATAACTATAATGTAAAAAACAACAACAAAAAAACAAAAAAAAAAAAAAAAACAACAACAAAAAAACCCGCAAATAGATGTAAAACATGAAGACACACATTCACATATACACCCACACATGCATAACAGATATGCACCGAACATGCAGTTTCACAGATATGAAAGCACAGTCAAATACATATAAACGTACATGAGCTCCAACACACACACACACACACCACACATTACCCTGCACCTCCTCTACCCCCCTCCTCCACACACTCATTTCTAGTCTACGTATCACAGCTTCCATGGCACACACACACACACATACACACACACACACACACACACACACACACACACACACACACACACAGATGAACACTTACTTGTACAAGCGCACACACATATGCCCATATCTCCACACACATATGTACAGAAATAAGAGAGGTGGGGGGCACACAGAGATGGCATGGGTGAAATAATATGACGGACAACACACCGGTTAGGGGGAAACAACATCATCGTTATCATCATCATCATCATCATCAACAACAACAATAACAACAAATTCGATGAACAATAATAAACGTGGATCACAAATAGCACAACCACCAACAACATCCCCCAGGTATCACCAAATTACCAAGATCAACTTTGCAAAAGAAACAGACAGGTTACCCCCCCCCCCCCTCCCCAACTCTTCTGGAGCCTAGCAGTAGGAGGTCCGGTATTTGACACAACAACAAACACAAGCAAGTGCTGTGGTTCCAGATGAATATGAGGACGGCAATGGTACTTGACCGTCTTCACAGTGGTTTGTTCTCTTGTCTTGTTTTCTTGAGTGTCTGTCGGAAAATTGCCGTCAAAACATGTATGAGGCAAGGACCGCCAATGATAACAATATTTGCTTCAGGTTTTGTTGTTGTTGTTGTTGTTGTTGTCATTATCATTAGTACTATTTATCATCATCATCATCATCATTATTACTATTAATTATTATTATTATTATTATTGATGATGGTGATGGTGATGGTTATCATCATCATCATCATCATCTAATCACAGCATTAATCACACTTACGAGAGTTCAATGGGACTGGTGATCATTACCAGTGCCATGTGCATTCATGCCTGAGAAAATAGCTTCCGCAAGCGATGCCTGATAGCAGGGAGTCTTCTAATGAAAGTACACTAACACACTCTTTCTTTGAGCTTTCTCTTCTTCACTCTCTGTGCATTTTAAACACGCAATTGCTAATAATAATAATGATAATAAAGATGATGATGATGATGATGATGATGATGGGAAAAAAAAAAAAAAAAAAAAAAAAAAAATTATTATTATTATTATTATTATTATGATCATCATCATCATCATCATCATCATCATATGGCGCAAATTCTCCGCGTAATGTGCTCTAAGCGCCATATATTAAACAACTCATATATAATAGTGAATAATAACATACCTTTATCAATATACACCAAGAGAACACTGCAAACTGCAGGTATGAACAATCACAATCACAATTACACAGGCACACACACACACACACACACACACACACACACACACACACACACACACACACACCCTACACACGCATACACACGCTCGCACACACACACACACACACACACACACACACACACACACACCCTACACACGCATACACACGCTCGCACACACATACACACACACACACACACACACACACACACACACACACGCCCGCGCACACACAAACGTCCACCCACAGAAATACGCACACTACATGATAACTTCAGAAGAGGGCAAAGTGGGGGTGGGTTGGAGGAGGAAGAATGCCGACAGTAATCTATGCTTCATCACACCCTAAGCCCTGTTTGAATATATGGGTGGGTTTTCAAGTTTGTTTTGAAACAGGACAGAGCTGGTTTAAGTGACGGATATCCGGAGGGAAAAAATTACGCACGCAATGTAAGCATGTACAAAGAAAGAGAGAGAGAGAGAGAGAGAGAGAGAGAGAGAGAGAGAGAGAGAGAGAGAGAGAGAGAGAGAGAGAGAGAGAGTAACATCGATAACAGCTGAGAGATGGAGCGAGCGAGCGAGAGAGAGAGAGAGAGAGAGAGAGAGAGAGAGAGAGAGCCAGACAGACAGACAGACAGGCAGAGAGAGACAGAGTAAAGAGTATTTCCCAGAGAAGTGTCCAAAACACAAACTGTCACTGAAGAACCTTGCATAAACTGATAAACAAACAGTTTGGGTGACTGTCTTGACACTTGAATCGTGAATAGCCGCTGACCATAATTATTCAAAAACTCAGATGTTGTTGAAAGAACGTACACGGCACATGTTTCCAAACACCAGAACAAGGCTCTCAGAATACAGTTAAGAAGTCCTGTTCTAACGGCTTTTGCAGCCACGCCAAGCTTTGTCCTGAATGTACACCCATTACGTAAGGTCTGCCATAGTGCATGAACTGCGTATATGAGAAGTGGAAAAGCGATTTCACAGATGATTTTTTAAGGTGCAGTTACAGAGAGACTAGAGTACACAAACACACAACACAGACATATATATATATATATATATATATATATATATATATATATATATATATTACACGGAGATATATATATATATATATATATATATATATATATATATAGAGAGAGAGAGAGAGAGAGAGAGAGAGAGAGAGAGAGAGAGAGAGAGAGAACAAAGTTGAAAATCAATACCTGCTTTGTTAAATAACAACAAGAGAGGCAAGGCCTTCAAGACTCACTTTTAATACACTTTAACATTTAATCGTTAAAATGTGTTC
Source organism: Babylonia areolata (assembly GCF_041734735.1). Lineage (NCBI taxonomy): Eukaryota > Metazoa > Mollusca > Gastropoda > Neogastropoda > Buccinidae > Babylonia > Babylonia areolata. Next base: position 38,357,754 of record NC_134886.1, read on the forward strand.
TGTATTTGTTATTATAAAGCTTCAGGTTTAAAAAAAAAAAAAAAAAAAAAGTCCTGACGGCAGATTCGAACCCCACGTTTTCAGGTGAGAAGAATATGTCTTACCCATTACACTATCGTGGGTCCTTAACTGACGTTCTAAAATTTAATATTTAAACATGCTTTTTTTAAAGGGCGATAAATCGATTGAGGTATTCGCAGTGAGAACGCTGTTTAAATCATATTATTCTGGTGTATCTTGGGCATTCAAAAAATCTTTAAGAGCAATTAAAAATTCTTTTTAAGTCCACGGTAAAGGAGACGTGGCTATCACCGCAATCACACTGCAAAATTTAGCCGTTTTCTCTGGATCTAGATAGATGTACAAGTTTAGTTACACCCGCCGGCAATGGAGAAGGACACAGTCGATTCAATTTCTCATTTATGTTCATTCTAGTTTTATAGTGTTAAAGTTGATATGAAAATTGAGTATTTTGTTAAACTAATAACATGTAGAGCCAAGTACAAGTACTTCCTAAACGTCGTATGAAGTGAAAAGGACTTTATTTTGAGAAAAGTCAAGACTGGAATTTTTAACGTTTCATCAAGGGTATTAACGCTCATGGCTTATTATTTTTAACTGTGAATTCCGACTGATTTTGTTGATGTTTTTACGGAAGTTTGGGGCATAATCCAGTAAGTGATGAGGCGTTCACAAATCTTTCTCAGAATAAATATTTAACGGTCTCCTTCTCCAACTTACCATCACATGTAATTATTGTGTATTGTTGATTGAGTATAGGATTGAACAGGCAGGTCAACAACTTTAATTTGAAGAAAATGACGTCCTTCGTTCCCGAGGAATATGAGCACACGCTTTGAATATGTATAAATATGCGTACGCAATTGATTTTTGCCCATGACCTGCAGGGCTCAGCCAAAAGATCTATAAAGTCCACTCGTAGTATTGATTTTAGTATTTTCCGAAAAAAGACCACTTGGGCGAATGAACATAGTGAAAGCCCTGTACACTGAGAGAAAACACACAAGCTTTTTATGTTTTGAGTATAATTTCAAAATGTAATGTTTAAGATGAGAAAGATCACTTTAAAGCAAATTAACCCCCCTAGCATTATTTACAGATTAATTTACTTTTTTTTTTTACTATCTGCACCAAAGACACGCAAAATAAAAATAACTTCCATGCTTAGCAAAAGAAGTTCCTGTTTGAACAAAAATGATAAAAATGACTGCTCTTGTTGTTGTGTCAGAACATCAGATCAAACTGTCACGTCTAGAGAATAAAAAAAATATATAAAATTAATATGACAGTAAATTCAGTTTGCATATAATTTGGCTTCTTATATATATATATATATATATATATATATATATATATATATATATATATATATTGTGCCCATCCCAGAAGTGCAATATTGTTTTAAACAAGATGACTGGAAAGAACAGAATTTTTTCTTATTTTTATGCCAAATTGGGTGTCAACTGACAAAGTATTTGCAGAGAAAATGGCAATGTTAAAGTTTACCACGGACACACAGACACAAACACAGACACACAGACACAGACACACACACAAACACACACACACAACCGAACACCGGGTTAAAACATAGACTCACTTTGTTTTCACAATTGAGTTAAATTCACACATGAATTTTCGCTGCCACCCAGCAGCTTGGTCACAGACTACACTTATAACAGGTGACGTAATGTTATTTTTACGTCATCTTCCTGACCTTACATGACGTCTTCTACAACGTAATTTATATCGTGTTCTAAATATTCCTTCAATTGTCAATGTACACATCTCTCTTTCTCACTCTCACACTCTGTCTCTGTCTCAGTGATCGTGTGTAACCACCACCACGACATAGATATACTGTTTGTTTCATGTGTCACATTTTTACCTTCACTTCCTATCAGACAGTTAAACAAAAAGGTAAAATTCCCAGTTCGCTTGAAATTGTACCCTCTTGTTCCACGAAGGAGCAAGAATTACCACGCTCATGCTTTGGTTATTGTCTTTCAGATGTGGGGAATTCCAGCAGCATGTTCGTGCCAGAATAATGACTCTTTGGCTCTTTTGATCCGTCCTGAGTCCCTTTATGATATTTATAGTGAAAAGCTGATCCATATTTTGTGTCGAGGGAGCTTTGAACCTATTCAGAGGAAAGCATCTTTGAGCTGATATAATGTTTCCGGAGCAGACGTGCTTGGAAAAGGAATATAAACCACTCGTTAAAGAGGGGAAATGATCTGAAAAACCCAGAATGTCACCAGATAGGAGGGGTTTGATTCCTCTGTCGCAAACGATTGTGGTATCTTGGAAACGGTTGATTCAAAGAAAACGAACACATCAGGAAAAAAGGAAGCTCCTTAAGTGTCTCACGATGTATTTATAACTCGACTTTCGTGCAGAAATCCACAAGCATAATGTCGTCGATCCCCTGTTGGACATTCATGTTCCTTTAAAAAAAAAAAAAAAAAAAAAAAAAAAACGCTACGAAAATCCATTAAGGGGGTGTTAGGAACCATTCATTAATCATACCATTCAAAACATTTTTTCCAGTGATATGACAGTTTTCAAACATAACACTGTGATTTTTTTAAGCCTTACCTGCACGAAAATGTGTCATCACGAGTCATTGGGAATGTTCATGTTGTTGACTTTTTTTTTTTTTTTTTTTTAAATTCATACTGGCATCTGCTTAGCATATACGGTGTAGCATATATGGATTTGTCCGAACGCTGTGACGCCTCCTTGAACTGAACTGAACTGTACTGAACTTACCTTCATTATCCGTTTCTTCTCTTAAAGCAACGACTCATTAAGTAACTTTCTTCAGTGGTACTAAATTGATTATTTCAAATATTCATTTTTGATTCTACCCCCCTTCTACCCAATTTTCCCCAAACTCACCATTCATCACCATCCTCGCCTAACTGTTAAACGATAACTTTCAAATGTGAAAAATTGATACTGTAACAAAGTGCCTACAGTCATTAGTATGTGTGACGGAACATTAAACAACATTTCACTCCGCTCACTCAAAACATATGTAAAAGTAATGAATAGACTCTCTGTTTCTGTCTCTGTCTGTCTGTCTGTCCGCCTGTCTCTCTGTCTCTGTCCCTGTCTCTGTCTCTCTCTGTTCGACATTACGAAATGTTTAGAACGTGGGAATCGCCTGCTGTGAACGGAAAAGTGACTTTGGTCGAGTGAATGGTCTGCTTACACCAGCAATATTGATTTGTTTGATCTGAAAATGGGAAGCCAAACATCGCTGGGAGAAACTGCTCATTATTCGGAGACGACGGTTTTTGTGTGTGTGTGTGTGTGGTGTGGGGGGTGGGGGGGGGGTGGGGGGGGGGAGCGGGGAGGAGGGAGGCAGTGCAGGGTAGAGGTGGTGGTGGTACATACATTTTCTGTTGCGGTGTTCGACTTTCATTTCAATCCCTGTTGAAGAGAATAAAGGTTCTGAATGTCTGTATTCTGTTGTTGTTTTTTTCGCTGTGATTTGTGCACACATACATCACTCGAGCAGCCCAGACTTTTCTGCATTGAATCTGGTGTTCCAGATCAGATCTAAACAACAAGCCGTGAGTCAGATATTGCATTAACAAGATGTCGTGTGCACTTAATCAATCTGATACTAGCTCTGACAATGAAATGCTCAGCACAAAACAAACAATGTTATCGTATTTACATTGTCATAATTCCATCACCAAAGTACATGCCTTCAATATTGGTAGTGTCGGGTTCCCTGGCTGCTCGTGTATGGGATGTGCAATCTTAAAAAAAAAAAAAAATCCTTTGTTTTCATCTGCTCGATTTATAGGCCTCTCTCTCTCTCTCCCTCCCTCCCTCTCTCTCTCTCTCTCTCTCTCTCTCTCTCTCTCTCTCTCTTTATCTCTCTCCCTTTCTCTCTCTATCCCTCCCCCCTCTCTTTCACTTTGTCTTTCTTTCTTATTCTCTTTCTCCTTTATTACATCTCTCTCTCTCCCCCCCCCCTCTCTCTCTGACCCTCTCTCTCCCTCTGTCTCTCTTCCTCTCTCTCCCTCTCTCTCCCTCTCTCCCTCTCTCTCTCTTTATCTCTCTCCCTTTCTCTCTCTCACCCTCCCCCCTCTCTTTCACTTTGTCTTTCTTTCTTATTCTCTTTCTCCATTATTACATCTCCCCCCCCTCTCTCACCCCCTCCCTCTCTCTCCCTCTGTCTCTCTTCCTCTCTCCCTCCAGTGCTCTCGCTCTGTTTCTGTCTTAATCATTCGCACATCTCTTTCTACCCCCCCCCCCCCACACACACACACCCCTCTTACTCTCTCTCTCATTCGTTATCGCTCTCTCTTCCCCTTTTATTCTCTTTCTCGTTTATTCTCTCTCTCTCTCTCCCTCCCCCCTCTCTCTTTCCCTCCCTCCCTCTCTCTCGCTCTTCCTCCCTCTCTCTCTCCCACCCTCTCTCCCTCTCTCTGTCTCTCTCCCCCCCTCTCTCTGTCTCTCTCCCTCCCAATCTCTCTCTCTCTCTCTCTTTCTCTCTCTCTCTTACTCACTCTCTGTCCCCCCCCCCCCCCCACGCGCCCCCCCTCCTCTCTCTTTGTGCCTCCACCTCTCCATTCAAATTCCGTTTGCCATTTTAAACAGTTGTTCGTACGGCTGAGAACCCCCCATCGTTTCCAGACTACTGCCGCCATTAATGGCCATTAAATATGAATTATCATGAACTTGCATTTCCTCCAAGTGTCTCTGAGCAGCAGCTGGGTATGGGCTAATTTGTTATTAACTGTAGTGTTGACCTTCTGCTTTTTTTACCTCCTCATCCTCAGACGCGTTTGATTCCTGATATTATGTTTTACCAAGTTTGGTTTTCGTGCGCGTTTTATGTTTGCTTCTCTGTCTGTCTGTCTGTCTGTCTGTCTCTGTCTGTGTCTGTCTGTCTGTCTGTCTCTCTCTCTCTCTCTCTCTCTCTCTCTCTCTCTCTCTCTCTCTCTCTGTATTCTTGTCCATTCATCCATCCATCAATCAATCTATCCATCCGTCCATCCATCCATCTGTATGTTTGAATATTTGTCTGCATTTGAGCGCATGTGTTTACATCGTTTCATTTATCATCTTCTTTGCCTGTCCAAGAAACAAATCCACATACTCAGTAATCATTTTCGCGCAAAGGTTTTCCACTACACTTTCATGTCCTTTTTAGTATTTAGCATGTGACAACCACGTGACACTGTGTGTGTGTGTGTGTGTGTGTGTGTGTGTGTGTGTGTGTGTGTGTGTGTGTGTGTGTGTGTGTGTGTGTGTGTGTCCGTGTGCCGCTCCTCACTCCCCCTCACTCCACCCATTCACGATGCCAAACCCTTCTCGAAAATATATATCCTGCAGTCTCTCTTCTCCAATGACCACCAGAAACCAGCTACCAAAATCCCGGAGCCCCCATTCTTCAGTGCTGTTCGTTCTAAAAGGTACTGTAGGGACAGTGCAAGAGCACCCAGACCAGACTTCTGGTGTTTTGTCTCTTTGGAACATGTCCTTACTCCTCCATTGTATGGAACTTGCCTTCTGGAGGTTGGCAACCCGACGACGATGGCATGGTGCCAGGCTTGGCTCTGTGAATGTGCATTGGGGCGGTAAGTGGAGGGTTGGATGTTTTCTGCGGCCAGATGGTTTTTGTCTTTCTGG
>NC_134886.1:38378429-38385929 GCF_041734735.1 Babylonia areolata
TCTTCCTCCTTCTGCGTTTGTCCTCAAGGCTGGCCCTGCGGTTGTTTTCGAAGGAGGAGACAGCTTGGTGGATGGTGCGTCGCCAGGTCTCTCGATCAGCGGCTACTGCGGACCACTGGCGATGGTCAATGTGACAGGCACCGAGAGCTTTCTTCAAAGAGTCTTTGTATCTCTTCTTGGGTGCTCCTCTGTCACGGTGGCCAGTGGACAGTTCGCCATACAGCGCAATCTTGGGCAGGCGGTGGTCCTCCATCCTGGACACGTGCCCTGCCCAACGTAGCTGGGTCTTTAGCAGCACTGCCTCGATGCTGATAGTCTTTGCCTGCTCCAGGACCTCGACATTTAGTAAATGTGTACATTTGGTAAATGTGTACCTGCGGGTAATCTGCCTGAGGCAAGACAAACTGCCAGAGGGTAAGCAATCTCCAGTATTCAAGAACACAAGAGCCTACCCCAGGGTCTACAAACCCGAAAGCAATTTACCCTTACTACCTGCCATGGGTGACTGCCCATACGAAGCAGAGGTAAATATGGCGGATGCTTTTGTTTTCAAGGGAAAACAGGCGCGCTTTGCGGATAGCACGTGTTTTACGAACTCTCTCCACAGTGTTCGGAACTGTGGTGCAGTGAGAAGTAAACCTGGGAGCATAAGCAGAAAGGGGTTTTTGATTATCAACGATGAGCTGCGTGAGCACACAGCGAGTGTCTTGAATAGAAGATGACTTAACTCACTCAGTACGACCAGTCCTCTCTTCTCCTCTACACAGACCCCTCGGATGTCCAGTGGGTGTCTGAATGACCCAACCTTTAGCTTCCGTCGTCAGAATTGTGGTATTCTTTGTCAACATTCACGTCTTCAGTATAAGAGCCTTCCGCTTGCAATATTTTTATGATGGTAATTGGGGTGAAACGCTGTTAACGTCGTCTCTTTCGCCGTTCGTGTGGAGAGAGTTAACCTTCACATTAAACTGTATTCCCTGGATCCCTACCATGCCAAAGGTAACTTGCCTGAAGACAAAGTGAATTTTGTCTTGAATACGCCCCCCTCGGAGGTAGATGGTGCTTTTTTTTTTTTTCTGATCTCCCAGATCAACACACGTGCAGACCTGTTTGTGCCAGAACCCGTACCGTGTGTATACACACGCAGAAGATAAACAAGCATGTTAAAGATCATGTAATTCATGGCAGTGTTTGGTGGGCTATTTGAAATAAGAACATGTCCAACATGCACAACTCTGGCACAAATGAGTATGGCTGCCTACATGACAGGGGTAAAAAAAAGGGGTCATACACGCTAAAAGTTACATGTCTGTGGGGTTGAGAGAGAGAGAGAGAGAGAGAGAGAGAGAGAGAGAGAGAGAGAGAGCTCAGTACTCACAGACAAGCAGACAGACTCACAGACACAGACAGGCAGTCAAGCTAGACAGCATCCTTTACAACAACACCAGTGTACTGATTGGCGAATTCCTGTTCTTTGTGAGGAAGGAAGCAAGCTGCCACAATGCCTTCGCCAGGAGTTCAGGCTACAGCTGACCAGTCTGAATGGGCCCTGGTCAGCTTTTTATGGGGGCACGGCCAGCCAGGCTTTGTGCCCTGTCTCCACCCCTTCTTCCTTTTCTGTGACCAGACCAGAGGAAAGAAAGTGCATCTGTGACGGGGGTGTCCGTTGTTAGTATCCGGGTCGAAAGCAGCTACTGATGACGGTAATGTGTGTGTGTGTGTGTGTGTGTGTGTGTGTGTGTGTGTGTGTGTGTGTGTGTGTGTGTGTGTGTGTGTGTGTGTGTGTGTGTGTGTGTGTGTGTGTGTGTGTGTGTGTGTGTGTGTGTGTGTGTGTGTGTGTGTGTGTGTGTTACCAGATGTGTGTGTGTGTGCGTCAGTGTGACTCTGTGGTCATGAACACAACGTGATTAAATTAATAAAAGCCTGAGAATGCCCTCAAACATCAAGCACCTGGAATGTCTCGTCTCGTCTCGTCTCGTCTGGTCTTATCTGTCTTGTCTTGTCTTGTCTCGTCTTATATTGTATTGACTTGTCTGGTCTTGTCTCGTCTCGCCTCGTCTGTATCGTCTTGTCTCGTATTGTCTCGTCTTGTTTTGTCTTGTCTGATATGATCTGATCTGATCTGATCTGGTCTGGTCTGGTCTGGTCTCTGGTCTCGTCTCTGGTCTCGTCTCGTCTCGTCTTGTCTTGTCTTGTCTCGTCTTGTCTTGTCTCGTCTCGTCTCGTCTTGTCTTGTCTTGTCATGCCCGGAGGGTCCGCCCACAGTTGTATCCAATTTATCTATGCTTGATTGAGAAATATCGACCAACCAACCAACCAACCAACCAACCAAATAACCAAGCAGTTTGATTAATGGAATTTGATGGCTGAGCAATGATTGGGGTACAGGCATGAAAATACGGCACCATTGTGACTTCTGGGCTTTTCTCCGGCAAAGGGTTGGAAGAGACGAAGGGTGTCTAACGGAACAGGAAGTTAATTTGCTGGTTAAACGGACCGCACCTTTACAAAACAAGCAAACATCATCACCACATTCTTGTCCGGAAGTCCTGTGGGATGTGGAGTTGGCGTGGGTGGGGGTGGAGGTGAAATTGGCATTGTGCAGTCTGATGGAAAATCAAGAATGTACGAAATTACACTCACTGTAAGATTGACGCACAATGCGAAGCCGGAGGACGGGTTCTATCGTCTACCCGTACGCTGGTTCTGCAGTCTAGATAGATAGATAGATAGATAGATAGATAGATAGATAGGTAGAGAGACACAGAGAAATATATATGGAGACACTCACACAGCTACCCCACTAAACCAAAGATCGAATGACAGAGTGAGATTGAGATAGGGACCAGTCAGTCACACACACACACACACACACACACACTACTGTGTGTGTGTGTGTGTGTGTGTGTGTGTGTGTGTGTGTGTGTGACAGACAAACAGACAGACAGACAGATAGACAGACAGACAGATAGACAGACACAGAGAGAGAGAGAGAGAGAGAGAGAGAGAGAGAGAGAGAGAGAGAGAGAGAGAGCAAGAACAAGAACAAGAACAAAATGGTTTAATTACATACAGGCCTTTGTCCCGCTGCAAACATAACATACACAAAGAAACCTACATGAAGGCACGCAAGTAAGCAGATAAGTAACAGACAGATAAATAAATAGATAAATAAATAAATAAATAAATAAATCTTTTGTCCTCACTTGATCAGTTAGAGATCATCGTTGTGAAGAGATTCTTAAACAAGGCAATGGCAAAATATAATTAATTATTTTCGTTCCTGAACTGGCTGTTGGTACTGATTCATGATTCATTACGTCTGCGCTTAAAAGCCAGAAACTTTGAAAGAGTTAGTTGACGAGAGAGAGAGAGAGAGAGAGAGAGAGAGAGAGAGAGAGAGAGAGAGAGAGAGAGACAGACAGACAGACAGACAGACAGACAGAGACAGAGACAGACAAACAGAGACAGAGGGACACTGAGAGAGATTTGGGAGTACCGGAGACATAGGCATAAAACCAAGCAGGCTGATAGACAGGCAAGAGAGTTATCGATTCATCTGCCTTGTTGGACTGGTCTCAACAGGAACTGAGAAGCGGTGATCACACCACCCCCACCCCCGAACCCCCGCTGCCCCCCCCCCCCCCTCCCCCACGCCCCCCCCCCTCCCACCCTCTCTCTCTCTTTTAACTCTCTCCATACGAACGGCGAATGAGACGACGTTAACAGCGTTTCACCCCAATTACCAACATCAAAATATTGCAAGCGGAAGGCTCTTATACTGAAGACGTGAATGTTGACAAAGAATACCACAATTCTGACGACGGAAGCTAAAGGTTGGGTCATTCAGACACCCACTGGACATATGAGGGGTCTGTGTAGAGGAGAAAAGAGGACTGGCCGTACTGAGTGAGTTAACCTTACACAACCTGTGTTGTTCCAGTGAATAGAGCATTGGGTTAGGTGAGTGTGTGTGAGAGTGGGCTGAGTGCTGGGGAAATGAACGCCGGCTGATTGAGAACGCCATGTTTATCTCACACCCCACTGAACATCTAAACGTTGTCTGTGGTGACACACGGGTGGTGAGTTGTTCTTGACAGGCTCGTGGCTTTCGGATGTCGCATTGACCATCTTTTTTTTTTTTTCTATCTGCTCAGTGAGGTGATAAAACGTCTTTTCTCCCTCCCTCCCTCCTTCCTTCCTTCCTTCCCCATGGCAATATGTCGCTTCTTTCTGTCCTTTCTTTCTTTTCAACCTCCACCACCACTCACAGACACAGACACCCCAACCAAACCCCTCCCCATCCACCCCACTACCCCTCCACCACCCCTCGCTTCATGCTCTGAAAGGTCTCTTCTATTGCATGTGTCATCGCTTTATATTGATCTGATCTTGAAGAGGCAAGAGTGAGTTGTAACACGTCTTCTCTATCTTGCCTTCATCACGTCCTATTGTTTTCTTTCGTCGTCTCTTTGGTTCAACAATTCCTTACTTTTTTTTCTGCCGTTATGTGGGACACCGGCTCAGGACAGCTGCATTTTATTTGTTTTTTTTTGTTTTTGTTTGGTTTGGTTTGGTTCGGTTTTTTTACTTCGAAATGGCACTTGTCCATTTCTACACGTGATTTTCTTTTTTCTTTTGGTTGTTTATTCTTAGTATTAAAAAAAAGAAAGAAAAGAAGTGATGAGTCTGGAACTACAACAGAGAGAAATAAACAGATATATATATATATATATATATATATATATATATATATATATATATATATATATATATATATATATATATATATATATATATGGGATGATGTCATGGAGGCAAACAGACTCAGACAGAAGCAGCAGGGGGTACAGAAGGAAGTGAAGATACAACAACAAAACAACAGCAGCTACAACAACAACAACAACAGCAGCAACAAGAACCAAGCAAGTGGAAAGGGGTGGACAAACAAAAATGGAGGAAGCCAGAGAGAAACATCATTAGGACTGTTTTCCTGTCAATAAGCTTGTTTCCATTTATTTGTTGCCAGAGGGTTGCAACAGGCAGTGCTTCAAAACAAAAACGTTTCGTCGAAGAACGTCAGCGGAAAACCGAAGAAAAGTTTCTTGAGTGAGTGTGATGTTCAGAAACCTCCACCCACAAACAATGCGTCTTTTGCGCACTCATTTTTTTTTTTTTTTTCTGAAGTAAGAAATTTATAATTAGCAATTTCCTACGTTCCACGTCTCTGGTTTGCTCATCTGTGTTTGTCCTTTTTTTGCAGCCACCCCCACATTTGTTTTGTCTCTCTGTGTTTGTATGTGAAAAGCAAGTTTTATCCTGCGTGAATTCATACCATTGTGACATGACATGAGAGAGGAAGGAGTTGGGGGTGGGAGGGAGCATGGGGGCTGGGGGGGGAGAGAGAGAGAGAGAGAGAGAGAGAGAGAGAGAGAGAGAGCAAGCACATTCAATACGTTTTCAACATAATGAATAATTCAATCAGTCATGACTACAGCCTAGACATGTTTACTTTTCCCGAAAACACGAAACTGTTGGGTTTATAGAGGAAAGGAAAATGAGAGATCAGTATCAGTATCAGTAGCTCAAGGAGGCATCACTGCGTTCGGACAAATTCATATACGCTACACCACATCTGCTTAGTAGATGCCTGACCAGCAGTTTAACCCAACGCGCTTCGTCAGGCCTTGGAATGAGAGAGAAAAGTCGTAAATAAAATGGTGGGATTTTAAGATTCAGGAGGTTTAACTTTTTGTTGTTGTTGTCGGTTTTTTTGTTTGTTTTTTTTTAGGGGGGTGGGGGGCTTCTTCAGGGATTGGAATAAGATGGACGTGTCGGGGGAAGTGAAGAGTTTACGAATGAATGTCTGGACTAAGTACTGTCACGACGTGATAAATTTCTCTGTTCCCCGGTTGAGGATGGTGGGCACTGAGATGGAGTGACTGTCGGACAGAGAATGATCTGAATGAGCGCCGTCCAGTGAAACAGGCAAAAGATTTACAGAGAGGCTAAAGTGACAGTACTGCTAATCAAGCGAGGGTATTGAATTAGACTGGTTGTAATGCATGTGTGTGTGTGTGTGTGTGTGTGTGTGTGTGTGTGTGTGTGTGTGTGTGTGTGTGTGTGTGTGTGTGTGTGTGTGTGTGTGTATGAGGGGGTGGTAGTAGAGATGTGTGTGTGTGTGTGTGTGTGTGTGTGTGTGTGTGTGTGTGTGTGTGTGTGTGGTGTGTGTGTGTGTGTGTAATGGAGAGAAAGATTAAGAGAGAGAGAGAGAGAGAGTGAGTGAGTGAGTGAGCAAGATAAAGAAAGAGAGAGACAATGAAGCAGACACACAAACAAACAGGAAGAGATGAAGAGGGAAACAGAGACAAATCACAGAGTTTCGTTTCGTTTATTTATTTATAGTCTGTTCATTTAAGATGATGATATTAGACCGAAAATAATTGATATTATCATTTTTGTTTTTGATTATTAACATTTCTATCATAATGATGATGATTGTTGTTATTAATTAGAAATCGACATTTTTTTTTGGTATAAAATCACAGAGGAACACAAAAAAAGGCATAGCAAATACAAATGGGACAAAAGAGTATCCTGTTTCACATGTACTCTCTCTCTCTCTCTCTCTCTCTCTCTCTCTCTCTCTCTCTCTCTCTCTCTCTCTCAAACCCTCTTTATCTCATTCCGTTATGTCCAGTGTTTCTCTAATTTGTCTATTTTGACAATTTCTGTCAATCTCCCTCTGTATCTGTTTCTGTCTCTCTGTCTATGTTTTTCTCTCTGTCTCTGCCTGTCTGTCTGTCTGTCCATCTCTCTCTGTCTTTGTCTGTCTGTCTGTCTCTCTCTCATTCAAACCCTCTTTATCTCATTCCGTTATGTCCTGTGTTTCTCTAATTTGTCTATTTTGATAATTTCTGTCACTCTGTCTCTGTATCTGTCTCTGTCTCTCTGTCTATGTTTTTCTCTCTGTCTCTGTCTGTCTGTCTGTCCCTCTGTGTGTGTGTCTCTGTCTGTCTGTCTGTCTCTCTCTCATTCAAACCCTTTTTATCTCATTCCGTTATGTCCTGTGTTTCTCTAATTTGTCTACTTTGATAATTTCTGTCACTCTGTCTCTGTATCTCTCTCTGTCTATGTTTTTCTCTCTGTCTCTGTCTGTCTGTCTGCCCCCCCCCCCCTCTCTCTGTCTCTGTCTGTATCTCATTCAAACCATCTTTGTCTCATTCCGTTATGTCCAGTGTTACTCTAATTTGTCTATTTTGACAATTTCTGTCACCCTGTCTCTGTATCTGTCTCTCTGTCTCCGTCTCTCTGTCTCTGTTTTTTTTCTCTGTCTGTCTGTCTGTCTATCTGTCTCTGTTTCTCTCTGTCTCTCTGTGTGTTTCTGTCTCTGTATCTTTAAGCATGTCTTTGTGTGCTTCTGTGTTTTTTGTGGTATGTATTTGCGCCTTGTTTACGTCCGCCTATCTGTCTCTGTCTCCCTGTGTTTCTCTGTCTCTC
>NC_134886.1:38395929-38405929 GCF_041734735.1 Babylonia areolata
AGTAGTAGTAGTAGTAGTAGTAGTAGTAGTAGTAGTAGTAGTAGTAGTAGTACTTAATTTATTCATTTATTTGTCACAATTCCTTGTGTGAAATTTCATCTACTCACCTCTGTGTAGAGCCACCAATTACTTTTTTTTTTTTAAAATTTATTTATTTATGCCTGCAAGTGTATCCGTTCTACTGCGACAATAGATATGTCTGCATTATTTGGCAAGGGGCAACTCTTTTGTTGTTGTTGTTGTTGTTGTTGTTGTTGTTGCTGCTGCTGCTGCTGCTGCTGCTGCTGATGTTGTTGTTGTTATTGTTGCTGTGGGTTCTTTCATGCGCGCCAAGTGCCCACAGAATTAATGTAGACTTGTGTGGGAGAATCTGACATCAAAACACACACACGGACGAAACAGATGGTTGAACGACGTCAGGGAGCGGTAAAGAGCAACTACACTGGTGCTGGTTGTCATTATCAGAGGGGTGGACGTTGATGAGGTTATTTCATGATGGAGGAGGGAGAGATGGAGGAGGGAAGGGAAGGGTTCCGGCAGGGGAGACAAATGCTTTCAGATTAGATTGCGGTCCCTTTTTGGACAGCATGTACGATCATGCGAAATCAGAACACCGACGCCCTTGACTTTGAAAACGTGGAATCGCTTAATTTAAAGCCAGTAACCGTTTTATTTTCTTTCGTTCTATTTCACTACATGGAAATGTGTGCAAACAAAACGGGGAATGCTATCACCCCCACCCCACCCCCCCACCCCCACCACCACCCCAAGAAACATGATAGGCAAGGGCACTTTGCTTGCAGACGAATTATCAAAATAAACTGACCGCGATTCGGAGTATGGCAAGAATCTGCAACCACAGTAAGAAAGGCTGGACTGCCTCTTGGCTTACACGAGCCCTAAATACCAGACTATCGAGATAAATAAGCATGTTTTTGTATGACGTGCAAATTCCTACTTCCAATTGGGGGAGGGGAGGGGAAAAATAAAAGAGAAGAAAACCTACCTCCACTGGGAGGAGAGGTGGGGACAGAAAAAAAAAAAGAAGAAACGTGCTTCATGAACACACATACAGGGATGAGGCCTACACGAAAACACACAGCATCGACAGGCGAAATAAGGATGTCAAGTTGAGAGGTGGAAAGGGGAAGAGGATGAGAGGGGTACATTACACACAGGCAACACAAGGCAGTGTAGGCTTGAGCGACACAGGTGGGGGTACACAGATAAAGAGAATGAAAGAAGAGAGACAGAGAGAGAGGGGGGGGGGAGGGGTAGATAAGCAGACAAACAGAGACAGAGACACACACACACACACACACACACACACACACACACACACACACACACACACACACACACACACACACGAATTAATGCACAGAATGCTTTAATCAAGTGTTGAAAGGAAATTGATATCTACAATCATGTTACAGACACCCCCCTACCCCCCACCCCCAAAGGGAAGACTAGAACGTGGGAAGATACTGAATAAAAAAAATATTATAAATAAATAAATAAATAAGAATATATGAAAACATTAGCAACAGTAACAGCATATACCCCGGCTATTCTTTGTATCTCCCGTGGTATGTATCACAATTTGCTAGTGTTTTGGGGTCTTTTTTATATGTATTGCTGTTTTTTGTCTGTTCATTAACTTTTATCTAACTTGATTCTCACACACGTGCTTTGCCACCAAAATAATACATGCCTTCTGTATCCTGCAGGGAAAAAAGGCCGATTTGTCGTTTCCAGTCTTTGCTTTCAAGAAGACATCAGTTTCCCGTAGCGTTCACGTCCATGTCCAACTTCTGTAACTTTCGAATGAAAGAGAGAGAGAAAGAGAGAGAGAGAGAGGGAGAGAGAGAGAGAGAGAGAGAGAGAGAGAGAGAGAGAGAGAGAGAGAGAGAGAGAGAGAGAGAGCATTTACTTAATTTGGAGCAGACGGATTTGAAGACTAAGATGTCTTTCAAGAAATGAATGCCTCCGAGGTCTGTGGAATTGAACATTGATTTTTATATCACTCACTCCCCTACCCCACCCCTTCCCACCACCACCACCACCACCACGTCCCCCAACCACCATCACCCCCACCCCTTGCCTCCCCCCTTCCCTATTTTCTTTTAATAACATTCCCCCACTACGTCTCCCCGTCCCCCCTTTCCCTCCCCAAAACCACCACCCCGCACCCTCATACACATCACTCCATCGAGTTTCCCTGAGATTTTTCCATTACTTTACCAGCAGTTATGGAACCACTGCATGATGTCGTGTAGATTTCTTCCTTGGGAATAGCATTCACGTCAACTGGGGCAAAATCGATTTTTTTTTTTTTTTTGGTCCCTTTGTGTGTGTATTTGTTTGCCTTGACATTTCATTTCCTTGTTTGACATATCTTATTTTAAGTGCATACTCGTATGCATACATGCATGCATACACGCATGTAATCATGCGCACACACAGGCATACCTACCTATATGCAATACATAGGACCTACACATAATCTATACTCCTGTGTGTTCGTATGTATAGACTTCAATTAACGTCTTTCCACTCCATGTGATATTAGATACGGGCGCGCGCCGCGCGCGTGCCTGTGTATGTGTGTGTGGACTACTACTACTACTACTACTGCTGATAAAATATATTTTTTTAATGATTCCATTCAAAATATCGCCAATAAGATTATGATTGCTGTTGGTGTTATTTTTGCTGTTGTTGTTGTTGTCGTTGTTGTTGTCGTCGATGTTTAAGTTGCTGCTGTTCTTGATATTGCCGTTGGATTATTGATTTTGTTCATCTCATTACATTCGGCCCTTAAGGTATATCTCATACTTGGTTGCCTTTTATGGAAATAATTGGACGTTTGTTTAAAGATAATTAAAAAAAAAAAAAAAAAAAAAAAGAAGATTATATTAGTTCCCCTCATTAAGTTCCACTTGTTTTAGTTTATTTCATTTCTTTTCTTGTTACAAATTCTATTTTGGCCATAAGAAGGACCCTTGGAAGCTGCCAATTTTCATACTCGTTTTGATGCTGCTGGTTCCAGACTTCCATGCATGGAAAACACATTCCTCTCCCCTCACCTCCAAAACCCTTCCCTACTCACTATGTGTCTCTGTCTCTGTCTCTGGCTCTGTCTCATTCTCTCTCTCTCTCTGTCTCTCTCTCTCTCTCTCTCTCTCTCTCTCTCTCTGTCTCTCTCTCTCTCTCTCTCTCTCTCTCTCTCTCTGTCTCTCTCTGTGTCTCTCTCTCTCTCTCTCTCTCTCTCTCTCTCTCTCTCTCTCTCTCTTTGTGTTTCACTCCCTCTTTCTCTCCATCACTGACTTTCTCTCTCTCCTTCCATCTATCTCTTCCCTCGCCCTCTCTCCCCCTCAGTCTGTCTGCCTGCCTGTCTGTCCCTCGCATCTCTCTCTCTCTCTTTTCTTTTTTACTCAAAGCAAAACGTTTTATTTTATGATTTTGTTGTTGTTGTTGTTTGTCCTTGATTTTCCTTTTACTATTAGCAATGTGTTGATTTATCTGTAAGCACTCTTATTCTTTTGTTCACACATTGTTCTTTTTGCCAATGGATAGTATTGTCATAGGCAATAAAACAATGTCCGTTTCCGTCTCTCTCTCTCTCTCTCTCTCTCTCTCTCTCTTTCTCTCTCTCTCTCACACACACTCTTTTATCCCCCCTCCATCCCCCATCTCCACCCCCACCCCCCACCCCCATCCCAAAACCTCCACTTACCGGTAGCCCTGCGTGGACTTTGCTTGCAATCGAACAAAATGAATGACATCTCCTTTAGAAAACCAGCATTAAGACTTCCAGCAAGGTCGTCGGCAAGCTCTAACAGCCTGTCACCCTGTCTCTGTTTGTCTGTCTGCCTAACTGCCTGCCTGTCCATTCGTCTACGAGTCTGCTCCCACCCCCCATCCACCGCCCCCTCCCCCCACACTTCTCTCTCTGTGTCTCTCTGTGTCACTGTCTGTCTGTCTGTCTGTCTGTCTCTGGCGAGTAAACACGTTTTTAGTTTGGAGTTCCAAGTTCTAAGTTCTCTCTCTCTCTCTCTTTCTCTCTCTGTGATTCTCTCTCTGTCTGTCTGTCAGTCTCTGATGTGTATCCACCTGTATCTGTCTTACCTGTCTGTCTCTGACACTACCTCTGTCTGTCTGTCTGTCTGTCTGTCTGTCTGTCTGTCTCTCTCTCTCTCTCTCTCTCTCTCTCTCTCTCTCTCTCTCTCTCTCTCTCTCTCTCTCTCTCTCTCTCTCTCTCTCTGCCCATGCCTTTGTTTCGAGTTGATGGTTTCTTTTTCCTTTCATTGAAGACCTGCACAGTCTTTGCTTTTCTCTCTTTTCTCTGTCTATCTGTCTGACTCTCTCTGTGTGTGTGTGTGTGTGTGTGTGTGTGTGTGTGTGTGTGTGTGTGTGTGTGTGTGTGTGTGTGTCTTTCTCTCTCTGCCCCTGCCTTCATTTGAAACAAAAAACAAAACAAAAACAAAACATAACAAAACAAACAAAAAGCCAGTGGAGGGCTCTGCATCAGCTGGGTCTTTGAGGTGTCAAGCACTTGGCTGAATGTGAGAACGGAAGGTGGGTGGCCACGTCCCGTGACCGGAAATAGAGCAATAAACACGGCTGGGGGTCAGCGTTCAATGACCTCGTGCTGATGGCATGACTGTGTAGTAAACAGTTGGTGTCCAGTTAGGGACTGACTCCTCTTTGTTGTATGATACCTCTCTCTGTCTTGTGCGCTTTCTCTGTCTCTGTTTCTTTGTTTCTCTGTCTGTCTTTATTTCTCTCTCAGCCTCTGTCTGTCTGTCTATTTGTTTGTTTGTCTGTCAGTCAGTCTGTCTGTCTCTGTCTCTGTCTGCGTCTCTGTGATTCTCTGCCTGTCTGTCCGTCAGTCTCTGATGTGTCTCCACCTGTATCTGTCTTACCTGTCTGTCTCTGTCTCAACCTCTGTCTACCTGCGTGCCTGTCTGTTTGCCTGTCTGTCTATCTGTCTGTCTTCTTTTCGCGTTGATGGTGTCTATTTCCTTTCATTGAAGACCTACGCAGTCTTTGCTTCTCTCTCTGTCTGTCTGTGTCTATGTCTGTTTGTCTCTGTCTCTCTGTCTCTCTCTCGCTCTGCCCTTGTCTTCATTTGAAACAACAACAACCCCCCCCACCCCCACCCCCCCCAAAGAACAACTAAAAAACAAAAGCAAAACATAACAAAACAAACAAAAAACCATAATAAAGTGGCGGGCTCTGCATCAGCTGGGTCTTTCAGGTGTCAAGCACTTGGCTGAATGTGAGAACGGAAGGCAGGTGGCCACGTCCCGTGACCGGAAATAGAGCAATAAACACGGCTGGGGGTCAGCGTTCAATGACCTCGTGCTGATGGCATGACTGTGTAGTAAACAGTTGGTGTCCAGTTAGGGACTGACTCCTCTTTGTTGTATGATACCTCTCTCTGTCTTGTGCGCCTTCTCTGTCTCTGTCCCTGTTTCTTTGTTTCTCTGTTTGTCTGTCTTTATTTCTCTCTCAGCCTCTGTCTGTCTGTCTATTTGTTTGTTTGTCTGTCAGTCAGTCTGTCTGTCTCTGTCTCTGTCTGTGTCTCTGTGATTCTCTGCCTGTCTGTCCGTCAGTCTCTGATGTGTCTCCACCTGTATCTGTCTTACCTATCTGTCTCTGTCTCAACCTCTGTCTACCTGCTTGCCTGTCTGTTTGCCTGTCTGTCTATCTGTCTGTCTTCTTTTCGCGTTGATGGTGTCTATTTCCTTTCATTGAAGATCTTCACAGTCTTTGCTTCTCTCTTTGCCTCAGTCTATCTGTCTGTCTGTGTCTCTGTCTGTTTGTCTCTCTCTCTCTCTCTCTCTCTCTCCTCTCTCTCTCTCTCTCTCTCTCTCTCTCTCTCTCTCGTTCTGCCCTTGTCTTCATTTGAAACAACAACAACCCCCAACCCTCCTCCCCAAAAAAAACAAAACAAAAAAAAACAACATAAAAAACACACTAAAAAAGAAAAGCAAAACATAACAAAACAAAAAAAAAACATTATAAAGTGGCGGGCTCTGCATCAGCTGGGTCTTTGAGGTGTAAAGCACTTGGCTGAATGTGAGAACGGAAGGCAGGTGGCCACGTCCCGTGACCGGAAATAGAGCAATAAACACGGCTGGGGGTCAGCGTTCAATGACCTCGTGCTGATGGCATGACTGTGTAGTAAACAGTTGGTGTCCAGTTAGGGACTGACTCCTCTTTGTTGTATGATACCTCTCTCTGTCTTGTGCGCCTTCTCTGTCTCTGTCCCTGTTTCTTTGTTTCTCTGTCTGTCTTTGTTTCTCTCTCAGCCTCTGTCTCTTAGTCTATCTGCGTGTCTGTCTGTCTCTGTCTCTGTCTCTCTCTGCGTGTGTTTGTGTGTGTGTGTGTGTGTGTGTGTGTGTGTGTGTGTGTGTGTGTGTGTGTGTGATTCTCTCCCTCTCTGTTTGTCAGTCTCTGATGTGTCTCCACCTGTGTCTGCCTTACCTGTCTGTCTCTGTCTCTACCTCTGCTTGCTGAATGTCTGTCTGTCTGTGGTTGTATCTCTATCTGTGTGTCTGTCTGTGTCTGTGTCTCTGTCTGTGTCTCTCTCTGCCTCTGCCTTCATTTGAAACAAACAAAAACAAACAAACAAAAAACATAACAAAACAAACAAAAAACCATAATAAAGTGGCAGGCTCTGCATCAGTTGGGTCTTTCAGGTGTCAAGCACTTGGCTGAATGTGAGAACGGAAGGCAGGTGGCCACGTCCTGTGACCGGAAATAGAGCAATAAACACGGCTGGGGGTCAGCGTTCAATGACCTCGTGCTGATGGCATGACTGTGTAGTAAACAGTTGGTGTCCAGTTAGGGACTGACTCCTCTTTGTTGTATGATACCTCTCTCTGTCTGATATGCTTTCTTTGTCTCTGTTTCTTTGTTTCTCTGTCTGTCTTTGTTTCTTTCCCAGCCTCTGTCTGTCTGTTTATTTGCTTGTCTGTCTGTCTGTCTCTGTCTCTCTGTATTTGTATAATATTTGTGTGTGTGTGTGTGTGGGGGGGGGGGGGGGGGAGTTATGTATTATATATAAAGTTTAATTTGTACTTTTTTTGTCTTTATCATTATTGCTGTTCCTATTACAACGCGATGTGTATGTACTTATTTTTGTGTTTCGTTTTTGCTTCCTTTTTCTTGCATTCTTTTGATTAATTAATCGATTTTCTTTATGGGGGTAGGGTGAAAACAGGCCATTAATTTGCTTATTCCTTTTCCCTTAACAAAAAAAGATTTCGATTTTGAATTTGATTTCGATTTCTCTCTCTCTCTCTCTCTCTCTGAAATTACTAAGAAGTCTCGTGTTAAAATTCAAAAACACTACACATGGTCGCCTGATGAATTCAACAATCATTTCCTAAACATAGCTGAGTCAACAAAATCTAACGAAACACTGTCCGCGGAAAATTATAATGTGCCACCCTCTCTTTTAATGTTCTGTAACAGCAGAATAGAACGAGAATATTCCTTCAAGATACCTCCTCTTGCAGTCCATGAAGTTGGTGCTCTCATTTCTAGTCTAAGAAACAAAAAATCAATAGGACCTGATGGTATTCATGCTTCTCTATTAAAACTCGCTCTTCCTTACATCGTTGTCCCCCTTACATTCATGTACAATCTGTGCATCGAACAGGGTATGATTCCCCCTGCTCTTAAGTCAGCGAAAGTTATTCCATTACCGAAGTCAAAAGACACGTCTGATCTGAACAACTTTAGACCTATTTCGCTTCTGTCAGTATTGTCGAAACCACTCGAAAGACATGTTCATAAACATCTTATGCAATATCTGGAAAAAACATAAACTTTTCAATCCTTTGCAGTCAGGTTTCCGACATCGTCACTCATGTCAAACAGCGTTAGTCCATCTGTGTGATTCATGGTTGTCTGGCGTCAACCGCAGTGAAATCGTAGGCGCTGTTTTTCTTGACTTACAGAAAGCTTTTGATCTCGTTGACCACGAAATATTACTCACAAAATTGTCATTGTATCTCAGAGACCCCTCTACGCTGTCCTTTTTCGAATCATTCCTTACCGACAGAACACAACATGTGTTCACCAATGGTAGATTCTCTTCTACGGGAGCAATAAAAAGTGGAGTTCCTCAAGGATCAGTTTTAGGGCTGCTTCTATTCTGCATATTTATCAATGATCTTCCTTTGTCTTTATCAGACTCCAGAATCTCGTGTGACCTTTTTGCAGATGACACTTCCCTTCATTCCAGTGCTGTCAGCGTTGCCTCAGTTCAGAATTCTCTTCAAACGGGCTTAAATGATGTTTCTAAATGGTGCAAATCCAACTGTATGACACTTCAACCCCAAAAAACAAAGAGTATGATTATCACGTCAAGACAAAAGTACCAAGAAAATCCCCTTGTTCTCACCCTGAATGTCGATGATACCTCCATAGATCAAGTTCGTGAGCACCGCGTCTTGGGAGTCATAATTGATCAAGAACTGAAATGGCAAGCTCACATTGATTCTATCTGTAAAAGGTTGGCACGCAGTCTGTTCTTACTCAATCAGCTCAGACCTTACATAAACAGTGAAGCTCGCAAAATGTTCTTCCACGCTCACTGTCTTTCTCACGTCAACTATGCATCTGTTGTCTGGAGCTGTGCTGCAGATGTTCATCTTAAGAAACTGAATTCTCTTCACAAGACAGCAGCCAGATTAATTCTACCAGATCACCCACTGTCAACGTTAGAAAAGCAAGCCAGATTAAATATCCTTCCACTTCAAAACCAGCTAGAATTCAACAAAGCATTACTCATGTACAAAACACACAATAACATGGCACCGCAATATCTCCAACACCTGCTCACACGAGCTTCATGCCGATACGGCTCTAACAAATACATTTTGCCACGTACCCGAATTGATTTGTTCAAAACTAGTTTTGCATTTTCGGGTGCATCTCTGTGGAACTCCCTTCCTTTGCACATACAAACGGGCAGTTCTCTTCCTTTTTTTCAAATCAAGTCTGCATAAACATCTTCACCCCTTCCAACAGTAAATAACTCTGATCTTTAAATTACTGTAGACAGTAACGAAGGGGTCAGTTATGTCTTATTTTTTGTATCAGTCATGTATGCTGTTGTTGTTCCTTCCTTGCTTTCTCATTTCATCGTGTTTTGTTTTGTTCTCTCTCTCTTTTTCTTCTTCTTCTCTCGTTAGGTTTCTTATGCATGCATAATCTATTCATTTCGTTCTATCATAATCGTGACAAGTGTTCAAGTAATATTGGTGATGGTGGTAGTCACTGTAGTATGCTGCACTTGCCACACATAGATTTCAGAGACAGTAACAATACTGTACCCTCGAGATGTTTCTGGAACTTCTATATTGATGACATCTCTCTCTCTCTCTCTCTCTCTCTCTCTCTCTCTCTCTCTCTCTCTCTCTCTCTCTCTCTCTCTCTCTCTGTGACTCACTGTCCTGTCCATCTGTCAATCTTAGTGTATAGGGGGAGTGAGGGGGTGCTGTCAGTGTGTGTGCGCGCGTGTGTGTGTATGTATGTGTATGCGCTCGCACGCGAGCGTCAGTGTGTGTATGCATGTGTGTGCACGGATGTGGGAGTGTGTGGAGGGCCGGGGGGTGTTTTCTTCATTATGTATACTGTTCTGCATGAAAACCTTTTCCTTTCATTTATGTGTGTGCTATTTGTAATATATGTAGATTAGCAAGGACAGATTGGAAGAATAGGCAATGCCTAAAATCTTAATCCTTGAATAAAAACGTTTTGAGTTCTGAGTTCTGAGTTCTCACACACACACACACACACACACACACACACACACACACACACACACACACACACACACACACACACACACACACACACACACACACACACTATACGGAATAATTATATGAGATAAAGTAATATACGTAGTATGTTTACAACATTCTGTGGGAAGCAATGATGCGATGAAACCGTACTGGATCCATACGATGGACAG
>NC_134886.1:38413429-38420929 GCF_041734735.1 Babylonia areolata
AAGGACAGGAATAATTTGAAAGTTGGACAGAGTCGAACACGTATATAAGTCGTTTGGACATTAGCAAAATACTGTGTCGATGTTGCGGGAAATGTTCAGCTGCACATTCAAATCCTCTCATTATTATTATCATCACTACACAAATAACATTCTGACCATTAGCAAAACGTGCATTTGGCGTAGTTTATAACTATGTTGTCTTGTCATTGTATTAACTAACCGGGTAGTATTTCACACTCCTCTCTCCTCCTTCCTTTTCCTTAACCTCCCTCATTTTACCCCCCCCCCCCCCCCGCTCCCTCCCCCTCCAACACCCCTCCAAGCTTTTAAACCTATACCGCTTTTTTTTAATTTATAGTAGTAACTTCATCTGCTTAGCATGGATGCAACGTTGATTTCTTTTTAGTCCTTGGAGCTCCAGTAACGGTTTCGTGTTTGGTTCAAACGTGAAAGTTTGAAGTGGAGGGTTGGATGGCATTGTGGAGCCACCTGACGATCGTGCAGACAGACAGATAGACAGACAGACAAAGAGACGGAGGGAGGAGTGGAAAAACAGAAGAAGAAAAGGAAAGACAGGTGTAACCGAAGGAAGGGGGGGGGGATAACAAAAACAGGCAGATTGCACAGTTTATTTATTCATTTATTTATTTAGAATTGGAAACGCGCAACTTGTCCCACCACAGGAAGCCATCAACGCCCTCTGTTGGCGGCCAGCTGCAGCCATCGTTGTGATGTCATTTCCGATTCTGTCGCTTCATTTCATCAGACTGCGAACTCAGATCCGGAACTCCACCAACACCCCCACCCCACCCCTTTATCTAATTTCATTTTTCATCATGATTTACTATCTGTCTTTCTTTTACCTATATGTCTTTATTTATTCATTTATTATTTTTTTCCATTTGTTTCTTTGTTTACGTATTCGTTTCTTTCCTTCTCTCTTTCTATCTCTCTTTCTTTCTGTCTGATGTTTCTTTTCTTTTTTTCCACTGTTATCTGCTTTGTCTGTTTCAGTTCTTTTCTTTTTCCATCTCATCCTTTTCCTCTGTCACCTTTTATGAAACTATTATTCCTAGAATAGAATACACTATATCTTTATTGCCAAGCAAACCGGGGCCACGAGGCCTGTTGGGGCAGCACATAAAAGGTACAAACATAAATCGAAAGCCATGAACAAAGACACAAACATGGACTGAAGATACATTAATTTAAAGTTACTCTAATTCTCAACTCTCTTTCTCTCTCTCTCTCTCTCTCTCTCTCTCTCTCTCTCTCTCTCTCTCTCTCTCTCTCTCTCTCTCTCTCTCTCTTTCTCTCTCTGTGTGTGTGTGTGTGTGTGTGTGTGTGTGTGTGTGTGTGTGTGTGTGTGTGTGTGTGTGTGTGTGTGTGTGTGTGTGTGTGTGTGTGTGTGTGTGTGTGTGTGTGTGTGTGTGTGTGTGTGTGTGTGTGTGTGTGTGTGTGTAATCATATACGACCTCTGTATCTGAGGAGTATCTCAGTTAACGCTGGCATTTATTTAGAACATGTGATACAACTACTTTTTTGCCACAGAGATCTATGATAAAGGTTTGTTTTGAACCGATTCATCGGAAATAAAGATATGTCATCTGAAAATGTAACTCCCAATACTTCTTTTTTCCTCAGAAGAAATGTCTGAATTCGATTTATCGACACTAATGGAGAAGGACTACAGTGGTATGCACCAAGGATAAGTGACCAGGGTGGGAATATATGCAAACTATAATTTTATTTACATGAATACGTAGCCATGTGTCATAGAGTGCGTGCACAGCCGGTTTTGACTAGATCACGACCCATAGAGAGGCCACTGTGGCGCCGTCCTCGGTGATCTCCTGTTCTGGTAACGGTTTACAGTTGGCCGGGTTTTCTCTTGCGAGTTTTCCTTCTCTTGGAAGGACTGCCTGCTGAGGCTATCGGACTCCATCTGCCCGGGTTTGAAATCAGAGTTGTCCTTCTCCTAGACTATGTGGGTCCACGGCACCTTATTTCATATCATTTGGTGCAACCCCCAAAGGGAGGGCTCCCCCATCCACCACCTGGGGGACGCCCCCCTACGCCGTATAGTCCCAGCGCGAGGGGCATAAATACGATTCACTAAATTGTCTGCATATATACATAATTATTTTTTGTGGACAGAAATAAATACAGTCCTGTTCAGAAACGCATGGATAGTTATAACTATTGGAACACTTCCTTTTCATAGAATCCTTCCATATTTAGTGCGGGGGGAAAAAAAAAACCTTTGCTGGAAATACATAATCAGTTCATTTCCTTTGAATTAATCTGATTTTCATTAAATTGATTTGTGTTAGTCTGGTCTTGGTAGTCGCTTTTAGGAACGCTACAATGTTTTTTTTTTTGTTTTGTTTTTTAAATCTTCTATCTGAATCTTGTGGGAAAGTACATTCCGAGTTTCTGAGCGCATTCCACAAACCCTGCCTCACTATAATGTGGAACAGTTCAACATGGACAGATTATTGACAGAAATGGAACAGTCTATTATGTAAGAAGGAAATAGGGAAATTTCTCCATTCTACACACTTTTTTATTTTATTTTATTTTATTTTATTTATTAGGGGAGTCAATTCTAAATACATTTCAAATGCTTCCCAGCTTGCTTTGGTGTATTTCTTATGCAAACTTTTAAAATTTCATTTATTTATTTATTATTTATTTTATTTATTTATCTATTCATTCATTCTTTCTTTTTTTTTTCTTTTTTTTTGTTTGTTTGTTCTTTCTTAAGATTTTTTTCAGTTTAATTATTCATTTGTTTTCTCGTTTCATTCTTTTTTCCCCCAATTTAGATAAATACCCGGATGTCTTACGATGAAAATCGTTGGAGATCAATTTTCAATTAGGAGCAATAGATGCCATTTCTGTCGATATGTTTTCTAATTTTCTTTGTACGTGCAATGTCTTGGGCACCCTAACGTTGTTTTGTTGCTGTTGTTGTTGTTGCTTTGTGAATCAAACTCACGTGTTCAGGACAGCACACACCAACGACGAATCAGTGTATGCAAGCCGAACAGTCTGTAAACCTCCGCCACTCCCTGTCTCTGTCCATCTGTGTCTGTCTGTCTGCCTGTGCCCGTTTGTCTGTCTGTTTGTTTCTTGTGTATCTCTGTCTCTCTGTATCTCTCTCCCTCTCTCTTTCTCTCTCTCTGTGTCTCTGTCTGTCTGTCTGTCTGTCTGTCTGTCTGTCTGTCTCTCTTTCTTCCTCTCTTCTGAGGCTACTGTATATTTGTAGAACTTAGGATGTAATCTTGTTTAGAATGTATATTCATCATATCATAAATATTCTTCCCATTCGTTTATGTAATACCCCCTTCAGAAAGGGAGCTGTGGCCTAATCTGAATAAAATATTCGCATTCGCATTTGCATTAGCATTCCCATTCGCATTCTCTTTCTCTCTCTCCCTCTCTCTCTCTCTCTCTCTCTCTCTCTCTCTCTCTCTCTCTCTCTCTCTCTTTCTCTCTCGCTCTCTCTCTCTCTCTTTCTCCCCCTCTCTCTCTCTTTCTCGCTCCCCACCACTCTCTCTCTCCCCACTCTCTCCTGCTATACCTCGATCACCCCCCCCCCCCCCCCCCCGTCTCTCTATCTCTCTTTCTCTCTCTCTCTCTCCCTCTCGCTCTCGCTTTTTCTCCCACCTCTTTCTCTCTTTCTCGCTCCCCACCACTCTCTCTCTCTCCCCACTCTCTCCCGCTATACCTCGATCACCCTCTCTCTCTCTCTCTCTCTCTCTCTCTCTCTCTCTCTCTCTCTCTCTCTCTCTCTCTCTCTCTCTCTCTCTCTCTCTCTCTCTCTCTTTCAATCCCTAATGGATATTGAATGAGTAACGCCCACGTCGATTTTCAGAAAATAAAGTCTGGATTAGTCCAGCGTGGTAGATGAAAGGGCTGGTCGACTGAGAAGATGATTATATGTATGAGTTCATTTGTGTTATTATATGTTATAAGGAGTTCATTATCGATCAATTCCCTCGAAGTCCGGCAGGAGCTGGATCAGGTCAATATATATAAATAATAATAATAATAATAATAATAATAATAATAATAATAATAATAATAATAATAATAATAATAATGTATCTAGTGATTGATAGATTGATTGATTAATTGAATTTTCATATTTGTTTGTCTTTATTTATGTATCTATTGATTGACTGATTGATTAATTAATTAATTACACCCCTTCGCCTCTCTCTTTGCACCATGCAGTCATGGCTTAGGACTGTTTTTCACATTGTCCCAAATCCATTCAGTCACCCTGACTTTGTGTATCTCTCTGTCTCCAAATTTATATAATATCTCACGAACACACGCACGCACACACACACACACACACACACACACACACACACACACACACACACACACACACACACACACACACACACACACACACACAATCACCACTCCCTCCACACACACACACACACACTCACTCACACACAGAGCATTACGATGCACGTGGAGATTATCCACATTGATATGATGCGAGCGTGAGCAGGATGAGAATAGGCCTCATCAGTTGACATGTCATTCATATATAACAGCCAACACCCCCCCTCTCTCTTCTCTCTCCCTTGCTCTCTCTCTCTCTTTCTCTCTCTCTCTATCCCTCTTTATCTATCTATCTATCTATCTATCTGTCTGTCTAACTGTCTGTCTGTCTGTTTGTCTATCCATCACCCTATTTCTTTTTCTATCTATTTCTGCATATGTTTGCATCCGTGGTTTTCTGTGTCAGTGTCTGTCAACGTCCGTCTGTCCATCTCTCTGTCTCTGTCTCTGTCTTAGTCTCTCTCTCTCTCTCTCTCTCTCTCTCTCTCTGTATCTGTCTCTCATATGCCCGCCATTTCTCATCCGCCCATTCCATCCACTCGCCCCATACTAACATCACAGTGCGGCCCGTTTCGAAGTCCAAGTACAGTTGTCGCGTTTCTCTGATAGGAGATCACATGGTATGCATCGTTTGACTATGTCTGTCAGCTTCAGTTTTCCATATCTTGCAGCCAGTATTTGCCAAAACGAACATCCTAGCTTGTGCAAATTGTGTTGTGAATATCACTGGCTGGAAAGTCAGTTGTGGTAGTGCAAGGTTCTGTTCTGGCGATACGGTTGATGGCTTTTGGAGTCAGACCTGCAGCTTGTACATATAGGATTCCTGTGTATCGTTTGTTTATTTGCTTTGTTAGATTTTTAGTTTGTTTTGTTTTGTTTTCCTCTGTAAAGCCAGCATCTCCTCCACTCTGGTTTGATTTCTAAAGATAGAAAACAAGATTTAAGGTTTTAGAAATGCTGTTCACTCTTTCGTGTTACTTTTGTCTCTTCGTGTTTAAACAGTCTGTTATCAGGAATCTAGTTTTTGTTGTTTCTGATCAATGTATTGATATATTTTTGATGATAATCATTGTGTATGTTCTGTAATGCTATTAGTTATTTGAACATGAGGTAATCATAGGAAAAACAAGCAGACGTGTGTTCACACAAGAGAAGAATCACGTTTCTTCTACCCCTTCGTTTGTTCTAGTTCATGTTTTTCAGTGAGTACACTTTCACACATAATGCGAGGGTTTGGAACATCTAGCTTTTTTATCAGGGTGGGTGGCTGGGGGTTTATCTACAACATTTTTATGCTTTTTGATAATGATGCACGCCCATATTTGACTGACATTTTCTCCCTACCGTCGTTTGAATACAGTAGTCAGTCCATGGTTGTGAAACGATGAGATTAGCTCCGTGTCATGTTGACAGAACCTGGTGACAAACCACATGATGGAGTCTTCCGTCGGATCGACGGATGAGTAGGCAGGCAGGGTTATCTGTCGGTGTGTGTCCTCATATGGGAGAAGAGGCCGATTCTGGATGCACAGCACTTCCGACAGATGTTGCAAGGGAAAACGTCTCCAAAAGTTGAACCCGGCTTCCTTCGCTCGCGCTTCTCCTTAATGGCCAGCGTTGCCTGACCAGCACAGTTGACTTTATTTTAGTGAGGAGTTGTGCAGTCCCTACCCCACTCTCTCGTCTACCGACGTCACAGTCCACAGGTGCAGATACTGCCACGTGCAGGACAGCCTCGGCAGGTGCAGGTTTTTTTTTTTTTTTTTTAATTTTTAGTTCCAGCCAAGGATAAAAGCAACAAACGACATGTGTATACACTATAGAGCATGCATTTCGCTCACGTAAGGGTATGTGTATGTGCGCACGCGTAATAAAATGGCAGAGGAAACGACCGAGCAGTGGCCATAGTTAGTTATCAGTCCAATCTACCCAGGTAGGCAACCTTTGTTGCTATTGACACTGTGTTAATAAAAGAAGAGTTTCGACTCTGACCAAGGATATGCTCTATGTAAGTTTTATATGACTGTCAGAGCACTACTACTGCTACAAATACTACTGAGAAGAAGAAGAAGAAGAAGAAGAAGAAGAAGAAGATTGTTTTTTAACAACACGACGTGAGTACCACGTCTTTTCCAACAATGAGTTGCATTGCTTTCTTGTCACAGACAGATATCCTAGTGAAAAATCCGTATCTGTGTGTGTGTGTGTGTGTGTGTGTGTGTGTGTGTGTGTGTGTGTGTGTGTGTGTGTGTGTGTGTGTGTGTGTGTGTGTGTGTGTGTGTGTGTGTGTGTGTGTGTGTGTGTGTGTGTGTGTGTGTGTGTGTGTGTGGGACCATCATCATCAACACAATCGTAGCCATCATCATCTCTTTTTCTCCCTCTGTCTCTCCCTGACCCTCTCACTGTCTCTGTCTCTGTCTGCCTGTCTCTCTGCTCTGTCTCTCTCTCTCTCTGTTTTTTTCTTCTTTTTTTTTTTCTCTTTTTTTACTTCCTCTCCCTGGCTCTCTATTTGCACTTTGCGTAAAATCGATCGAACTGAATGACACTTTCTTGAGTAAACGGACAGGACACAAAATCTTTTAGCACCCCCCGTGCTTGTGCCCCCCCCCCCCCCCTCCCCCCGCCCTTCTGCACCTCTCTCTCTCTCTCTCTCTCTCTCTCTCTCTCTCTCTCTCTCACACACACACACACACTATCTCTCTCTATCGCCCTCTCTCTCTGTGTGTCTCCCTTACGTGCTCAGTTTTTGGAACCAATCTGCCCATTCTCCTTGCAGAAACTCTTTCGCACAACCTTTCAAGAGAGAGTGGCACAATTATCTTTTTTGCTTGAAATTGAATTGCCGTCGTTGTTGTCAGTTGCTCTTTGATGTGTGTGTGTGTGTGTGTGTGTGTGTGTGTGTGTGTGTGTGTGTGTGTGTGTGTGTGTGTGTGTGTGTGTGTGTGTGTGTGTGTGTGTGTGTGTGTGTGTGTGTGTGTGCTCGTATTCGTGAGCGCGCGCGCGCGTGTGTGTGTGATTTTATCCTGGATACACGTTTGCATGCAGAGACATTCTAACAAAGGAAGACATTTACATATATACGCGCGCGCGCGCGCACACACACACACACGCACATACACACACACACACACA
>NC_134886.1:38423429-38425929 GCF_041734735.1 Babylonia areolata
GACCCAACCTTTAGCTTCCGTCGTCAGAATTGTGGTATTCTTTGTCAACATTCACCTCTTCAGTATAAGAGCCTTCCGCTTGCAATATTTTGATGGTAATTGGGGTGAAACGCTGTTAACGTCGTCTCTTTCGCCGTTCGTATGGAGAGAGTTAAAAATGTTAAACCTTTATGGATTTTCTTTGAAAGCTTTGGAACTTCTATCATATTTCTGTCCGAAAGAAAACAAATAGTATCAGTCCTCATTCCTCATTATCATCTATCAAATATGGTGTACCTCAAGGTTCTGTTTTTGGGCCTAGCCTATTCTGCATATAAATAAATGACTTACCTCTGTACATAGCATCAGCATGTGAGATGTTTGCCGATGACACCACCATTCATACTAACCACACTAAATTGGATAATCAATGACTGATTACACAAACTTAAATATCCTTCCACTGAAGTCGAAACTTACATAGAACAAGGCTGATTTTATGTTTAGAATCATGTTTGATACTGCTTCTCCTTTAACTCTTTCCATACGAACGGCGAAAGAGACGACGTTAACAGCGTTTCAACCCCAATTACCATCATCAAAATATTGCAAGCGGAAGGCTCTTATACTGAAGAGGTGAATGTTGACAAACAATACCACAATTCTGACGACGGAAGCTAAAGGTTGGGTCATTCAGACACCCACTGGACATCCGATTGGTCTGTGTAGAGGAGAAGAGAGGACTGGCCGTACTGAGTGAGTTAAGAAGTAGATTTGTAACCAACCCAGTCCGTCATCCACCCAAGATTATTTGTATTTGCATTTGTATTTCGCGCGTCGCTATACTACTACAGCACCCCCCACCCCCCCACCCCCCCCCACCCCACCCCTTTTTTGTTCTCCCCCCCCCCCCTTGCGTGCACTTTTATTTGTTTTTTCCTATCGAAGTGGATTTTTCTACAGAATTTTGCCAGGAACAACCCTTTTGCCAGGAACAACCCTTTTGTTGCCATGGGTTCTTTTAAGTGCAAATGAACATTTGTCCGTGTCTCAATAAACGTTCTCTCACTCTTTTTTTTCTTCTTCTGTCTTTGTGTAATTTTGTTGGCAGTAAGTGGATCTTCAACATTATTGGATTTTAACTCGCATATTTATTTTATTTATTTATTTATTTATTTTTTACATATCTTCCTGTTTTTTTCCTCCTTATTTTGTTCTCTCCCCCTCCACCCCCACTTCTCTCTCCCTCCCTGTTTATTCATTATACATTACACCCCCCCCCCTCCCCTCCCCTCCCCTTTTGTTGCCGTGGATTCTTTTAATTGCGCTAAATGCATGCTGCACACGGGATCTCGGTTTATCGTCCCATCCGAATGACTAGCGTCCAGACCACCACTCAAGGTCTAGTGGAGGGGGAGAAAATATCGGCGGCTGAGCCGTGATTCGAACCAGCGCGTTCAGATTCTCTCGTTTCCTAGACGGACGCGTTACCTGTAGGCCATCATCCCGCATTATTATGGTGCCGCTCCCAAAAGTCGATATTGTCAAGTCTAGTCTAAATTATTCTGGAGGATGCTTATGGAATGCAATGTTATCTACTATTGATATTTATGAAATAAAGAATGTTCATGCATTTAAGAAAATCTATCGTGTTCCTTATTCTTGGTCGATAAAAGTTTTAACTCACTCAGTACGACCAGTCCTCTCTTCTCCTCTAAACAGACCCATCGGATGTCCAGTGGGTGTCTGAATGACTCAACCTTTAGCTTCCGTCGTCAGAATTGTGGTATTCTTTGTCAAAATTCACCTCTTCAGTATAAGAGCCTTCCGCTTGCAATATTTTGATGCTGGTAATTGGGGTGAAACGCTGTTAACGTCGTCTCTTTCGCCGTTCGTATGGAGAGAGTTAATCCTGAGCTTCTTCTCTTTCTTTTTCTTCCCCTTTTTACATTAGTGAGCAGTAAAAGAGTTAAGCCTGGAGGTAGTTTTTGTGCCAAGCACTTTTCCCCCCTGCCTTTTTACACTTCTCGTATGTACGCCACATCTCTTTGCTATTGCGGAAAAGTTTTAGAGTTATGTATGCGTTTGAATGACTGGTGCGAAAGCGCTTTGATTTGTCTGTGCACAAGATTCAGCGCTATATAAGTATAATGATCATTATTATTATAAACTCAGGTTTTGGGAGCGGACCATAATTTTGTTTTGTTCAAATGAATTAGAATCATTACACAATGATGAGCAAACAAGGGAATACGTAAAATGAATTAAAATGAAAGATGCGTAGCAGGTACATGATCTGGAACACACACACACACACACACACACACACACACACACACACACACACACACACACACACGGAGGTAGACAAACCGACGGACAGACAAACATACGTGCATAGCAAACAGGGATGGAGACAAAAATGCTGATGGACAGAGTATCGCGACGAACACTGATGAGGATGACACTGGTGGTGGTCGTGCGTGGGTGCAGATCCGGTGTTTGCTGAGCTCTCCGTGCC
>NC_134886.1:38430929-38435929 GCF_041734735.1 Babylonia areolata
AGAAGACCGTAAGTCCGTACTCTATCTGGGAGATGAATAAAGCACATTTTGACATTAAAAAGAATGAAAATCCAAATATCATGGCAACGGAAGTCCGAGTACACCTTCAAAATGAATACAGTGGTCATTTACAGATCCACACAGACGGCTCACTGTTAGACAATGGCCTAGCAGGTTCAGCTTTCTTTATACCAAAACTGAAAAGAACATACTATAGTGGTAAAAATTGTTCAATATTTACTGCTGAACTTATTGCTGTTCTTATGGCTCTAAATCATATTCTTGATCTTCCAATTTGCCTTCTACAAGTCTTGTTCTGCGTTGATTCCAAATATGTATTATGTGCTTTAAACTCATCAAATTGTAAGAACAAATCCAAAATTATAATAAAAATAAGCCACATTTTACATCTTTTAAGCTTGAAAGGAACACATTACGTTTTGCTGGGTTCCTTCACAGCTTGGTATTCCCTACAATGAATGGGCTGACAGGGCTGCAAGAAAAGGTGCAAAAACGAACAGGGAACCACAGAACCTCTGTCTGTACAAGAGGGTTATCGAATACTAGGAAAAACAACAACAAAAAAACAAAAACAAAAAAAACATCGTGGAACAAAGTCAGAGAATTATACCAGGAAAACGGCAAAGCTTTAAACCATAGTGTAATTAATGTTCAACAACCGGGAACTATCAATTAGTCAAATGCATACAGTATTTCTTAAGGCAGATTCATACATAATCAAACAGGATAAAACTGAACGTTCAGCAAAGATGTCAGATGCATATGTGGAGAACATATATCTAGCCACCATCTAATATTCGGATCGCTTAATGTCAGAATCTAAAATGTTTTTTTGCCAGACTTCACCAAAAGTTCTTTTGAATGTGTTATCAACAATTCCAATATGTTATTTGTTGTTGCAGAAGGTTTGCTGCGTAGTAGGACATTTGTTATAGTTGTTTGATGTTGGCGTTTATAACGGTTCCATTTTCCCTAGCGTTGTCTCTCCCTATTCACCCTCCACACATGCACACACTTTTACCCCTCCCCCTCCCACAACCCCTACCTCCACGGGTTTTTGTTTGTTTGTATATGTATGTGTGTATGTATGTATGTATGTATGTATGTATGTATGTATGTATGTAGACACAGTTGCATAATCATAATTATGTAAGTTTTTTTTCTTGTTTTTTTGTTGTTCTTTTTCTTTTTTCTCTATTTTCCTGGTCTGTGCAAAACAGTCCTATATTTGAGAAAATATATCACGGGGAAATCATTCTCACCGACCCTGTCACATCTATATATCCTGAAATGCTTTTGGATGAAAGAGAGAGGCCAGTGGTGGTGGTGGTGAGATAGAAATATAGAGTCAGAAGGACAGGGCAGAGACAAACATAAACATAGACACAGACAGACATCGAGACTTACAGAGACACGGAGAAATGTGTTACTTTCATTGCAATTATTAATTTCACAAGGTAATTTCATTTCAGAGCGATATACAATCGCTTAACTCACTCAGTACGGCCAGTCCTCTCTTCTCCTCTACACAGACCCCTCGGATGTCCAGTGGGTGTCTGAATGACCCAACCTTTAGCTTCCGTCGTCAGAATTGTGGTATCGTTGTCAACATTCACCTCTTCAGTATACGAGCCTTCCGCTTGCAATATTTTGATGATGGTAATTGGGGTGAAACGCTGTTAACGTCGTCTCTTTCGCCGTTCGTATGGAGAGAGTTAACCTAAGAAGAAGAATTCGAGGAAAATATATCACAGAAGCAAAAGCCTGTACCATTTATTTGTGTGATTGACATCCCCATGTATACATTTAAAAACAAACATTTTAGCATACTGAACAAACAGTCAAACAGACAAACATGCAAATCACCAAACATAGTACGAAGATGTACAAAACGTACATCGGAATGCGCCCTAAAAACATCTCTGTCTGTCTGTCTGTCTGTCTCTCCCTCTTTCTTTCTCTGTCTCTTCATTTTCATTTCTATTTAGTATTGTGTAGTGTGGACAGTGTTCAGTGCGGGGACTAGATCTGAAAAGGACACTAGTGCTTATCTGTTATCCTTGACATACAAAATTTTGTCTTGTCTTGTCTTGTCTCGCTTCTCTCTCTCTCTCTCTCTCTCTCTCTCTCTCTCTCTCTCTCTCTCTCTCTCTCTCTCTCTCTCTCTCTCTCCCCATCTATCCATCTATCTATGGATTCTTGCTCTTTCACGTTTTTTATTGTTGTTGTTGTTGTTTTTTTCCCCAACGAATTCAATGAAGCACATGGAAAAAAAAAAGTCATTCGGAGACTTGAACCAAGGCATGATGCGTTGCTTTAACTTCCAGAAGTGCGTCCAGAAAATTACACGACAGGGCAGTCTGCCTGGAAGGCATTACCATAACCAACCCTTGAAACGACGTGAGAGTGGAGGCGTGTTCGTGGCCTCAGCTGTTGGGTAAAACCCCTCGCTCCACGGGAATGTGGGCTGCTCTGTAAGTGGCAGATGTGTGCTGTTGTTCGAAGGTCACGTTGTAGTCTGTAAGGCAGAAGGCTGGATTCCTGAAAGCATGACGTTGGAATCCTCACAGATGTACGATGAATTTTGATTTTGATTTTTTTAAAGAATGCATTCGATCTTATCTAACAAAAAAATGAATTGAAATGTTTTCATTGGTGGATAAATTTAGAGGAAATGGATAGTATTCCTCTTCTTCTTCCTCCTCCACTTCCACCTTTTTCTTCTCCTCTTCCTCCCCTTCCTCCTGCTTCTCCTTCACCTTCTTCTTCTCCTCTTCCTTCTCCTCTTCCGCCTTCTTCTTCTCCTCCTCTTCCCCCTCCTCTTCCACTTTCTTCTTCTCCTCTTCTTCCTCCTCTTCCACCTTCTTCTTCTCCTCTTCCTCACCTTCCTCCTACTTTTCCTTCACCTTCTTCTTCTTTTCCTCTTCCTCCTCCTCTTCCGCCTTTTCCTCTTCCTCCTCCTATTCCACCTTCTTCTCCTCTTCCTCACCTTCCTCCTACTTCTCCTTCACCTTCTTCTTCTCCTCTTCCTCCTCCTCGTCCACCTTCTTCTTTTCTTCTTCCTCCTCTTCCATATTCTTCTCCTCTTCCTCACTTTCCTCCTTCTTCTCCTTCACCTTCTTCTTTTCCTCTTCCTCCTCCCCTTCCACCTTCTTCTTCCCCTCTTCCTCCTCCCCTTCCACCTTCTTCTTCTCTTCTTCCTCCTCCTCTTCCACCTTCTTCTCCTCTTCCACACTTTCCTCCTTCTTCTTCTCTTCTTCCTCCTCCTCTTCCACCTTCTTCTCCTCTTCCTCACTTTCCTCTTTCTTCTCCTTCACCTTCTTCTTCTCCTCTTCCTCCTCCTCTTCCACCTTCTTCTTCTCCTCTTCCTCCTCCTCTTCCACCTTCTTCTCCTCTTCCTCCTCCTCTTCCACCTTCCTCTTCTTCCTCCTCCTCCTACTTCTCCTTCACCTTCTTCTTCTCCTCTTCCTCCTCCTCTTTCACCTTCTTCTTCTTGCTCCTCCTCCTCTTCCTCGTCCTCCTTCTTTCCTCCTCTTCCTCATCCTTCTTCTTCTTCAAGCATTTTCGTATCCATCCCTAAGCAGAGGTTATGCATGTCGGTACCTCAGATGTCACACAATGCATTCTGATCGTGCTTTAAAAGAAGCAGATCTGCATGAAATAAAACTAATCGATATATGGTAATGTTTCTGACATAAAACATATTTTCCCTAGACGAAGAGAAATTCAGTGGGTTTTTTTTTTCTTTCATGCATGTTAACGTTGTGTACCCTAATGTACATCTTATGCGTCTTTTTCATCAGCCTGACAAAGCTGTATGTTATGCACACCAGAATTGTACAAGTTCTGCTCCATGCTTTTGTTTTCTTAAAAAAAAAAAAGAAGAAAAAAAAAAAGAAATACACATGCTTCAGGTTCTGTATATGAGTATGATTTTATGCGGCATGGACTGTCGATATATTTTTTTTTAGCACGGTTTCTCTCTGGTCGGTCCTTTCCCTGGCCTTCGATCGTTCTCTGCCCTGTCATCTCCTGTACATACTTGAGGCATGTGGACGGTGTGATGATTAGGGGAGAGGAGCGTTAGGGGTGCGGTGGGGGGGGGGGGTGGGGGGGCGGTGATTCTGTTAGTAACAGTGCGCAGCGAGAGAGAGAGAGAGAGAGAGAGAGAGAGAGAGAGAGTGATAGGAACATACATACAGACTTAGAGACAGAGTCACACACACAGACACAGACAGACACAGACAGACACACACACATATATATATATATATATATATATATATATATATATATATATATATATAGAGAGAGAGAGAGAGAGAGAGAGAGAGAGAGAGAGAGAGAGAGAGAGAGAGAGAGAGAGAGAGAGAGAGAGAGAGAGTTTCAGTTTTCACTTTCAGTAGCTCAAGGAGGCGTCACTGCGTTCGGTCAAATCCATATACGCTACACCACAACTGCCAAGCAGATGCCTGACCAGCAGCGTAACCCAACGCGCTTAGTCAGGCCTTGAGAGAAAAAAACAACAACAACAAAAAACAGTAAATGAAAATAGAATAAAAAGACAATAATGATGATAAATGCGTTCAGTGTTCTTCCCTCCCCACCTTCCCCGGCCACTCTCCCCCTCCCCCTATCCCCCCATCCAGCTAGCCCCGCACCACACAAAACGTCTTCCCCTCATGTATGAAAAACTACTGTCTTCATCAGTGGGAACACACATTTACACTGTGAAAAAACAAGCACTTGTCTTAGTACAAAAAATCGCAAACCTTGAATACAGAATGTTCCCCCTTCCCAACACATTGTTCTCCCTTTCACAGACTCTCGCTGGAAGAAGAATACAAGAAAAGAAGGAACACAACATGTACTCCCAAAATGGCATCTGATTTTGCAACAAGTTGTTATAGAATGGAAACATGTGTGCAGGCGTGCGCCTTTGTTTGGGAGGAGAGTTCTCAGTTCAGTACTACAGGTGT
>NC_134886.1:38440929-38453429 GCF_041734735.1 Babylonia areolata
TGTTTACTTTTGTAGTTGGTTTTGGTTTTGTTTGTGAGTGGTGAAGGATTCTTGTTGTTGTCACTTTCATTCGTGTTTTATGGGTGTGTTCTTTAGGTGCAGCTGCAAGGAAACAAAATTTAGACATGCTATTTGCACCAGAGAAGTCTGTTTTGGATTACACTCACGTAAACATTACATATCACACACACACACACAAACACACACACACAAACAAACAAAAACAGAAGAAGAAGAAGGAGGAGGAGGAGGAGAAGAAGAAGAAGAAAGAAGAAGAAGAAAGAAAGAAGAAGAAGGAGGAGGAGGAGGAGGAGACCATCAGCTGGAAGAGGACTCTGACATGTCTTTGTTTTGATTTCCATCTTTTACCCTTCCTTAAGTGAACAGTCGACTCGTACGTGACTCCAGCCATGGCCCTGGGAGATTCTGGCTTCCTGTCTGAACGTGTTATTCGTCAGACCCCTCTCTGTTGCTAAGTTACCATCTCGTCTGGAACGGCATATGCTGACAATGACCAGTAATCATTGTCTGGCAGGAGTAGAAAAAAAAAAAATCGCAGTCTCAAAAACAATATCGGTTAATGTTATGCACAAATACGTTGTTGTTTTTTGTGCGTCGTCGTTTGGTGCGTGGTTATTTTTGTCTTGTTTTGATTTGTTTTGTTTTGTTTTACTTCACTGAGACAACGTTATAACTTGAAGGTCTATGAAATGTTCCCATGATACATTTCTTGCTTCATTTTATCATTTTCCTTCAACTTTCACATTAAATCTGTATAAACCACTTTCTACAAAACGCGTCTGGAAAAATGTTTTGAAATGGACCTCTTTTTTTTTTCCGATGTTTGTCAAGCTTTCAAAGGCAGTGTTTACAATACTTGTGTCTGTTTTTTTCCTGACATTTCCCTGACCACCGAAGCCCCCGTTCAGCATAGCGAAACAAGAGTTCTTTACGACCAGTTGACATTTAGAGAAATGATGGGGTTGAACCTCGGCTCCCTGCGTTGTGGATGTCCTTACTGCTTGCCGCACATTGGCGCTGTGGCTTTTATGCTGCCAATAGTCTGTGGTCTACTGGCTGTTTTATAGCTCGACGTGTCGGAATTGTGAGGGTGTGCGATGTACGAGAAGTTGGGGTTTTTTTTGGTTTTTTTAAATTATTATTATTATTTTTTTTATTAGATAGCTACAGTTTGGTATATATATATATATATATATATATATATATATATATATATATATATATTCTTTGCTGGTAAAGCTGGTAAATACCATTTCTTAGAGATACTCTTAGTGATGTGTAGCTTGTATGTTCATTCATATACATGTAGTAATTGTATGCATTTAGAATTTTCGAGGAATAAAACGAATATGCAATAACTCACACACAAGTTTTGTTTGGATTTAATCCGTTGTCAAAGAATCACGTGCTTCATTATAAATGTATGCATTTGTTTGTAAGTTTTCTGTTTGTCTGAATATCGCACGTATTCCACTCTTCTCACCCCACACCTCAAAAATAAATATATAAATTAAGAAAAAAAAAATCTACATAAGCTAGCTTGCAAACTCATTCACTCGCCCGTGGCAGAGTAGACTCTGGGGAGAGGGAGGGGATTCAGAAGAAGTGTTATGCGGGTAAGGGTACCCAAATGATGTTGCAGCAAGATGGACAGTAAACACATGAAATCAAATGGAACTAAACTGAATTATACGAAACAATGAATTAGCAAGGAAAAGGAGAAACATATAGAAGAAGGAAATGTAGGTCTATTGTTACACACACCGAACGCACCCGACATGACACCTACCTCCATGCACATCCCCCTCCCCCGTCTCTCCGTCGCACCCTCCCCCTTCTCTCCCAACTACCCCCCCCCCACCCCCCCACCACCACCACCCCCCGACCCCCCGAAAAAAAATCACTTTAATTTTTGGGTGTTTCTATATATCTGCCATGCGCTTTTTTTTCTTTTTTTTTTTTTTTTTTTGTCACATCGCAGTCTGTGACCAGGGTCAGGTCTTCATTTTCCTCAAATTGAATATTGATTGGCATCTAGACCCTCAACCCCTCTTCCACACACACACACACACACACACACACGCGCGCGCGCGCGCGCGCTCGCGCACGCACGCACGCACGCACACACACATTTTCTCTCCCTCTTTCTCTCTCTATCACTCTCACTGTCTGTCTCTCTCTCACTATCTTTCACCCTCTCTCTCCCTATCATACTCTCTCTTTTCTCTCTCACTCTCTCTCTTTATCAATCAGTCTCTCTCTCCCTCTCTCTCTCTCTCTCCCTATCACTCTCTCTCCCCTTCTCTATCTCTCTCCCTCCCTCTCTCTCCTATCATTCTCTGTCTCTCTCCCTATAACTCTCTCTCCTATCGCTCTCTCTCTCTCTCCCTATCACTCTCTCTTTGTCTCTCTCACTCTCTCTCCCTTTCTCTCTCTCCCCCTATCACTCTCTCACTGTTTCTCTCTCTCTTCCCCTCTCTCTCTCCTATTGTGTGTGTGTGTGTGTGTGTGTGTGTGTGTGTGTGTGTGTGTGTGTGTGTGTGTGTGTGTGTGTGTGTGTGTGTGTGCGTGCGCGCGCGCGCGCGCACAGATAGAAGTACATCATGGCATTGCTGTATCCTTTCTCCCTTGAAGGCAGAGCCCGAGGCCAGAGTGAAATAAAGTTTTTTACGAGCAGTTGATACTTTGAGAAACTGTGGGCTATGACCTCGTCTCCCCCTGCTCTCTTTCTGTCCTAATGGCCACGTCGGCACTTTGGTGTTTTATGCTGCTGCCTACAGTAGGTATGTGTGGGCCCTCTCCGTGATTTATTCTCAGATCTGCCCCTTCAGAGACGCTTCTTGAATGGCAGCGCTTGGTAAATGTTCTTTTTTTCTGTGACGACCTACTTCTAAAATAAGAGAAGAATCCCCAGTGCTGAACTGCTCACATTGTGTGTGTGTGTGTGTGTGTGTGTGTGTGTGTGTGTGTGTGTGTGTGTGTGTGTGTGTGTGTGTGTGCATTTCTGTATCCAAGCGAACTGGAGGTATTTTTTATTTTTATTTTTTTTTATAATAAATAATTCAACGTATTCATTTTAGAACAAACATTCATTCACTGATTTATTTTTTTCCTGTCTGAATCTCACCCCTTTCTTTTAACAAATATAGAATAGACCATGGAATTCAATAAATTACGATTGATTGAACGATTGATTGATTGATTTCTGTTTATCGATCAATTTATCAATTGTTAATTGAGAATGTTGATATGATGAACATGTATCAGTACAGTATATCGTTTTACTTGCACTACAATTAGGTTCGCAAGCAAGTGAGGTAATAAGTAAAGAAATGATAAACCGACTGATCAACAGTTGACTATTTATGTGTTTTAGTAACTACTCTTCCAACAAACTATAAAAAACACACAAAAAAACAAAAACAAACCAACAACCAAACTATGTCAAAGTGACTGAGTTGTTGAAGACTGACTGACTGATTGAATGGTTTTGTGATTGACCGTTAACGAAACACGCTTGTTTTTATTGTGTATTACAAGAGGCACTTTCAGCTCACTTGACTCTGACACCAGGGTTGATTTGTTAAAGTACGCTTTGCTTTTGTCATCTTGCTGTGCCCTACTTCCAATACCATCACAAACGTGCCAGCGACTAACGAATCTGAAGTCAGAATATATACTGTAGCGCTCTACATTGATTCCATATCCCCCCCCCCCCGTTCCAGACTTTTCGCCAACGGGCAATTTTTGTGTGACAGTGACTACCACCACTGCATTACCTCATAACTATTTCCTGTCTGCCCTGTCTCGTTGCGTCTCTCCAATTATCCCCAGCCAATGTTGGGTTGAAGTGAACGGCCCGCAGTGAACGACAGTGATAATCATTAATAAGGTAGACAGGGTGCCGTCTAGTTTAAAAAAAAAAAAAAAAAAAAAATCAGAACGTAAATAAATCTTCACTGGCTGAAAGGTCAATGTGTGGAATGAATTGTGGCAGTTTATTTCGGCTATTCGATGAAGCGACTCCACTCAATTTGCGCTTTGTGTGTGTGTGTGTGTGTGTGTGTGTGTGTGTGTGTGTGTGTGTGTGATGACATCCACAAACAACGCACTCAAAGTGAATTCACTGCAGATCATTCCAATTTCAGTTCATGCAGTCGGGCTCATGATATCAAAACGTGTTAAACTGTTGCATCATCGGCCTACCTGAGCATCCACAGTC
The DNA here is from genome assembly GCF_041734735.1 of Babylonia areolata. Lineage (NCBI taxonomy): Eukaryota > Metazoa > Mollusca > Gastropoda > Neogastropoda > Buccinidae > Babylonia > Babylonia areolata. The sequence continues at coordinate 38,445,173 of NC_134886.1, forward strand.
AGTGCACATGTTTCAGCATGGTATGAGTGGTGTCCTGGATGACTTTTTTTTCAACATTTTTTTTTTTATTCAGACAAAGGTTTACAGATACAGAATTTATATGTTTTTTGCATAGAAAGTTTAGGGTAAGCATATAATTAAGTTCTAAGTACTGACAAGTCCACAACAGCAAAACAATAATTATATGCTCAATGGCAAAATTCCAAGGTAGCATTGTATGGCTTAATCTTGTATTGAACAAGTATAAAGTGCCCATTTTCAACAATTATTTCCATAGTTATGTTAAAGGCATACTTGTCTAATTCATATGCCTGTTTGAGGTCTTTTTTGAACATTTGTAGTGTTGGTTTTACTTTGTTGATTTTACATTTGTATACATAAAATTTAGCTATCAATAGAAATTTGTTATGTCCAGAAAGCACCAGTGTGCCATTCAGGTTAAGTCTATCACAATGTAAACACTTTTTTCTTTTAAATAACTCACAAACTTCGTCCAATAATGTTGTTCAAGGTTACATTCCCATAGATAATGCAGAATTGTATCCTTTTATTCCTTACAAAAATTGCACATATTATCTGAGAGTATTCCCATCTTCATCAAGACAGAATCTGCCACAAGAATGTGATAATTAATTTCCATCTGGAACCATTTTAACCTTATCTCTTTTTTTTTTTCTTTTTTTTTTTTTTTTAAAGAAGTTTTTCCAGTCAAAGTTGCTTTCAAAAGTCAAGTCCCATTTTTGGACGTGTTGAACTGTCCGTCAGCGGCCTACCTGAGCATCCACAGGGTATACACATGTTTCAGCATGGTATGAGTGGTGTCCTGGATGGCATTTGTTGAAAGAAGGGCGCACAATTCTTATTAGCACAGTATCCCTTTCGCGTGACCTTTTCTGCGGATGGTTGACCCCGTCTTTTATGTGGAAAAGAGTGGTGTGTGTCCATCGAGATCGATGATGACCATCGTTGTCATCCAGCTGGGGGATGGGGGAAGGGTGGTGGTGGTGGGGGATGCTCATAAATCTATCTGTGAATGCGCAGATGGCTGAATAGTCCAATCGGCGCACGAAATGTTCGCTGACAGTTGGGGCAGACAAAGACAGGCATATCATTGTCAGGGAGCTTGTTTGCCCGTGATTTTCTGGCCTGCCTCTTCTGAACAGCTGCAGCAGTCCTGTTGGCCTCGCACAACTTGGCGCCTTTGTGCACAGCAGCGCGCCATTTGTCACGGTCCACTGCAGATTCCTCCCAGGAGTCAGGGTTGATATCAAACGTTTTCAGAGAGACTTTCAGAATATCTCTGAAGCGCTTCTTCTGACCTCCGTGTGATCTCTTCCCATGTTGCAGCTCGCCATAGAAGAGCCTTTGGGGCAGCGAAGCTGGGACTGCATCAGGATGGTGAAGATGCTGGGAAGGATGGCTTTTGCGAGCACCTCCATGTCTGGGGTCCTGTCTTGCCACTTGATGTTCAGTAGCTTCCTGAGGCATGTTGTGTGGAAATGGTTCAGCTTCTTGGCGTGTCGTTGGTACACTGTCCAAGTTTCGCAGGCGTACAGTAGTGTGGGGAGAACTATTGCTCTGTAGACCTTTAGCTTGGTCTCACGACCAATGCCTCTTCTGTTCCAGACATTTGCAAAGAGTCTACCAAAGGCTGCGCTTGCTCTTGCAATCCTGACGTTCACTTCATCGTCGATGGTCGCATTTCGTGACAGTGTGCTGCCAAGGTATGTGAACCGCTCCACCGCACTGAGTCTCTGACCATTGACTGTGATGTTGGGCTCAATGTGGGGTTTCCCTGGGGCTGGCTAATGGAGAACTTCAGTTTTCCTCGTGCTGATGGTAAGGCCGAAGTTCCTGCTGGCAGTGGCAAACATGTCGACGCTGAGTTGCATGTCAGCTTCAGATCCAGCGTTGAGGGCACAATCATCAGCAAACAAAAAGTCTCTGATGATGTCTGTCATGACCTTCGTTTTTGCTTGAAGCCTTCTGAGGTTAAACAGCTTGCCATCTGTTCGGTACCTTAGGCCGATTCCAACATCGCCATCTCTGAAGGCATCAGTAAACATTGCAGAGAACATGAGGCTGAACAGTGTAGGCGCCAGGACGCAGCCTTGCTTGACACCATTTGTGACAGGAAAAGGAGCAGATGTTTCGCCATTGTCCTGGACTCGAGCCTGCATGCCTTCATGGAATTGGCTGACCAAGGAAATAAATTTCCGAGGGCATCCGTACTTGGCCATGATTTTCCACAGTCCCTCTCTACTCACGGTGTCGAAGGCCTTAGTGAGGTCGACATAGGTGGAGAACAGATCAGAATTTTGCTCCTGACATTTCTCTTGCAGCTGCCTTGCAGCAAACACCGTGTCGGTGGTTCCGCGCTCTTTCCGGAATCCACATTGGCTCTCAGGCAAATGACCTTGGTCAATGTGTGCTGTGAGGCGGTTTAGTAGGATCCTGGCATGGAAAAGAGTGACATATGAGCAAAAGGCGTGACAGAATATTCAGACCACCACCACCACCCCCCCAATCCTCCCCTCCCCCCTTCACTCCCTATTCCATTAACCCAGTTCTCCAGCTTATATTGTGTTCAAACGTGCGGCTTGTGTGTGTGTGTGTGTGTGTGTGTGTGTGTGTGTGTGTGTGTGTGTGTGTGTGTGTGTGTGTGTGTGTGTGTGTGTGTGTGTGTGTGTGTGTGTGTGTGTGTGTGTGTGCCTTCACCTGTTTCACATCACGCCTCGGAGTGCTGTAAATCAGAATGGCCATATTTATTGTTCCGTGCTTTCACCTACTGAAGAATAGACATTTTATCGTTATTGCATTTTATTATACGTTATTATGCTTTATTTCATTTTTCATCATTTTTTTTCTTGTATCATCTTATCTTGTTTCTGTTTATTTTGTTTTTCATTCTATCTTGATTTGTTCCTTTTAATTTTATTTCATTTGTTCTATTTCTAATATTTTGTTTTTGTATTCAATCTCTTGTATATACAATCTATATGGCCCGAACATCAGAGAGCTTGGAGATAATGCAGCCTGCTCCTGCCTGTGTTTGTTCAATTCTATGTTATGTGCATCTTCAGCAATGCTCCACCTCCACCCCCCTCTCCGCCCCCGCAGCCCCCTCGACACCTACCCCCCCCCCCCCCCATCCCCCCCACACACACACACACACCCCTCCCCGGGTGATGTCAATTCATGGCATGATGAGCGCCGTGGGTCGGGATGGGAGTGGTAGGGGGTACATACAAAGATTCCCTCTGATTGACACCCCCCGCCCCCCTGCCCACCGCAACATCCCCACCACGTACACACACGCGCACACAGACACACACACACGCGCACACACACACACACACACACACACACACACACACAAAAAAAACACAAAAAAAAACAACCAACAACACACACACACATACACACTCACACACACACACACACACACACACACACACACACACACACACACACACACACACACACAAACACAGACACACACACACACACACGCGCGCGCGCGCGCACACACACACACACACACACACACACACACACACACACACACACACACACACACACACACACACACACAATCATTGCTGTCTTTTCTTTTTCTTTTTTTTTTCTTTTTCTTTTTTCATATATAAAACAAAACACAACACGCCGGATGATCAAAGAAGAAACTCATCTGTATGGTGTAGAAATGATTGAAGTGTGCGTATATGTGTATGTGTGCATAATTATGCACACATGTGTGCATGTTTGCATGTATGCGTGCACGTTTGTGCTCATACATGTATGTATGTATGTATGCTTGTCTATATGTACGCTCATGTATGTATGTATATTTGTCAGCATCTGTTATACACACACACACACACACACACACACACACACACACACACACACTCACATATATATATATATATATATATATATATATATATATATATTTTTTTTTTTTTTTTTTTTTTTTTTTTTTTTTTTTTAATAAATTGCTCGTATGGTGTGCGTATGCGAGATTGGATTTGCATGGATTTCCTTTTTGTCGCAATATATGGTTTACTTATTGAAGGTTCACAACCCATCAAATGGGGCTTTTACCCTATATTGGATAACCTCTCTCTCTCTCTCTCTCTCTCTCTCTCTCTCTCTCTCTCTCTCTCTCTCTCTCTCTCTCTCTCTCTCTCTCTCTCTCTCTCTCTCTCTCTCCCCCCTTCCCATGCCTACCCCCAGTCCCCTGGTTTTGAATTGTGGTCCATAGCCATTAAAACATTTTTGTTCGTTCGTTAGTTCGTTCATTCGCTCGTCTTCTCTCTCTCTCTCTCTCTCTCTCTCTCTCTCTCTCTCTCTCTCTCTCTCTCTCTCTCTCTCTCTCTCTCTCAGGTCGCTATACATTCTCAAGTGAAAATGGAAGCAGCGTCAATGATTACTTTATTTTATGTAATGATTTTTATGATCTTATTTGTGACCTCTGTGAACTCCACGTTGCCGATCGATATGAATCTGATCATTTTCCTATTGAATATCGTATTACACTGTCAACTGATTGTCAATTTAAAAGCAGAGAAAGTAATGATGTGCAGATTATAGAAAAAATGGTATGGAATGATGAATATAGTCAAGAATTTTATAGAAAATTATGTGAAGTAGAATGTCATGATAGATTGCATATAGCTCTTGAACTGATTAATGTTAATGTTAATGAAGCCTTGGAATTGTTTAATGATTGTATCCGTGAGTGTGCGGCATGCATGAAGAAACGTATTAAGGTAGATAACAGTAAGCATCATGAAGGTTGGTTTGATGAGGAATGTAGGTATACCAGACAAAATGTACGTAGATTATTGAGAAAATACCGTAGAACGTTAGATAAATATGATAATAATGAGTATGTGAAAGCTAGGAGAGAATACAAACATATTTTAGATAGGAAGAAAAAACAGTTTAATAAAAATATGTTGGATAAGTTGATTACTTCTATTAATGACCAAAAACGGTTTTGGGAATGTGTACATAAAATATCATTTAAAAAGAAACAACCTAAAAATGCATTATCTGTAGATGACTGGTTTGAACACTTTAGAACTTTATTAGATAAAGATATACCACATGATAACACTGATTATGCCTCTTTAGATATGGAAACTGAAGCCATGAACCGTCCGATCTCTCGGGAAGAGGTTTTGTTTGCCCTTAGAAAAATAAAAAGTAGAAAAGCAGCAGGCCCTGATGGTATTATTGGAGAACTTTTAAAAAGTCCATGTGAAATGATTGTAGATTTTTTTGTGAAATTTTTGAATGTTTTATTTGATAATAGTGTCTTTCCTGAACAGTGGTGTGAATCTATTATACTTCCACTTTATAAAAAAGGCAATGTAAATAACACCAATAATTATAGAGGCATTTCACTCTCTGATATTAGTAGCAAAGTATATAGTATTATTATTAACCAAAGGCTTCAGGAATATGTAGAATATAACAATATAACTGGAGAACATCAAGCTGGGTTCAAACGAGGTTACTCAACAACTGACCATATGTTTACTCTTTTTGCCCTAATACAGAAGCAATTTTCATGTAATCGTAAACTTTATGTTGCGTTCATTGATTTTGAAAAGGCATTTGACTCAATTAATAGAAATTTATTATGGCCCATTCTTATTAAAAATGGAGTTAGTGGAAAACTATTCAGTTGCATTAAGAGTATGTATAGTGTTGTTAAAACAAGAATTAGATGTGGTAACAAGCTTACTAATTATATATATTGTACAAGAGGTGTGAAACAGGGAGATGTATGTAGTCCTATTTTGTTTTCATTATTTATAAACGAATTAGCGGTAGAGATAATAGATAAGGGTAGGCATGGTGCTAGATTCACAACTGATCCAATGGAATTGTTTATTTTACTACTCGCCGATGATATAGTTTTGCTCTCCGAGACAGTTGTTGGTCTCCAGATACAATTGAATAATTTGAAAATTTCAGCTTATCAGTTACAGTTACAGGTTAATATGGATAAGAGTAATATTGTTGTTTTCAGAAAAGGGGGTTATTTGGCAGCGAGGGAAAGGTGGGTTTATGATGGCACTGTAATGCCAGTGGTTAATGTGTATAAATATCTCGGAATATTTTTCTCTACGCGTTTGAGTTTTGTAGCTGCATGTAAGGATTTAGCTAGCAGAGCAAAGAATGCATTATTGCATATTATGAAGAAACTATTTTTGTTGAATAATAACTCTCTTGACCTCTTTTTGAAAATATTTGATATCCAGATACAACCTATTGTATTATATGGTTCAGAAATATGGGGATTAGATAGAAAAGCTGGTATGCATTGTGAATCTGTTCATTTATTTGGTCTTAAAAAGTTTCTAGGGGTTGAAATGAGAACACCTAATGACTTAGTATATGGAGAGACTGATAGGTACCCAATTTATATTAATTCTGCCATTAGATGCATTCGTTATTGGTTGAAATTATTAAAAATGAGTAATAATCGACTGCCTAGGAAATCTTATATTATGCTAAATGATTTAGATTCAAGAGGGAAAAGAAATTGGGTATCAAAAATTCGAGTGTGTTTATGTGAAATTGGGGTTGGGTATGCTTGGGAATTTCAAGGGGTTGGTGATGAAACTAGATTTATACAAATTGTTCGACAACGATTAATAGACTGTAGGTGGCAGGAGTGGGAAAGCCATATCCAATCAAGCGACAGATTTGACATGTATCGAGTTTATGTTTCAGATCACATAGTGAAGCGATACCTTTTGATTGATTTAAACAGACACCTACGACTTATTCTAACTAGATTCCGATTTGGTATCTCTGAATTAAACATACATAGATATCGTTATAAATCCATTTGTCATTCTGGTTTAATGTGTCCTTTGTGCGGGGAATCCAGAGAGGATGAAGTCCATTTTGTTTTGAAATGTCCTGTCCTTAATGATCTACGAAACCAGCTCATTCCTAAAAAATATCATGTATATCCTTGTACGTTTCGACTGTGTTTACTTATGTCATCGGTGGATGAAAACACTATACGTAGTTTCGCTTTGTTTCTCTCTAAAGCATTTCATTTAAGAGAGACACTTATATCCTAGTTTTATTGGAGCTTGTTATGGAATATGCTGCACTGTTTGCATTAACAATTACAATGACACATACAAAACAAAATTTTGTTGTTGCCCCCTGTTCATATGGGGCTATGGCCTTGATTGAATAAACCATCTCTCTCTCTCTCTCTCTCTCTCTCTCTCTCTCTCTCTCTCTCTCTCTCTCTCTCTCTCTCTCTCTCTCTCTCTCTCTCTCTCTCTCTCTCTCTCTCTCTCTCTCTCTCTGTGGGGATTTGAATGGAAGAACTTCTAATGTCTCTCACTACTGTCAGAATGTTTCAGATATTTCAGAGTTCCAACATGTAAGCCACCCAGTTAGTGTTAATCGTTGTTCTGAAGATTCTGTACTTAATAACTATGGTAAATTGTTGTTGAACATGTGTACTGCCCTTGACTTGTGTATTCTCAATGGTATGTGTCATGGCGACCAAAACGGTTGCTACACGTATGTGTCAGACAGTGGGTGCAGTGTGAATGATTATTTTCTTATGTCTTGTGACCTGTATGCATTGTTGTGTGATTTATGTGAGGTGCGAGTGTCTCAAAGAATTGATTCAGATCATATGCCTGTGGAACTTCATTTTAGGAATATTGGTGCTGAGCTGGAAAATACAAAGTTAGAAAATGACTTTATGTTGGATAAACTTGTGTGGAATGAGGATTATGCTGATGTGTATAATAACAATATATCATCTGAAGAATATCAAGAAAAGATTAACTTTGCAATTAATCTTATTGATGTTGATATAAATCAAGCGTTAAAAGTGTTTAATGAATGCATTAAGGACGCTGCTGAATGTATGAAGAAACAAATATGTGTAAGGAATAAACTGAAACAGAAAGACTGGTTTGACGCAGAATGTCGCAGCAGTAAAACAAATGTTCGCATGCTTCTTAACAAATTTAGACGCACATTAGATGCTAACGATCGTAATTGCTTTAGGAAGGCCAGACGGGAATATAAGTATCTGCTAAAGACAAAGCAAAAACTGTTTAATGCCTCTTTGCTGTCAGAATTAGTTGCTTCGATTAAAAATCAGAAAGATTTCTGGAACAAAGTTCGTAATATTTCATTGAAACGAAAACAGCCTGTTAACAATATTAGTGAAGATATGTGGTTTGAACATTTTAAG
>NC_134886.1:38460929-38468429 GCF_041734735.1 Babylonia areolata
GAGAACTTTATATCATATTTTACAAGAAATTTCACACATCCATGACACCTGACTTCAATTTGCAAAACAGAAAATATCAACCTTAATTGTCAGAATTAATTGAATAGACGTAATACAAATTGATTTCCAAATGAATACGTACGAAAATGAATATCCAAAAATTCTCAGCTTATTTCAGAGTCTAGTAAAACAAGCGATATTTATCTACAAACAAAATGCTATCGTGTTGGCTTTCGATTGGCAGAGGACGGAGACGAGTTTTGTGCACAGGTTCCAAGCCTGATCGTTGTAATATTGGAACCTGCGGTGCAGTGGACTTGGACCTCTATCCACCAATTTACACCTTACAGCCTCGGATGATAGCATTGCTCATTTTTTTCTCCTCCTCCTCCTCCTCCTCCTCCTCACTCCCCTTCTTCTCCTATTCCTCATCCACCATCACCTCCTTTTCCTCCTTCTTCTCCCCTCCTCCTCCTACTCTTTCTTCTTCTTCTTCTTCTTCTTCTTCTTCTTCTTCTTCTTCTTCTTCTTCTTCTTCTTCTTCTTCTTCTTCTTCGTCTTCATCTTCGTCTTCCCCCTCCTCCTTTTTTCTTCTTCTACTCTGTCATTTTATCTGCACTGTTTTAGATGCATTACTTCCACGCCGCTCATTCAGCCTTCCCCATTCACAGACAAACTCTTTTATATGGTTTAGTGGTTTAACCTCCCCCTCCCCACACACACACACGCGCGCGCACGCACACACACACACACACACACACACACACACACACACACACACACAATGCACACACACACACACACACACACACACACACACACACGCGCGCGCGCGCGCGCGCGCAAACAAGCAAAACAAACAAACAAAAACAAGGACGGAAGGACCAACGAATACACACGAACAAACGACCTCACCCCCTAGTCCCCACACCTCTTCCACCACGTCTCGTTTCACTCTCTTCACAGCACCCTCCATCCCGCCCCTTTCTCCCCCCTCCCCCGCACCACTCCCCCAGCCTCTGTCTTTCCCTCTCTTTCCGATCGCAAACAGAAGGAGACTCACTGATGGGAACTAACAGAGAGAAAGAAGAAGAAGAGGAAGAAGAAGAAGAAGAAGAAGAAGAAGAAGAAGAAGAAGAAGAAGAAGAAAAGAACCCCCCCACCCCACCCCCACCCCCACCCCCCAAAACGTATCAGGCAAGGGACTGATGAGGATGACACTGGTCGTGGGTGTTGCAGATCCCGTGTTTGCTGAGCTCTCCGTGGCACCCAAGTCAGATCTGTCCCCCGGGCCTTCTCGTGAACAACCTCGGCAGAGAGGACGTCCCTCTCACATGAGTGTGGTGCGTTACTAGTAACCAACTCTCCGTTCTTCATCTTTTTCTTTCTTTTTTTTTTTTTTTTTTTTTTTTCTTTCTTTTTTTTTTTGGTCATTATATTGTTCTATTCCACCACATACTTCTTTTTCTTCTTCTTCTCCACCCTCCTCTTCCTCCTCCTTCTTCTTCACTGCTTTTATGTTTTACTGTTTGTTGTTGTGTGTTTCTTCTTTTTTTTTCTTCATTACTTTTGTTTTATTTTCTTCTCTTTCTTCTTCTTCTCCCTTCTTTATTAACTTTTTTTTTTAACTTTTAATTTGTCTTCCTTTTTAGTTTTCCTTTCTTCTTATTTTTTTCTTTTTTTTTAAATTTTTTTTTAGGTAGTTTTCCTTTCTTCTTATTTTTTCCCTCTTTCCTTTTTCGCTAAATGAGTTTTTGTCTGTGTTTTAATTGACGTCCCTTTTTCCCAGGGAGCAATTTTATGGGTAGACCTGTAAGGCGAATTTCAGGTTTTTAACCTCTTTTAATCTTATTGTTTCTCATCCTTTCTTCTTCTCCCTTTGTTCTGACTTTTTTTTTCATAGTTTCTTTGTCTTGTCTTTGTTCTCTCCGTTTCTCTCTGTCCGTCTATCTATCTCTCTGCCCCCTCTCTATGTTTTATTATCTCTTTTTTTTCTCTTCTTGATCGATATTGTTTTAAAGTCTTTTTCGACTATACTTGTCCATGTCTTATTTTCTTTTCGTTCTTTCGTTCTGTCTGTCTTCTCTTTCTTTCCTTTTCTTCTGTCCCTTCTGACTTCTTCACTTCTTCTTGTACTTTGGACATATGCGGATTACAGAGATAGTTTGGAACATGTGTTCACACACACACACACACACACACACACACACACACACACACACACACGCACGCACGCACGCACGCACACACACACACACACACACACACACACACACACACACACACATACATACTATATACATACATATATGTATATATATATATATATATATATATATATATATATATATATATATATATTCAAGAGGAAAAGACCGAGAGAAAGAACGAGAGAGAAACACACACACACACACACACACACACACACACACACACACACACACACACACACACACACACTGTGAATCTAAGCCCCGGTGTCTTTGTTTTGCATAAGGAAAGGGATCAACTGTTCATTAGTTATCAATCTTAATCAAAATCTGATATTCGTGTGGAAGGATGAATAGAAGGGCAGGGACAAAGAGTTCAACCATACTTAAATAGAAGTTCATGTTCGTTTCGTTTTTTCTTCTTTTTTTTTTCTCTTTTTTGTCTTCTTCTTCTTCTTTTTTTGTCCTTTTTTTTTGTCTTTTGTTCTTCTTCTTTTTTTTTTTCTTTTCTTTTTTTAAATATCCAGTGGGGGATACAGCAAGCGACAGCTGTTTCGCATCGTAGAATGTTCATCGGGCATGCTGCTTTCACTGGTCAGTACATTTCAAAGGTAATTCTTTTTTTTCTTTTTTTTTCCCCCCTAGTGTACAGGATGCTATTACACCACACCATCATTATCACAGTGGTCACTCCTGTACACGTTAACCCAGTGAGTTCAGGCAGAAAACTAGGTAGATTTAACCCCCCACCCCACAGAGGGAGAGGGAGAGAGAGGGAACGAACGAACGAAGTTTTTTATTGAGGGAAGTGGAATAAGCATACATGTGCTTTTTTTCATCCAGCCCTCAGGGCAAATGGAAATTGAATATGAATCAAAACATCCACAAAGTAGCAAAGAGATGAAGAAATAAAGACATGACATTCACGGAGAGAGAGAGAGAGAGAGAGAGAGAGAGAGAGAGAGAGAGAGAGAGAGAGAGAGAGAGAGAGAGAGAGAGAGAGAGAGAGAGATGGGGTCGGGAGGCCTGGGGGGTGGGGTGGGTGGTGGGTGTGCGTGTGTGTGTGTGGGGGGGGGGAGCATAATAGTGTTATCTGTTTGTAAAACGTGCTTTTGTGACTGCTGTCAGTTTGTCAGTGTGGGCAGAAGTGGCGTGGGTGGAACGTCTGAAGCGATTCACTACCAATAAGCACATAAAGGCAGGTGACGAAACACGTGTGTGTGTGTGTGTGTGTGTGTGTGTGTGTGTGTGTGTGTGTGTGTGTGTGTGTGTGTGTGTGTGTGTGTGTGTGTGTGTGTGCAGATAGATAGGTAGATAGACAGACAGACAGACAGACACATATTATATGAATAGACAGACAGATAGATAGGTTAACATTCTGTGAAGAACCACCACGAATCCTCGCTCGCTTCGCAACACGACGACGAAAGCTTGGCAGGTAGTGGGCAAGAACTCGACCAGCTTGATAAAACACTGGATGGAAACACCGACAAGGTATGGCATTGGAATCAGCGCCCCAAATACCACGTTGATGGCCAGACACAACACAATCACCACTGCTGATTTAAGCAGAAGCCGGGAACTGTTCAACAAGCAAGTTACCTGGGAATTCATCAGCAGCAACGACAGCAAATGTCGAACAGTTTTGTGGAAACATCAATGTCCAGACTGAAACTTACGTGGAAGGACAGCACGAACTTCACGAAACATAAAACTCAGACTCTTGCGTGAACAGATATGTTCTATCGTCTTGTGTGCATGCGCTACATTGTCGCTCACGGTGGATTTGAAAAAGAGAGATAATTCATACCATGGACATAACTTGTTATCACGAGATTCTAAACATCAGATACACTGGTCATAATTATCATCGATGAACATTGTCTGATAATTCATACCATGGAAATTACTTGTTATCACGAGATACTAAACATCAGATACACTGGTCATAATTATCATCGATGAACATTGTCTGATAATTCATACCATGGAAATTACTTGTTATCACGAGATACTAAACATCAGATACACTGGTCATAATTATCATCGATGAACATTGTCTGATAATTCATAGCATGGAAATGACTTGTCATCACGAGATACTAAACATCAGATACACTGGTCATAATTATCATCGATGAACATGTCTGATAAACCATCAATCAGCATGTTGGACCTGATGAAGATCTGCTGACGTCAGTTGAGAAAAGAAAGCTACGCTTGGTACTGCCACGTAACAAGGGCCTTGCCAGAACAACCCTTTTTATAGAACCCGCCCGAATTCCATGAATTCTTCTTACTATTTTTTGAAGCGAAATATCAATTATTACTGTGTATATTTTAGTGATAAAACGAATGGGTATAGTCCTAGTTTTTGGCATCACTTTTTTTTTATATTTGCAATAAGTGCAAAGGGTGGATGTAAGTAATGTTTCAATGCCCCAAGGGGGACACACGAAATAAACTTCTTGTCTTGTCTTGGCTTGCCTTGCCTTGCCTTGCCTTGCCTTGCCTTGCCTTGCCTTGCCTTGCCTTGTCTTGCCTTGCCTTGTCTTGTCTTACCTTGTCTTGTCTTGCCTTGCCTTGCCCTCCAAGGAACTACCGAGTGAGGGAACGAACTAAAAAAAAAAAAAAAAAAAAAAAAAAAAATCCGACGTACACACAACATTGCCGAATGGACGTGAAAACCGTGCGCAGAGACCCTGGCATTGATACACAACCGACAGACCTAGAGGAATTTGGTGAACAGATCTTCCATGCAGCGCTCAAATGACTGTACACATAGGTGATGGAGAGAAATATGTATATGCACTTTTCGGAAGAAGCATTCAAATATTGAAAACAAATATTAACACATGTATCTGCCAGCATGAGAATTAGAAAAATAAAATAAAATAAAATAAAATAAAAGTTTTATTCCTTGTACATACCCCCCACACCACCCCGTCCTCCACCGTTCTCCCTCCTGCCATTACTCTCTATTTATCTGTCTGTCTGTCTCTCACTCTCTCTCCTTCCCTCCCCTCTCTCTCTCCCCACCCCTATTGCACAATATTGATAACAGAAGCACACACACACACACACACACACACACACACACACACACACACACACACACACACACACACACACACACACACACACACTACCCATTACAAGGTGCACATGCCTCAAGTATCTACAGGAGATGACAGGGCAGAGCACGATCGAAGGCCAAGGAAACGACCCACCACAGAGAAAATTCAGCTGACATGTACAGACAGCCTAACTCGATACCGCAGAAAATCATACTCAGGAGCTGCACCATGCATCTTACTGACAGGGGGATAAAAAGGAATAGCGTGTGTGTTTTTGACGTGCATATAATAGCCTTTTCAAGTCTGATCACCAATGCACATATTATGTACATCAGGTTAAACAAACGTGCATGAAACCTTGCTCCAGTTTCTGCAAGTGATTTTTTTTTTTCTATCTTGTTTAATTTTATTTTTGAATGTAAACCCCACTAACGTTGATCTATCAGATTTACTCTTCGTGACCAAAACAGAAGTTTGACATGCCATACAATCTGCTGACTGTACTGTTATTATTATTATTATTATTATTATTATTATTTTGTGCTATTTAATTTCATTTTACTATATTCGGGTAGGAGGTTGCAGTAGGGGTGGTTGGAGAGGTTTCCTCCAGGTATCGTGTGAAAGAGTTTAGCCAATTTGAACTGTCCGAGGGACTTAATCCACAGCTCACAGCTTTGTGCGGAATGTCTCCTTCTAACTCTTGAACAAGAAGAAAAAAAAATCATGCACCATTCACTTTAATTCTAATAAGATACAGAAAGAAATATGTTATAAAGTGTCTCGAACTTTATGACTAACAGCAACAACAGCAACAGCAAGGAGGACAGTAGTAATGATACCAGAAGTTGTGATGATGATGATGATGATGATGATGATGATGATGATAGTCCATGGATGAAATTGGGGTGAACTAATGTCGTTTTATTCGGTATTTGTTTATCCAGGCTGGATGCACTATTGCCACAATTGATAACAAGAATATAGCACACTTTGGTTTCAAATAACGTTATAAAATGGAGTAAAATACAAGCATTCATTTATACACACAGAGAAACAGACACAAAGTGTGTGTGTGTGTGTGTGTGTGTGTGTGTGTGTGTGTGTGTGTGTGTGTGTGTGTGTGTCTGTGTCTGTGTCTGTGTGTCTGTGTGTGTCTGTGTGTGTGTGTGTGTGTGTGTGTGTGTGTGTGTGTCTGTGTCTGTGTGTGTGTGTCTGTCTGTCTCTCTGTCTCTCTCTCTGTCTCTGTCTCTCTCTCTCTCTCTCTCTCTCTCTCTCTCTCTCTCTGTGATGAAGCTAAATGTAGGAGCAAGGCTGCTGTTTCTGGTTTTTTATGACCAAACAATAACACGGAATCAGAGCGAATTCTTCGAAAACTAATCTTCACACTGAACAGCAATGCTTAAACACCATTCTAAAATCATGTGCTTCTTTCATAGCCATGCAGTCCCCAAAACGGAGAAATACACTCTCTGATACCAAACAGTCCATCTTGAAAGAAACCACGGCTGTTTGCTTCATTTATCACTTTTTCATGTTTCTAAATATTCTTTTAAATATTATTTTTGTCATGCCAATACGCATGTTTTTTGTTGTTTTTTTTGTTGTTGTTGTTTTTCTAATCATGCATCAAGCAGTTGTAGTTTTACCTTCATACAACACACAGCGGCCATTTGCAGAGCAGCTTTTCGTATGAGAGTTCCGACCAGCATCTGAGGCCACAAACAAACCAGCCACTGCTCTCCCTTTGTCCCAGGAGTTAATCATCGGAATGCCGTTGTGGCAGGCACTTCCCCTCTCGTCTCGTTGGACAGCCTCCTCCGAAGGTGCGCAGCATGCCTTGTTTCAAGTCTCCATTAGACTTAATTATTTACATTGACACACACCAATGGTTCAACTGGCCAACTGCGAATGTTGATTGATGTACGTGGAGAGAGAGAGAGAGGGGGGGGGGAGAGAGAGTGTGTGTGTGTGTGTGGGGGAGAGAGAGAGAGAGAGAGAGAGAGAGAGAGAGAGAGAGAGAGAGAGAGGGAGGGAGAGAGAGACAGAGACAGAACGAGATAGAGTGAGAGAGATAGAGAGAGAGACAGGGAGAAAGAGAAAGAGAGACAGAAACACAGAGACAGAGACAGAAACACAGAGAGAAAGAGAGACAGAGACAAAGTGGGAGAGAGAGATACCAACCAAAATCCACCTACACGCTCTTTAACGCT
>NC_134886.1:38478429-38480929 GCF_041734735.1 Babylonia areolata
TTCTTCTTCTTCTTCTTCTTCTTCTTCTTCTTCTCCTCCTCCTCCTCCTCCTCCTCCTCCTCCTCCTCCTCCTTCTTCTTCTTCTTCTTCTTCTTCTTCTTCTTCTTCTTCTTCTTCTTCTTCTTCTTCTTCTTCCTCTCCTCCTCCTCCTCCTCCTTCTTCTTCTTGTTCTGGTAAAAATGAAGTCGTAATTATTTTCATTCCATTGCATCCAGTTAGCCTCTTTAGCCTCCGTCGTTGCCCAAATCTTTTCATCGACCATCGGAAAGGCCTGTTTCAAACGGCATCAAGCTAGTTGGTATAATTCGAAATGGTTCTAGCCAGGCATTTCAGGCAATTGGACTCAGCTTTCGTACCATTTGTGCTGTTTGCAATTTCACTCTACACAGACAGACATTAATGCTACAACTTTAAGTATCGACTAAATGATTTTTTTTAATCTTCTTTTTGTTTTAATCTAATGATCTATTCATTAATCTCTCTCCGTGTGCATATAATTATGCACCTGCTGTATATGCTTATATATCTTAGACCATCGTTTCTTTTACAGAGCAGAACATAAGAGTTGCTTGAAAATAAACATTAATTGAACACCTTTAAGATTCATAAGGTATTATATAATATATCGATGTCTAATACTGAATTGCTGTTCAAAGATCAGTTGTAAAATAGACAGTCTTTTTGTTTTTTTTAGCAATACTGATACACATTTTACCTATCAAAATAATATGATTTATTTTTTATAAGATCATGTTTGCTATGTCTGTCATCCTGAATTCCAAATAAAACGTCTGTGGGATGTAATTTCATACACTCACCAGTATATCTAAGTATCAAATTGTCTATGTTTTTCCAAAGTATTTTCACAGATGAGCACTCATAGAAAAAATGTTCAATAAAATCAATTTTACCAGGACAGTAGTAACAATTTTCTGAGTCTACTACTTCCATTTTTTTTTTAGAATAGTTTCAGTTTCACTTTCTCAAGGAGGCGTCACTGCGTTCGGACAAATCCATATACGCTACACCACATATGTTGAGCAGATGCCTGACCAGCAGCATAACCCAACGCGCTTAGTCAGGCCTTGAGTGCATGCTTACATATTTGTGTACCTATGAAAGTGGATTTCATTTTACGTAATTTCGCCAAAGGACAACACTCTCGTTGCCATGGGTTCTTTTTCAGTGCGCCAAGTGCGTGCTGCACACGGGACCTCGGTTTATCGTCTCATCCGAAAGACTAGACGCTCAGTTTGATTTTCCAGTCAAACTTAGGAGAAAGGGCGAGAGCGGGAATCGAACCCACACCCTCACGGACTCTCTGTATTGGCAGCTGAGCGTCTTGACCATTCTGCCACCTTCCTCCTTAATGTTTGTAGGGTATATATTATGACTTATTTTCCACTGCAATTCATGTAAGCGTACTTCTTTTGTTGCTTTCCTAGGTGAAATCCATGTATTATGATTGAAAGAAAAGTCAAATTTCCTCTTCCAAAATACACAAACATGTAGGTCTATAGTTGTACTTTTACTTCTACTTTTTAAGATATTTCTTTATGTCTTTTAGTTTTGCATTGAATGCATTTGCATCACAAATAAAAGTTTCAGTAGATTCCATTGGTAATCCATTGTTTTGTATCCAGGCCTTCCACTGTAATGGAATTGCGTTGTATAGAGCATTGTATTTGAATATTGTGATTCCTTTAGCCTGGTTCAGTGAAAAAGCAACCTCATTTATATCTAGAAGTCTTTTTTTTTCTGTTTTATGTATTATGTCTTTTATGTGTTCTATACCATTGTCTATCCAGTTTTGAAAACATAGCACATTACCTTTATATTGTATATTATTATTGTGAAACAACATCTGATTGTGAAAATTATGGATGTTCACTTCTTCTCTTGTTACTATATCTTTACTGTTCAAATATGTTGTAATTACATCCGACCAAAAATCGTTCTCTATTTCTTGTAATTTTATTTGCTTTGCCCTACAGTTTACCATAAATATTTTACGATGATTTTGTATTTTGTTTAGATGCCATATGGGTATTACAGTCCAGTTTTCTTCCCGTGTATGATAAAATCTTCCAGCCCATTGTAAATACATGCATCTTTGAATTTCTAACATATTTACCATATTTAACCCTCCTTCATTATAACCACTTTCCATTGTTTTTCTTTTCACTTTCTCAAAAGCTCTACGGTTGCTATGTTTTCGCTGCAAAATAAATTTGTAGAATATGGTGTTGATCTGTTTCAAAGCTTTTTTCTGGGATGCCAATGGATTGCATAACATATGTAAGTTGACTTAACAAGAAGGTTTTTATTACAAGAATTTTACCGTGTATGGATAGGTCCCTTTTGCTCCACTGTACTATTATTTTTTGTATATTATTTATCCTATCTCTCCAGTTTTCTTCAATGTGTTTTGCCATTTTGTCTTTCTGGAAGTATATGCCCAAAATTTTTATTTTGTCAACCAATACAAATGGGAGATTCT
>NC_134886.1:38483429-38485929 GCF_041734735.1 Babylonia areolata
CGAATGACTAGCGTCCAGACCAACACTCAAGGTCTAATGGAGGGGGAGAAATTATCGGCGGCTGAGACGTAATCGAACCAGCCCGCTCAGCCGCTCAGATTCTCTCGCTTCCAAGACGGACGCGTTACCTCTAGGCCATCACTGCAGCCCCCCCCCCCCTCCCCCCCCCGCCCCCCCATATATATATATATATATATATATATATATATATATATATATATATATATATATATATATATATATATATATATACATACAGAGACAGACAGACAGACAGACAGATAGATAGGTAGATATTTTTTTCTCAAAATAATATCACAGTGTAAGTAATGTCATATGACCATGACACAAGACACCTCAAGAAGAAGAACAACAAACAAACATGAAAAAGTTCAACACAGAAATAACTTACTTTGTCAAGGGAAAAAAAAACAAAAAAAAAAAAAAAAAACCCAACCTCGACGCATCATGTTTTGAGGAAGATGTATTGTTCTGTTTTTCTACCTGACGATTTACGTTGATGAGGATGCTGAATATTGACCCCTCGATTTAACGAACCTGGATTTAGGTATTTTTGAGCCATATGTCTTTGTCAGGAAACATAGCCTACGTCCTGTTCGTTATCTGAATTTCCCTGATTTTCATCCCAGGCTATAAACCATGTGTCAGGGAACGCTGTTTGTTACATATCTTCTTCTTCTTCTTCTTCATTCGTTCGTGAGGTTGCAACTCCCGCGTTCACTCGTATGTACACGAGTAGGCGTTTACGTGTATGACCGTTTCTTTTTTACCACGCCATGTATGCAGCCATACTCTGTTTTGGGGCATGTGCTTGCTGGGTATGTTCTTGTTTCCAGAACCCACCGGACGCTGACATGGATTACAGGATCTTTAACGTGCATATTTTGATCTTCTGCTTGCGTATACACACGGAGGGGGCTCAGGCACTAGCAGGTCTGCACATTATGTTGACCTGGGAGATTGGGAAAATGTCCACCCTTTGCCCACCAGGCGCTGTTAACGAGATTCGAACTCGGGACCCTCAGATTGAAAGTCGAACGCTTTAACCACTCGGCTATTGCGCCCGTCAAACTACAGATCAATGGGAGGAGGGAGGGATAGGGGAATGGAAAGATAGAGAGATGGAAGGATGGATGGATGGATGAATGCATGGATGGGATGGATGCATGGATGGATGCATGGTACGGATGTATGGATGGATGCATGGATGGATGCATGGTACGGATGTATGGATGGATGCATGGATGGATGCATGGTATGGATGGATGGATGGTATGGATGGGTGGATGGATGGATGTATGGGCGGATGGATGGATGGATGGATAGGATGGATGGATGGATGGATAGGATGGATGTTTGGTTGCTCAGTTTGTTTGGGTTGTTTTGTGGCTTACCTGTTTCTGCAACACGCGCCACAGTTAAAGCTTCGATTGGTAGGCTGATTTAAGTCGCTTTTCGCAAGTTTATGTGCGTGTGTAAGGTGTGTGTGTGTGTGTGTGTGTGTGTGTGTGTGTGTGTGTGTGGTGTGTGTGTGTGTGTGTGTGTGTGTGTGTGTGTGTGTGTGTGTGTGTGTGTGTGTATTATCTTCAGTTTAACGTCTATTCACTATAAGTGTTTTTAGACGTGTGTGTGTGTGTGTGTGTGTGTGTGTGTGTGTGTGTGTGTGTGTGTGTGTGTGTGTGTGTGTGTGTGTGTGTCCCTACCTCTCTCTCTCTCCCTCCCTCTCTCCCCCGCTCTCTCTCTCCCTCCCTCCCCCTCTCTCACCCCCTCTCTCTCTCTCTCTCTCTCTCAAATGTATACATATGTGTAAACATGTCGGTGAGTGAGTTCAGAGTTCGGAGGCGCGAGCCTCACCTCCCCACCTACTTTTACCATATTAATTCCCCCTTTCTTCTCTCCCTCTCTCTCTCTCTTTGTGGGTGTCTCTGTCTCTCTCTGTGTCTCTGTGTGCCTCGCTCTCTCTGTCTCTGTCTATGTCTCTCTCTGTGTCTATGTCTCTGTCTATGTGTGTGTGTGTGTGTGTGTGTGTGTGTGTGTGTGTGTGTGTGTGTGTGTGTGTGTGTGTGTGTGTGTGTGTGTCTGTGTCTGTGTCTGTGTCTCTATCTACCTATCCCCCCCCCCCCCCATCAACCTCTCTCTCTGTCTCTGTCTCTGTCTCTTTCTCTGTCTCTCTCTCTGTCGCTACCTATCTCTTTCTCCCCCCCCCCCACCTCTCTCTGTCTCTGTGTCTGTCTCTGTGTCTCTCTCGATCTATATATCTCTTTCTCCCCCCTCGCCCCACCCCTCTCTTTCTCTCTCTAATACACTGTAAGAACTCATCCCACTCTCTTGATGTCCATGTCCATGTCTGTGTGTTTTATTTCCACTGGCCCTTGTGGAGGATGGAGAGTCTTCAATGTGATGAGGTTGGCCATTTGATGGGGGTGGAGTGAGGGTTGTGGATAGGGGGGAGAGCGGGTGGGGGCGGGAGAATGGGAGG
>NC_134886.1:38495929-38498429 GCF_041734735.1 Babylonia areolata
GCTTGATTGATCACGCTGGATGTGTAGCCGCCGGGTACAGGAAAAAGCCAGGAAGCAAACGAACAAACAAACAAATCAATACACAAAAATCAACACTTCGGTGAACAGAGTGCTGCTGCACTACATCATACCTACGTGTCCTCGCTTTCTCGAAACCCGCCCCTTTCAGATAGCGAAAAAGTGTTGTCATTCGCCAACCACGCCTCCTCACAAAAGGGAGACAGCGCACACGCTTTCGTCGGGAAACTTTCGTCGCTTGCAAAAAAGGTCATTTGACGTCATGGGCTTTTCTGGGTGAACACTGCCTTTCTTCGGACAACTTTTCGACAGAAGGTTAAAGCAAACAACTGGTATTATTATAAAACGAAAAATAATTTGTAAACTTGCAAAAAAATATTCATCGAAGTTCAAAATCCTTTTGTCGGAACAGGCGATTTCCAATACGAAATTTTAACATGTTGATGACCAGGAAAAACCGGCAATGGAAACGCGCATGCGCACGCGGTTCTCGCTAAAAAAATAACCGGGGAGTCCCGACGAAATGTTCCCGACGAAAGTGTGTGCACAGCCTCCCTGATATATGAAAAAGATCGTGGGAAACCCACTATATTTTTATTTATAATAATTTCTTTTGTTAAAAAAAAAAACTAGCCGGCTACGCAGCAGAGTATGTACGGAACTGATATTAGGCTAAGCAGACAACGGACTTCTTCTTCCTCGTTCGTGGGCTGCATGTTCATTCATACACATGTACACGAGTGGGCTTTTACGTGCATGACCGGCATTACCCCGCCATGTAGGCAGCCATACTCCGTTTTCGGGAGGGTGCATGCTGGGTATGTTCTTATTTCCAGAACCCACCGAACGTTGACATAGATTACAGGATCTTTAACGTGCGTGTTTGATCTTCTGCTAGCGTTTACACACGAACTGGGCTCAGGCACAAGCAGGTCTGCACACATGTTGACCTGGGAGACGGGAAAATCTCCACCCTTTACCCACCAGGCGCTGTTGCCAAGATTCAAACCCGGGACCCTCAGATTGAGAGTCCAACCCTTTAACCACTCGGTTAATGCGCCCGTCGGAAAACGGACAAGTCGGCTGACTCGTGGGACAGATTCAGATTCACGAGTCATGGGGGTCGAGGGTTTCAGTTTCAGTTTCAATTTCTCAAAGAGGTGTCACAATCCATATACGCTATATCACATCTTCTAGGCATGTACCTGACCAGCTGCATAACCCAGCACACTTAATTTATCAGGTGTTGAGTGCGTGAATACATATTTGTTTCCCTGTCAGAGCGGAATTCTGCTACCATATAGTTTTCCCAGAGGACAACACTTTCGTTGCCATGGGTTCTTTTTCAGTGCGTGCTGCACACGGGATCTCGGTTTATCGTCTCATCCGAATGACTAGACGCTCAGTTTGATTTTTTAAACTTTCCAGAACGGGCGAGAGCGGGATTCGAACCCAGACTCTTTCGGACTGTCTGTATTGGCAGATGAGCGCCTTAACCATTCTGCCACCTTCTTTCCTGGGTCGACAGCGAATGATTGAAGAGCACGTGTAATGCCGATGTTACATCTCACTGCAAGTAACAATTGTTCAATGAAATCGCTGGATCGGTTTTCGACCATGCCTTCAGAGTACAGTATTTTACGACTGGTCGCAAAATGCTTTAACCATCACTGGGTGAGAAAGTCTCATGACGGAGTCTCCCGTCGGACCGACGGATGAGAAAGTCTGAATATCAATCTTACCGTAGGGATCCGCAGTGGTATATAGTGATCAGCTAATTGGCTAACGCTGCCATCTCTAATTTGTGAAGACTTAAACACCTCCATACTCGCTTTCGTCTGTTTGTGTGACTGGTTTGAGTCTCTTGCTGGTTGTCTGTCTGTTTGCATGCGAACAGTGTATATGTGTGCATGTGTATATGGGGTATATGCATGTATTTGTCATTGTCTGCTTGAAATGTGATTTTTTTTTTTTAATTTTTTTTTTTTTTAAAGATCACAATGTAGACGTTTAATTAAAAGAAAACAACAAACTGGTAATGTTGTTGGGGTTGTGAGGTGAGGTGAGGTGAGGTGAGGTGTTTTTGTGAGTGGAAAACGTATTTATTTCCCGTCAAGTACCCGTCGGCGTGTCTCTGATCTCAACTCAGGCTGAACTCACCAAGTCAGGCTTTAGACACCAGGACATCTAGGGATGGAGCATATTGGGGTGTTTGGACAGGAAGAGAACTAGAGGCAAAATTTCGGCGGACTTCAAAAGTTAGATAGGCAAAAGACGAAGTGGGGCGGTCGGTCTCCAAAGAGTTAAAATTCTGGTAAGGTGAGGTGTTTTGTGAGTGGAAAACGGCGGGTTTTTTTTTTTTTTTTTTATTTTGTTTTGTTTTGTTTTTTTAATGTAAAATTGCTTCTGGGAATAAAAGAGCAGGATGAAGTCAAAGGAATGGCTTGCTTACGTCAGGCGCCATGTTGGACAGGCAGGATAG
>NC_134886.1:38500929-38503429 GCF_041734735.1 Babylonia areolata
GTGCGGTACCTGATGCCAATGCCTACGTCAGCGTCTCTGAAGGCATCTGTCAGCATGGCTGAAAACGTGAGACTGAACAAGGTTGGGGCACGAACACATCCTTGCTTGACTCCGTTGGAGACAGGGAATGGTTCTGAAGTCTCTCCGTTGTCTTGGACTCGGGCCAGCATCCCATCGTGTAGTTGCCGTATGATGGTGATGAACTTTCTGGGACATCCGTACTTCGCCATGATTCTCCAAAGGCCATCTCTTCAGTATGTCTTTCTTTGACTATGACTTGGGATCTTCAGTGTGGGCTCTGTAGGCTTGGCGTTTGTCTTCCAGCAGCTGCTTGATCTCAGTGCAGTTCTCATCAAACCAGTCTTTGTGCTTCCTGACAGAAGGCCCCAGGCACTCCATGGCAGTGTTGTACACCGTCTCATGCAGTGCGCCCCATGCTGCCTCCACATTCTGGTTGTCCAGCACGGTGGACTCAAGGCGTTCCTCCAGGGTGTCAGCAAAGCTCTACTTGATGTTGCCTAGCTCCAGCTTGTTGACATTCAGGCGTTTGGGTGCTTTCATGCTCTGAGGCCATCTCTTGGGCTGGATACGGATGTTGAGCTTGGAGACGATAAGGCGGTGGTCTGCCCAGCACTCGGCGCCGCACATGGCCCTCGTGACTCGTACGTCTTGCCTGTCCCTCTTCCTGACGATGACAAAGTTGATGAGATGCCAATGCCCAGAGCGAGGATGCATCCTTGACGTCCTGTTACGGGTAGGGAGGCAGAAGATGGTGTTTGTGATAAGAAGGTCGTGCTCGGCACATGTCTGGAGAAGTAGTTGGCCATTGCTGTTACAGTTACCAACCCCATGCTTCCCAATCACGCCTTCCCAGTTAGTCACCAAGAATGATGAGCTTGTCTGCGTTGTGAACAGTGGTGATGACAGCGTTCAGGTTCTTGTAAAACTTGTCCTTGATCTCATCCGGGTTGGTCATGGTGGGCGCATAGGCGCTGACAATGGTGGTAAGCTTCTTCCCGTTGCATAAAGGGAGTTTCATCGTCATCAGGCGATCGTTCACTCCTTTCGGGGGGCCAGCCAGCTTGCCAACGAGGGTTGTCTTCACTGCAAAGCCAACTCCAGCCTCACGTTTCTCCTCAGGTCCGCGACCACTCCAAAAGAAGGTGTAGCCTGCGCCTCGCTCACAGAGTTCGCCTTCTTCTGCCAGTTTGGTCTCACTTAAGGCAGCCATGTCGATGTTGTACCTGGCTAATTCACTCGCAATAAGTGCTGTGCGTCTCTGTGGTCTGGTTGAGTTGCCTCTGTCCAGAAGCGTACGCACGTTCCATGTGGCAATGGTTAATGGGGTGCTCCTTGTTTTCTTCTTTCTTTCCTTTGTGTGTCGACCGCTTGAGTAGGGTCCCCGTCAGCCGCGGTATGCTGACTAGGGTGGTGTGGAGCAAGCAATGTTTAGGGCACCTTTTCTAGCCCCTTCCTCATGCCATGGAGGTGAGCAGTGCTGTCCTGAATAGGGCTGCTCAGTCGCTCAGGGGGCTGCCGATCTCATCTCCACCGCTGCTCCAGTCGGTGAAAAACTACCCTATGGCCTGAGCCGCCTGTGTGCAGGTCCGCGGCTATGACTGCCAGTGTACCCACACCTGTCGCTTCGTCGCTCGCCTGTCACCACAGGGCTTGGGGAAAATGATGGTATGGGATGAAGGATGACTGATGACTTGCGCGATGACTTTGTTTATAGTGAGGAGGAGTTGCGCACCGTCGACCTCACTCTCTTGTCCGAGACTGTCTGTATCCAGTGGCAAGACGAGGTCAAGACGACTGTTGATGGAAACGGATGCAGTGGATGACCAGGATGTCCTATGTGCCTCATCCTTCCCTCGGCACTCCACAGTGCTCTGCTGCAACCGCCTTCCTCTCCGTTGAACCATGAAGGTTTTTTTCCGCAGAGTCCGCCGGATCCAGTCTTCACATGCTTGGGTAGACAAGCCCTAACTCACCGAGGGATTGAGACCCGTCGGCTACCCTCACCTAGTTTAGTCAGCCTATCAAAGCCGTTGCCCGGGGTTGGGCGCTGTCGCATGCTAGCAGCTTCTAGGACCCATAGGTGAGAGCTGGGTGCCGGTGGGGACCAACAGAGGACGAACCATTACCGGAAGAGCGTGACAAGCCCCCCCTCTAGAGGTACTACCCCTCCCGTGCACTCCCCTAACCCCTTCATGAACTAATAAGCTAGTGAAGACGAGACGTGGAGTTAGCCAACTGTTTTACAACGGGTTACAATCTAACGTCTCTGTAATCGACGTGAGTAAATGTTAAGATGCCCATCCAGCACTCCATGTGTCAGCAGCAGTCTACGAGGGATTTCGAAGTGCATTTTGCATTCTTCACATGTTTCATGCTGATGGATATCTAGTC
This sequence comes from Babylonia areolata, assembly GCF_041734735.1. Taxonomy (NCBI): domain Eukaryota; kingdom Metazoa; phylum Mollusca; class Gastropoda; order Neogastropoda; family Buccinidae; genus Babylonia; species Babylonia areolata. The sequence continues at coordinate 38,503,342 of NC_134886.1, forward strand.
TGCCAGCAGCTACGTGGTTTTCATTCTTATCTTGTAACCTGTCCCGATGAAACTCCTGGGGCAAAAATCTGAAGACAGTTTCATGCTT
>NC_134886.1:38508429-38510929 GCF_041734735.1 Babylonia areolata
AAAATGTCATTTACCGCTTCCTAGTTGCAGGTACGTAGGTCATGCTTGGTACGAAGACGGCATGACATCGTTTTACTTGTTCGCAGTTACAAGAAAAGATATACAAATTCTGGACAGAACACCTACAGGACACCAACTACACCATCGACGTGTATACTGTGTATGGATATTCTAAAGTGGATACGGAATTAACTGGAATGAACATAAAAGGAAAACTGAATCGAATCGAAGCTTCTTTTGGTGTCGGATTGGTTTGTGCAGAATTATGTATGTTGCAAAAGTGTGCCTGAGGCGATGTTAATGTCTCCATTACGGCAAATTAAAAGATTTTCTTAAAGAATTGATATATGTCAAGAAAATATGATTTATACGGTGTTATTACTTCAAATACAATAATATTTTTATCACACTGAAAACGATTCATGGCTTTAAATGCTACATTTGCTCGAATGACGTCAGAGCCGGCGTAGCGTTGGGCATCAGAAGACTTGCTTCTGAACAGAACATCCGTGGTTCGATCCCACTAGCAGGCCTGTTTTTGTTGTTGTTGTTTGGTTTTCTTCAAAGCTTCAGGACCCATTTTAACGATTTTTTTTTTTTTTTTTTCAAATTCAAATCTCTCTTTTTTTTCCCCCTCATGATTCCTATACTGGATAAAGTGCGTGCCACGAGTGAGTCATGAAGGCCTTGCCTCTCTTGTTGTTTGTGTTGTTGTTTGTTCGGGACTTTTATGGTTTTTGTTTTTTAAATCTCCGCTACATAAAGGGAAAAGGTGATGTTGGAGATGTAGAAAGGAACGAGCTGGGAAGCGGGAGGGGTGGGGAAGGGGGGAGGGGGGGAGGGAGGGGGGGTTAGGGGTAGCACTCATGGGACCTGTGAATTTCATGCATGAAGATTCACATGTTCCCCCATGCCCCATTAACTCTTTCCATACGAACGGCGAAAGAGACGACGTTAACATCGTTTCACCCCAGTTACCACCATCAAAATATTGCAAGCGGAAGGCTCTTATACTGAAGACTTGAATGTTGACAAAGAATACCACAATTCTGACGACGGAAGCTAAAGGTTGTGTCATTCAGACACCCACTGGACATCCGAGGGGTCTGTGTAGAGGAGAAGAGAGGACTGGCCGTACTGAGTGAGTTAACGATGACGACAGTGAGTAAAGAGTGGTAACTCTCTCCATTCACAAGGTACACAACTTCAAGCTGTGTACCCTGTGAATGGGACCCGCGTAAGCAGCACTGACTTGAAGTTGTGTACCTTGTGAATGGAGAGAGTTACCACTCTTTACTATTTGTTAATCATTTCATCTCCTGGCCTCATTATTTGTTAATTAACGATGACGACGCAGGTTGTGATGATGATGATGGTGGTGATGGTGATAATATTAAAAAAAAAATAAATAAATAAATAAAAAATATAATAAAATAGAATAAAATAAACAAATAGATAGATAAATAATAATAAGAATAATAATAAAAATTATTATTATCATTATTATTATTATTATTATAGCGATGAATCTTGTACAGAGACAAATCAAAGCGCTTTCGCACCATTCATTCAAACGCATGCATAACTCTAAAACTGGATGATGATGATGATGATGATGTGACAATGATGATCGTGGAAGAGGTTAGAAAGGTTTTAGCTGTACTGGAGATAGAATTAATGGTACTGGTGATGCTAATGATAATGACGGTAATGATGATAACGACGATGGTGGTGGTAAAAAAAGTAAGTATTCACGAGACAGGAAATGCGACCATATTTTTTCCCCCGATCTAACAAGGAACTGCATATTGATTTTCTTCAGTCTGAATTGCTTAAGAGACAATTTGGTCAAAAAAGGAACAATATTGATTGCTATCTGGCTGTATTCCACTCTTTTTTTTTTCTTTTAGGGAAGGTAGGGGTTAGGGGATGGTTTGTGTGTGTGTGGGGGGGTGTTAGGCGCTGGAAGCGATGAGAATGGAAGGTTATGGATCCTTTTTTTGCAAATCTTTCTTACTTTATTGATGTGTTTCGATCTATAAGGTGAATAGGAAATCTCTTCTTTTTCTTTCCGTTTTTGTCTTGGGTGTATTCCCTTCAGAGAAGTTTTGTAACGACAACAAATGAGACCACTATGGAAGGTCAAGTTTCTCTTCTGCAACTAACTGCCTTTCTATGATCAGCTGTGTCTCGTTCTTTCCTTTTTTATCCTGTTATCCGTTCTTTTTTTGTCTGTTTGTCTGACGGATCTGGGTCTCTCTATTATTATTATGATTATTATTATCATCATCATCATCATCGTCATTATCATTATCATCGTTTATTATTATTATTATTGTTATTATTATTATTATTGTTATTATTATTATTATTATTATTATTATTGTTGTTGTTATCATCATTATTATTTTTGATTACTTGTTGTTGTTATTATTATTATTATGTAAGATTATGTATGACTCGTAATTACATTCAGTGACTGTTTTGGATCAAGACCTGA
>NC_134886.1:38513429-38515929 GCF_041734735.1 Babylonia areolata
GGGAATATGTTGGGTTTTTTTGTGATCCGGATCGAGTCTCAACGAAATGAACACGTAATAATCCGGAAAAAAAAGGTGCAGCTGGTTTTCCTGTAATGTGTCCGTCACGCATGTCTTTTGACACTAAGAAGATCTCACTTGGCCATCACGTAAAAAACATGTACAATAATTGCACCATTATGTACAATAATTCTCTCATGATCATGTGCGTATCCTTGTCCATAAAACGTGGACAGAGGTTGTTTTCGTTTGATATATATATATATATATATATATATATATATATATATATATATATATATATATATATATATATATATATGTGTGTGTGTGTGTGTGTGTGTGTGTGTGTGTGTGTGTGTGTGTGTGTCTGTGTTTTCTTCTTCTGCTGATGGGAGTTCCCCGTGATGTCTCTCTCTCTCTCTCTCTCTCTCTCTCTCTCTCTCTCTCTCTCTCTCTCTCTCTCTCTCTCTCTCTCTCTCCCCAAAAATCAATACTCGCTCATTCTCTACCCACCAGACGATTATGATCGTCACAATAACTAATCGACAGACTAGACTTAGTAATGCGCATCGGGGCTTTTCTATTCGGGCAACACAAACGCTCTTAAGACAGCAGTCACAATCCAACAGCTTTGAATGTCAGGTCGGTTCGTAATGCTACCATCCATTAGCTAATCTCTTAGTGTTCGTAAATACTGGCAGGAACAAAAGGCAGAGAGAAAAGTAGCCAGTGAAAGCCATAGTGAAACTGACGTCATAGGAATCCTAGCTCTAACTGATAGTGTACCAACTACATGGGAGTTCGCCACAGGTCATGAAGCACAGAGATGCAGACAGAAAGACCAGTAAGAGAGCTGGTTTAACTCTCTCCATACGAACGGCGAAAGAGACGACGTTAACAGCGTTTCACCCCAATTACCATCATCAAAATATTGCAAGTGGAAGGCTCTTATACTGAAGAGGTGAATGTTGACAAAGAATACCACAATTCTGACGACGGAAGCTAAAGGTTGGGTCATTCAGACACCCACTGGACATCCGAGGGGTCTGTGTAGAGGAGAAGAGAGGACTGGCCGTACTGAGTGAGTTAAACGGCACGGCAAGGACGCTGGCGGCGGAAACTATCTGTCACAGAATCCAGTCAAGCATGCTGCATGTGCGTCCGTGCATAGGTGAACACGAAGCGGGCACCCATTTATTCTGACTTGGTAAACCTGCAGTCTTGGTTAGCAAGCTATTCACCGGACCTGCCGAATGGAGACTTGCCTCCTTCTTGTAGTTCACGCATTAGGCGTAGGGAGGTGAAACGGGGGTCATTTGCGGGCGGGTGTGTGGGGGTGGGTGGAGGCAACCTTTCTGATTCCCATTCTGCCTTCTCCCATGTCATTTGTCAATCAGTTCTGAATCTGTCGGTGAACTGAGTGTTACATGGGCTGAATATAAGTAGGGTTTACATGTAAAATACTGGTTTGGTTTTGTTTGTTTGCTTTTGCATTTTTGTTTGTTTGTTTGTTTTTTACTCTAATACTCGCATGAGAAACGGCTACCAACCGCTGAAGACTTTTGTATAAATACACTGCAGGCATCATTTTGAAGTGGAAATCAAAACTGAAGCCAAGAATAACCGATGTAGCGAAGTGGTTAGGTTCAAAGAACGACGAATAAGAAGTCGCAGGTTCAACACCCTGCAGTCATATCACTGTGGAATTATTCGGCGTTTGGCTTGCACCCACACCGGGTTGAGCATGACACGATTTCAAATGGAAAGAGCGGAACCATTCAGTCGGGTGTCATTCGCTTCACCGATTGCGTCTTTGAGAGTCTGGCTTACGTTTTCTGACCTCTGTGTCGTTTAGGCCCACATGTGTTGGAACATATTATGGACAGAATCTACGAGGATGACTGCACTCAGACTTGCTTGGAAATACACATTCAGCTCCATAACAGCATCACACACATTCACATTAATCGTCAGTCAAACACTGATACAGCTTGTCCTGGGCTATGCGTTCACTTACGTCTGCTCTTATAACAACCGTTGCCCTTTTTACTTCTGTGTTTATGTCAGGCAAATTCAATGGGTGTCCTCGCTGGAGAGACGAGGTGGTAGTTGATGTCTTTCTTTTCTTTTTCTTCGTTCGTGGGCTGCATCTTCTACCACGTTCAATCGTATATACACGAGCGGGTTTTTGCGTGTACGACCGTTTTTACCCCGCCATGTAGGCAGCCATACTCCGCTGTGCATGCTAGATATATTCTTGTTTCCAAAACCCACCAAGCGCTGACATGGATTACGGGATCTTCTTTTGATCTTCTGCTTGCGTATACACACGAAAGGGGTTCAGGCACAAGCAGGTCTACACATATATTGACCTGGGAGATCGGAAAAATCTCCACCCTTTACCCACAAAGCGCCGTTACCGAGATTCGAACCCGGGATCCTCAGACTGAAAGTCCAACGCTTTAACCACACGGCTATTGCGCCCGTCAGTTGATAT
>NC_134886.1:38518429-38520929 GCF_041734735.1 Babylonia areolata
AAGGGACCGTATATCTTTATAAAGCTACTGCAGTGCCTGACTATCTCCATTTCCTGTTAACTGACTGTCAACGCTCAGTTCTTTTTTCTGCATGGATGTGGTAGCCAGACACAGACAGACAGACACACGTGCACACACACACACACACACACACACACACACACACACACACACACATGCACACATACACACACACACACACACACACACACACACACACACACACACACACACACACACACACACACACACACACACACACACATGCATAAACATAGAATCAAACAAATACCGACAGATTCGTAGAAAAGACACTCACACCGTACACAAACACATACACTCGTAAGAAGATACACATACGCTTGGAGGTACACACACACTGACAAACAGAGAGAGAGAGACAGAGACAGAGAGAGAAAGAGAGAGAGAGACAGAGAGAAACAGACAGACAGACAGACAGACACAGACACAGACAGAGAGAGAGACAGAGAGAAACAGAGAGAATGAATGAATGAATGAATGAATGAATGAATCTTTATTTTCCAACGGTGAAGATATTAGCACTTTGGCCGACTTACACACCTGCCGTTGTTCTAAGAGACACACAAACATGTACGCATATAAATGTAGTTATACTGAATACTTAATACAGAGAGACGGAGATAGAGAGACAGACAGATAGACAGACAGACAGACAGAGACAGACAGACAGACAGACAGACGCACGCGCCCACGCATCGCGCATACTAGAAATTGACGGGAATCAAAAGACAGGTGTCAATGAGAGAGATCTCCCCTCCAGACAAGTCATCAGACAGCCCAGCCCGTGTGGCACTGATCAGCGCTGACAGAAAACACACACCACGGAACCATTCCTCGATACCGCCACGTCAACACACCCACACTGCCAGACCGGTGGTACAAACCAGAGTAGATCCCCGACCAAAAGTTTTGTCTGTGGACATTATTGGTCTCTTTTCCCCCTTCTGTCGCTAGAACTTCACCCTGACATATTGTTCCTTGTTTGATCACTACCTGTTCTAGTGCAGCGAGGATCAATATCGGACCGATAAAATCCAGCAAGGAAACACAATAAGTTGACTGATATTTTCTTTTTGGCAGTTTTAGTATTCTCAAGGGAGCATCATTGCATTCAGCATATGCTATCTGCTAGAACAGCAACATAACCCAACCCGCTTAGTCAGTCCTTGAATGCACACATATGTATTTGTGTACCTATCAGAGTGGAATTCTTCTACACAATGTTGCCAGAGGGTATACCTACTCCTTTTGTTGCCGTGATGTCTTTTTCAGTGCACCAAATGCGTGCTGCACACGGGACCCCGGTTCATCGTCTCACCCAAATGACTAGACGCTCAAATTGATCCCCCCCCCCCACCCTACCCCCAAAGACAGAAAAAGCAAGCGCTGAAATCGAACACAAACCGTCATGGACACTGTATTGGCATATGAGTATCAAAACCATTCTGCCACCTTCCTCCATTTCCTCAATTTCTGCGTGTTAGCAAAAGATACACAGATGGTCCCTGGGTCTGGAGAGATTAACATTTACTCCATTGATCATCGAGTATTTGGGTAGACAGTTTCATTTGGGAACGCTATGTGGACTCATCGCTAAGGCCGCTTTCTCTTTGGCACTTGTTAGAGAAGTATCTGCGTCACCGTGTCATTGTGACCGCGACCTAACAGACAGACAGACAGAAGGCAAGACAGAGAGAGAGGAGGACGGAGAGATTAATAACATATTTACATGGGAAGAGTTACGCAGTCAGTAAGTCCAGAATGATGATTGCAAACAAGGACATACATCTTGATGATGAATCAGCAAGACCCAACTCCCAGACAGTTTATCAGTCTCTGTAGCTGGCTGCAGTTATTGCTGTGCATAAACAGCAACGGCAACTCACAAAGCAACGTGGATTCCGTTCCACAGGGGTTGACAGGAGGACGAGGTCAATGTATCCTGGCGAAAGAAACCTCGGAGCAACTTACACAACTTCTAGATGATCTTGTAGGGATGGCTTCCAAAGGTGGAGTCTAAGTGACACCCACGACATGCCATCCATCAGCCTAAAACGCTCCCCATATTTGGAAGACATGAAACTTTTTAGCTGAATGAAATATTGCTTATGGATGCTTTCAGTGGGCCCCGTTCTCTTTTTTTTTTCTCCTTTTCCTTCACTTTTCTTCTTCTTCTTCTTCTTCTTCTTCTTCTTCTTCTTCTTCTTCTTCTTCTTCTTCTTCTTCTTCTTCTTCTTCTTCTTCTTCTTCTTCTTCTTCTTCTTCTTCTTCTTCTTCTTCTTCTTCTTCTTCTTCTTCGTTCGTGGGCTGCAATTCCCACATTCACTCATATGTACAGGAGTTGGCTTTTATGTGTACTACCGTTTTTACCCTGCCATGAAGGCAGCCATACTCCACTTTCGGGGGTGTGAATGCTTGGTATATCCTTGTCTCCATAACCCACCGAACGCTGATATGG
>NC_134886.1:38528429-38530929 GCF_041734735.1 Babylonia areolata
TATGGATTTTATCTTCCGTCTCCACCTACACAGCCTCTGCTCTTTCCATCTGTCCCCTTCTCTTTTTTTTTTTTTTTTTTTTTAATTTATCCTTTTTCGCTGCACTCAGCGTTTCGAACAGAGGTGATGCGGTTAAAAAAAAAAAAAAAAAAAAAAGCATCCTTTTTGATCACACCATTCTTTGTGTCTCAGTGACTACAAATACTACCAGACATGTTTGTACAGTAATCCGTCTTCTGCGATGACTTGGTTATTCCCACAAGGACTTTTCCCTCATCTTTCGATCCACCCCTCACCCCACAGTAGGTATACTTCCTTTCCCATTCATTCAATATGTTTGGTAAAGATTCCCTGATTGCAACTGGCAGAACTGGCAACACCACATTCAAACAATATTTCTTTTTGATAACTATAATAACAATTTCAGCTTAAGTTGCTCACTTTATTAAGCTTCTCTCTCTGTCTCTCGCTCTGTCTGTCTGTCTGTCTCTGTCTCCCTCTCTCTCTGAGTCCAAAAGGGAAGTGTTTTTAAGAAGTACCAGCTTGAGGCTCCATTTATGAAATTCAGTAATGACTTCATGGTGTTCGCACTAGCGGAGTCCCATAGTGTTGATGCATAATATATCGTAGACTAGATATGTGCTTGAAATTATTTTTGTATGTGCCTGTGTCTGTGTGTGCATGCCCTTGCATCAAATAGACCTGAGACACAAAAGTGACGAGCAGGAAAAGGAGAGGGGAGAGAGAGTCTAGCTGCACACACCGTGTAACTTTATTTCATCTTCCAGTCTGCTGGCGGCGGAGGTTTCTTCCCCCACACAACGCCGTTCATTCAGTCCATGGCTCAAACAATCGATCTTCCGCTGGTTACCACTCCGATGAAGAATCCCACAGGCACTGCTCGCAATCAGACAATCTTCAGTTCAGCTCCCAATCCGCACATCAGCACCCTGGCTTATCTCCCCCTCTACGGATTTTATCTTCCGTCTCCAGCCATACAACCTTAGCTCTTTCCATCTGTCTTTTTCCTCTCTTTTTCAGCAACTCAGCGTCTTGAACAAAAGTAATGTGGTTAAAAAAAAAAAGAAAAAAAAAAAAGAACAACAACAGGACTACCCCCCACTCCTTATTGCTGTCTTTTTATTGTTGGTAAATTTGCTCATCAGTTTCATATTAATAGCACAGCATAAATGTTAACTGACGTAGAAAGCATCAGTGTAATGAATAGATTTCGAAACCGTGCATATTTTCATCTTCACATAACCCAGACAACCCTTTCCTCTGACATATTTAGCCCCCGCAGCGAACCTTGGTCACTAGTTGTCCAGACAGTTTACCCAAATGTGGTTCTCGCAAACGATCAATGCTGTCAGAATATATATTGCATTTGATTTATCATTCTAGCTCTTCATCTTCTGCTCTTTCTTTCTTTTTTTCTTCTTCTTCATGAAGCAGTAGGTGCGTTAACGCTGCCAGTTGAGCAGAACAGGTTCCTGAAAACAGCGGGTGTATGCCTTTTCTAAACTAATGTAATCTGTTTATAGCAGATGTGGTGCTGCGTACGATATTGTGGACCATTCAACACATTTTGAACTTCCACTGCAAGTCAGAAATCAAAACGGAAACATTGTAGTTATCGCCCTTGTCACAGAGACAGAAAGAGAGAGAGAGAGAGAGAGAGAGAGAGAGATCTCAAGGGTTGCCTGCTAATACTGGCCATCCGGTCTGGAGGAACATTAAAAAAAATGAGAAAAAAAGGCATCGCAATTTTGTATAGCTCCATACATTTTGTGTCTTCGACATATTTCAGCTCAACACTGTGACAGCTGCTTAGCAAATGTATTCATTTCAAATGTTAAACGCTATGAGGACCAAATTGCTCCTCGAATCTAACATTCCCTAAAAGAGCCAGTGTGGAATCAAATGAAGGGAGTACCAGACATGACCAAAGACAGCATATGAAAAAAAAGAAAGAAAAAAAGAAGCTGTGAATACGAAACTAAAGTCCTCTCTGGCAAGCACTTTTAGCAAAGCAAGGAAATCGGCAAGGTCTCATTGCTGTATAAATCAAAGTCATTGGTGTATAGTGGTTAGAATTCCCGCCAGTCACTTGGAAGACTATCTAGATTTCATTTCTCCGCGGGACAGGCTTTTGTTAATGAATTAAGTGGTCGCAGTGGCAGAATCGGTTAAGCGTAAAAATTGATTGAACTTCTGACCCAGTGTTGACCATTTCCTCTTTTGCAACATCTCCACAAGTGAAACTGAAACTCCACTGGCTCCCTGTCTCGCACAAAATAAAGTATAAGATAAGCACTTTATGTTATAAATATATTCACAAATCTGCCCCTTTCTATCTCTGCGTCTGCCTTCACCTCTACACCCGATCTCGCTCACTACGATCGGCATCGGAGCCACTCTGTTTACGCACACCCAGATTCAAACACTTCACTGTTGGCCGCCGTTCTTTCTCTGTATGTGGAAATTGCAGTTGGAATGA
>NC_134886.1:38550929-38553429 GCF_041734735.1 Babylonia areolata
TGTATGTCTGTCTGTCTCTCTGCCTATGTCTCTGTCTCTCTCTGTATCTCTGTGTGACACAACCCTATTTGCTGATTATAATGTTTTTTGTAAACCTGCAGTTAAACTTTCAGACCGTGGAAGACGTTCCGGTGGTTTGGTTTGTCTTATTAGAAATGAATTTACTTCTTTTGTGAAGGTTATTGACGTAAACTATACTAATTTTTGTGTATTTCTTTTTGATAAACAGTTGTTTGGAACATTGAAAGATGTACTTTATGTGTGTGCATATGTCCCTCCTGAAGGGTCTCCCTTTTACTCTCATTTTGATATTGACAATGGTATTCGCTTACTCGAAGAATGTCTGATCGACTGTTTATTGAACAATGATGCTTACGTTATATTGTGTGGCGACTTAAATAGTAGAACGTCAAACATAGCTCAAGATTTTTCGCAACATTCTAGTCAAGATACACACTATAAAAGCCAATCACTGAGTTCGTTTCGCTGTTCACGAGATTGTGCTTTGAATAATTATGGGAAAATGTTGTTAAATATGTGCACTACTCTAGACTTGAGTATTCTAAACGGCGTGTGTAATGGCGATCTTGAGGGTCGCTACACATACATATCGGATTTCGGTAGTAGTGTGAATGACTATTTTATTTTTTCTGAAGAACTTTTTGCCATCGTGTTTGATTCATGTAAATTAAGTGTTGGTGAACGGATTGATTCTGATCATATGCCTGTCACAGTTTGTATTGAATTCCAAAATGATAACTTATATTGCAAGAGTAAAACAAAAAGGGAACAGGTGGTAGAAAAGTTTGTATGGGACAGTGTAAATGCTGACATTTTCATTGATACTTTACACACAGATACAATTAGCGCCAGAATTAATGTTGCCATGAATTTGATTGATGTGGATGTAAACAATGCACTTGGTATGTTTAATGATTGCATGAGAGAGTGTGCTGAGTGTATGAAAAAGCGTGTGTCGTTAAACAAACGGAATAAATCATATGACTGGTTTGATGAAGAATGTTTAATCAATAAAAGAAATGTTAGAAGACAACTTAGAAGAGCCAATCGCTCATCAGATGTGACAGTTCAGCATGAATACAGAAAAGTTAGACGTGAGTACAAAAAGTTACTTCTTAGGAAAGAAAAACAATTCAATGACATGATTTTAGATAAACTTGTAACTTCTATTAATAATCAAAAAGAATTTTGGAATAATGTTCATGAAGCGTCCTTTAAGAGGAAACAGCCTATGAATAACATTGATATTGATACTTGGTTTATGCATTTTAAGTCTTTGTTGGACAAAGAGTCAAGTAGTGATTATTTTGATGAAGATTTTCAACTCGCTGAAGGTGACGGTCTTATGAACCGTCCAATATCCAAAGAAGAGGTCCTATTGGCTTTTACAAAGTTAAAAAACCGTAAAGCCCCTGGCCCCGATGGTATTATTGGTGAACTGTATAAAAACTCAAACGAGCAAGTTATTCAGTTTTTCGTTAAGTTGTTTAATGTTCTGTTTGATAAAGGTATTTTTCCAGAAACCTGGACAGAGTCTATTATTTTGCCATTATATAAAAAGGGTGATGTTAAAGATCCCAATAATTATAGAGGTATATCCCTGAGTAATATAAGTAGTAAATTATTTAGTGTTATTATTAATTGCAGACTACAGGAATGGGTTCAGGAAAATAACATTACAGGTGAATGCCAAGCCGGTTTTAAAAAGGGTTATTCAACAATAGATCACATGTTTGCTCTGTTAGCATTGGTACAAAAGCAGTTTTCTTATAACCGTAAATTATATGTGGCCTTCATCGATTTTGAAAAGGCTTTTGATTCTGTAAACAGGAATTTACTTTGGCCTATTTTGTTAAGAAATGGTATAAGAGGTAAATTATACAGATGTATTCAGAGTATGTATGATAATGTAAAATGTAGAGTTAGATGTGGTGCTTCCTTAACAGATTATATCAGATGTACAACAGGAGTAAAGCAAGGTGATGCGTGCAGTCCAATATTATTTTCTCTTTTTATTAATGAATTGGCGATAGAAATACTCAATTATGGAAGACACGGTGCCACTATTTCTCATGATGCATTTGAACTGTTTATTCTTTTGTTGGCTGACGACGTTATTTTATTATCTGAGACTGTTGTTGGTCTGCAAAATCAATTAAATATCTTACATCAAACTGCCACATCTCTTCAGTTGAAGGTTAATATGAAAAAGAGTAATATTATTGTATTTCGAAAGGGGGGATTCTTAGGTGCGAGGGAAAAATGGCTTTATGATAGTGTTACAATGCCTGTGGTAAATGTGTACAAGTATTTAGGGATATTTTTTACTACGCGTTTAAGCTTTGTTTCGGCTTGCAAAGATCTCGCTTGTAGGGCAAAAAATGCGTTATTATGTATCACGAAAAGACTGTCTTCATTGAATAATACTTCCATGAAATTGTTTCTGAAAATGTTTGATTTTCAAGTGCAGCCAATTGTG
>NC_134886.1:38563429-38568429 GCF_041734735.1 Babylonia areolata
CACTTTCTCATCTATTACTATCACCATCATCACCACCATCAGCGGTAGCTGTTTGAATCGAAATCAAACTTGCTTCATTGCTTCAAGGTGCTGAGCATTTCCTATTGGCTATAATCGACCGGACGCATTTTCTTTCACCACTTCTCTCTGGTGGAGTTGTCTTTCCCACTTTTTTTCCACAATCTGCGCATGTCAGCACAGGACAGCTTCCGGTCCCGGGCTGATTTGCATGGTTATAGCGTCCTTGACATTCATCGCATGCTGAAGTGAAGTCGCCAAACTGTTCGTTCGGTCTGTTCTCTCTCTCTCTCTCTCTCTCTCTCTCTCTCTCTCTCTCTGTGTGTGTGTGTCAGCATATATTTTTTATCTTCCTGTCTCTGTCTCTGTCTTCACCTTTTTCTTTTCTCTCTGTCTCTGTCTCAATGTCTCTGTCTCTGTCTCTGTTTATGTCTTTTTTTTCCGTCTGTCTGTCTCTGGGTCCCTCTTTGTCTCTCTCTCTCCCTCCCCCCTCTCTCTCTCCCTCTCTATCTCTCCCTCTCTCTCTCCACATAAAATTGCAATATATGTCAGCAAAGACAGTTTTTGGACATTATACAGTATAAACACCAATCCCTGAAGTGATCTAATTTCCCTCCACCCTCCGCTATGTCTCCCTGGGGCAATGGCGATTACTCAGTTGACGCCATCTGTCTCTGTCTCTCTCTGTTTCTGTCTGTCTCACTTTCTTGATCGGCCTCCTATCTGTTTCTCTCTCTTCGTGTTTTTTTGTTGTTTTTTTCGTAACATAATCCCTCTCTCTATGTATGTGTCTCTGTCTCTGCCTCTCTCTCTTCTTGTGTCTCTGTCTCCATGATTCTCTCCTTGTCTATGTCTCTATCAATCTGTCTGTTCGCTTGTCTGTGTCTCTGACTCTCTCACTATATGTGTGTCTCTGTGTGTCTCTGTCTCTGCCTCTCTCTCTCTTCTTGTGTCTCTGTCTCCATGATTCTCTCCTTGTCTATGTCTCTATCAATCTGTCTGTTCGCTTTTCTCTGTCTCTGACTCTCTCACTCTATGTGTGTCTTTATGTGTCTCTGTCTCTCTGTCTGTCACTGTATTTCTGTCTCCCTCTATCTGTGTTTTATGTCTCTGTCTCTCTGTTTCTTTCTCTGTCTCTCTCTGTCTTCCTCACTGTCTGCCTGTCTGTCTCTGTCTATCAATCAATCTATCTATCCACATAAAATTGCAATATATGTCAGCAAAGACAGTTTTTGCACATTATACAGTATAAACACCAATCCCTGAAGTGATCTAATTTCCCTCCACCCTCCGCTATGTCTCCCTGGGGCAATGGCGATTACTCAGTTGACGCCATCTGTCTCTGTCTCTCTCTGTTTCTGTCTGTCTCACTTTCTCGATCGGCCTCCTATCTGTTTCTCTCTCTTCGTGTTTTGTTGTTGTTGCTTTTTTCGTAACATAATTCCTCTCTCTATATATGTGTCTCTGTCTCTGCCTCTCTCTCTCTTCTTTTGTCTCTGTCTCCATGATTCTCTCCTTGTCTATATCTCTATCAATCTGTCTGTTCGCTTGTCTCTGTCTTTGACTCTCTCACCCTTTGTGTGTCTCTGTCTCTGACTCTCTCACTCTATGTGTGTCTTTATGTGTCTCTGTCTCTCTGTCTGTCACTGTATTTCTGTCTCCCTCTATCTGTGTTTTATGTCTCTGTCTCTCTGTTTCTTTCTCTGTCTCTCTCTGTCTTCCTCACTGTCTGCCTGTCTGTCTCTGTCTATCAATCAATCTATCTATCCACATGAAGTTGCAATATATGTCAGCAAAGACAGTTTTTGCACATTATACAGTATAAACATCAATCCCTGAAGTGATCTAATTTCCCTCCACCCTCCGCTATGTCTCCCTGGGGCAATGGCGATTACTCAGTTGACGCCATCTGTCTCTGTCTCTCTCTGTTTCTGTCTGTCTCACTTTCTCGATCGGCCTCCTATCTGTTTCTCTCTCTTCGTGTTTTTATTTTTTCCTAACCCTAACTCCCCCCCCTCTCTCTCTCTTACTCTCCCTCTCTCTGCTTGTGTCTCTGTCTCCATGATTCTCTCCTTGTCTATGTCTCTATCAATCTGTCTGTTCGCTTGTCTCTGTCTCTGACTCTCTCACTCTATGTGTGTCTTTATGTGTCCCTGTCTCCCTCTGTCTGTCTTTATTTCTCTGTCTCTCTGTTTCTCTCTCTGTTCTCTCTGTCTTTCTCACTGTCTGTTTGTCTCACTTTCTCGATCTGCCTCTTATCCGTTTCTCTCTCTTCGTGTGTGTGTGTGTGTGTGTGTGTGTGTGTGTGTGTGTGTGTGTGTGTGTGTGTGTGTGTGTGTGTGTGTGTGTGTGTGTGTGTGTGTTGTTTTTCCTATATTTTTAATAACTTTTTCTCTCCTTTTCTTCTTTTCTCTTTCTTTGTGTGTGTGTGTGTGTGTGTGTGTGTGTGTGTGTGTGTGTGTGTGTGTGTGTGTGTGTGTGTGTGTGTGTTGTTTTGTTGTTGTTGTTGTTGTTGTTTTGTTTTGTTTTTTGTTGTTGTTGTTTTTCGGTTGTTGTTTTTTTCTTCGTGTGTTTCGTTCTCTCCTTCTGCTTTACTTTCTTTACTTCGTTTGTTCTTTCTTTTGTTCTTTTTTTCTTCTTTTCCGTTCTTTACTACTGTCTGTCCATGTACATTTCTTTTTCTGGTTGTGCTGTGGAGGTGAACTAAAATAAAATAATTGTAAAAAAAACCCAAAACAAACAAACAAACAAACAAAAAAGAAAAAAAAAAAAAAAAAAACATCCCCTTTATCTTACGCGCGACCAGTCGGAATTCAAGGTCAGTTAAGACTGTGCTGACGCTGTATGCAGCATTAGATTTGTTCCGGTGGAAAGACCGTCTTCTAAACGTCTTAACGTCTTTCGCTTGTGTGTGTGTGTGTGTGTGTGTGTGTGTGTTTGTTGTTGTTGTTGTTTTTTAGGGGGGGGGGGGTTATTGTTTTTGTTGTTGTTGTTGGTATTCGTTTGTTTTTTGTTTGTTTGTTTTGCTTTTGTTTTTGTTTTAGTTTTAGTTGTTGTTGTTTTTTCTTGGGGAGGTGTGGGGGGAGGGGGGGGGGGTTGTCTTGCGCTTATGTTAATCATCTTCTACTAAATATTTGCCCTCCAAATGTTTCTGCTTCTGGTGATTTCCTATTGTCGACTGATATGCATGGCCTTTGGATGAAATTCTTCAGCTGATGGTTCATATTTATAGAGACTACTCTTTTTTTTTTTCATACAAATTTAAATTCATTTCGTTTCTGTTTTCTCTCTCTCTCTCTCTCTCTCTCTCTCTCTCTCTCTCTCTCTCTCTCTCTCTCTCTCTCTCTCTCTCTCTCTCTCTCCCTCTCTCTCTCTCTCTCTTTTATTTTTATTTTTATTTTTAAGTAGTGTGTTCTTTAAGTAGGGGGGTGATGTTGCAGGAAGACAGGTTGAGAGACACGTTTCCTGCATGTTTTTTGGGAGCTGATGAATCATTCATGCCTGAACCTCAGTCGTGTCGTCAACCTGTCTCCCCCTTTCGTCTCCCCCACCATACCCTTTCGTTTTTTTCTCTGTCTCTGTCTTTGTGAATGTCTATCTCTGTCTGACACTGTCTGTGTGTCTCTGTCTTGGTCTCTGTCTCTATCTATCTATCTATTTATCTATCTTTTGCTTTCTTTATTCTGTCTTTCTTTCTGTCTATCTAACTATCTATCTATCTATCCACATAAAGTTGTAATGCATATCAGCAAAGGCAGGTTCTGCACATTGTGCAGTATAAACACCAGTCCCTGGTGTGATCTAATTTCCTTTCTCTCTCTCCTCTATGTCTCCTTGGGGCAATGGTTATTGCTCCATTGACACCATTTGTCTCTGTCTGTCTCTGTTTCTGTATTTGTCCCACTTTCTTTATCAGCACTCTGTATCTTTCTCACTCCTCGTTTTTTTTTTTTTTTTTTTTTTTAATATTATTTTCATTGTCATTACCTTTTATCTCATTTTTCTTTTTCTTTTTTTTTCCCTTTCTTTTTTTAAAATTATTTTCCTTTTTTTTTTCTTTCTGTTTTTCTTGTTTCGTTATCTCCCTCTGCTTTCCTTTTATGTACAGTGGTCGTTCTTTCTTTCTTTGTTTTTCCCCCTTTTTTATTTCAATTCTGTCCGGTCGTTTACTTTTTTTTTTCTTTTTTTTTTTTTGCTGGTAGTTGTATGGAAAGAGAACTTAAAAAAGGGGGATTAAAAGAAAAAAAAAACAGGAAAAAAAAAGAAAAAAAGAGAATCCCTTCGTTTTATGCTTGACCACTCGGAATTCAAGGTCAGCTAAGATTGTGCTGAAGCTGTATGCATAATTACATTTGTTCCAGCGGAAAGACTGTGTACTAAACGTCTTATGTTAATTATCGTTAACATAAATGCCGTCCCTGCTCTTTCTGCCTTCGGAGACGTCTATCGTCGACTGAGACAGTATCGCATGGCCTTTGGGTAAAATTCTTCAGCTGAGGGTTCAGCTTTATGGAGACTGCTCTTTTTTTTCATACAAATTTGAATTTGTTTCTTTTTTTTTTTTTTTCTTTTTTTTTTTTTTTTTAAAGGAGTATCAGTATCAGTAGCTCAAGGAGGCGTCACTGCGTTCGGACAAATCCATATACGCTACACCACATCTGCCAAGCAGATGCCTGACCAGCAGCGTAACCCAACGCGCTTAGTCAGGCCTTGAGAAAAAAAAAATATATATATATATATATAAGCGTACATACATAAATAAATAAATAATAATTATGATGAAAAAAAAAGATAGTAGTAATGAAAATAATGATAAAATAATAATGATAATAATAAATAAATAATTAAATAAATAAGACAACAGTGATGATAAATAAGCAAATAAATATAAAACATGAAGACACACATTCACACATGAAGACACACATTCACACATTAAAGGAGTGTGTTCATTAAGTAGGGGGTGATGTTGCAGGAAGGCA
>NC_134886.1:38575929-38578429 GCF_041734735.1 Babylonia areolata
TGAAGCGCTTCTTTTGGCCCCCATGGGAGCGCTTGCCATGTTGGAGTTCGCCGTACAGCAGTTTCTTGAGGAGCCGGTGGTCTGGCATGCGAACTACATGGCCTGCCCAGCGCAGCTGGGCCTGCATCAAGATGGTGTAGATGCTGGGCAAGTTTGCACGAGTGAGCACCTCTGCGTCAGGGATGTTCTCTTGCCACTTTATGCCGAGAAGTTTTCTGAGGCTGGTAGGTGTGGAAGTGGTTCAGCTTTTTGGCATGGCGTTTGTAGACCGTCCATGATTCTCATCCATACAGCAGTGTAGTGAGAACTATGGCCTTGTATACTTTGAGCTTCGTCTTCAGGGTGATGCCTCTCCTGTTCCAAACGTTCTAATGGAGTCTGCTGAAGGCAGCGCTGGCTTTGGCGAGTCTGGCATTCACCTCGTCGTCGATGACAACTGTGCGAGAGAGTGTACTGCCCAGATATGTGAACTTGTCCACCGCGTTCAGTCGTTGCCCGTTGATGAAGATGTTTGATTCAACATAAGGCTTTCCTGGAGATGGCTGGTGCATCACCTCAGTCTTCTTTGTGCTGATTGTGAGGCCAAAGTTGTAACAGGCAGCAGAGAACTTGTCGACGCTGTGTTGCATGTCAGCTTCTGAGGCAGCGTTGAGAGAGCAGTCATCAGCAAACAGGACGTCATTGACGGTGTCTGTCCTCACCTTGGTTTTTGCTTGAAACCTCATGAGGTTGAAGAGTGAGCCATCTGTGCGGTACCTGATGCCAATGCCTACGTCAGCGTCTCTGAAGGCATCTGTCAGCATGGCTGAAAACATGAGACTGAACAGAGTGGGGGCAAGAACACACCCTTGCTTGACTCCGTTGGAGACAGGGAATGGTTCTGAAGTCTCTCCGTTGTCTTGGACTCGGGCCAGCATCCCATCGTGTAGTTGCCGTATGATAGTGATGAACTTTCTGGGACATCCGTACTTCGCCATGATTCTCCAAAGGCCATCTCTGCTAACAGTATCGAAGGCCTTGGTCAGATCGACATAGGTGGAGTAAAGGTCGGCATTCTGTTCCTGACACTTCTCCTGGAGCTGCCTGGCAGCAAACACCATGTCGATAGTCCCGCGTTCTTTCTGGAAGCCATACTGGCTCTCTGGTAGGAGACCTTGCTCAAGGTGCGCTATGAGACGGTTGAGTAGCACCCTGGCCAGAGTCTTGCCTGCGACGGACAGCAGGGATATTCTACGATGGTTGTCACAGGATCTGACGATTTCCTTTGCGCTTGTACAGGTGTATGATGGAAGCGTCTTTAAAGTCCTGTGGAACTGCTTCATGCTGCCAGATGAGCTGGAACAGCTGATGAAGCTTCTCAGTCAGCGCCATACCACCTTCTTTGTAGACCTCAGCTGGAATGGAGTCTGAGCCAGGGGCTTTTCCATTGGATAGCAGACGGATAGCTTTCTGGGTCTCCTCCAAAGTTGGAATGGCATCCAACGACTCACTGACTGGCACCTGGGGGAGTTGGTCGATGGCTTCATCATTGATGGTGGAAGGGCGGTTCAGTACGCTGTCAAAGTGTTCAGCCCATCTCTCAAGAATCCCGTCCTTGTCAGTGATTAGGGTAGAACCATCAGCACTGAGGAGTGGAGCAGATCCGGAGGTGGTGGGACCGTAGACTTCTTCGAGGCCGTTATAGATGTTCTTCATGTCGTTCTAGTCTGCAAAGCCCTGGATCTCATTAGTTTTATTGCTCAACCAGGAATCCTGCATCTGCCGCAGCTTCAGCTGGATGGTGCTGCGTGCGCTCTTCAGTATGTCTTTCTTTGACTGTGACTTGGGATCTGCAATGTGGGCTCTGTAGGCTTGGCGTTTGTCTTCCAGCAGCTGCTTGATCTCAGTGCAGTTCTCATCAAACCAGTCTTTGTGCTTCCTGACAGAAGGCCCCAGGCACTCCATGGCAGTGTTGTACACCGTCTCATGCTGTGCGCCCCATGCTGCCTCCACATTCTGGTTGTCCAGCACGGTGGACTCAAGGCGTTCCTCTAGGGTGTCAGCAAAGCTCTGCTTGATGTTGCCTAGCTCCAGCTTGTTGACATTCAGGCGTTTGGGTGCTTTCATGCTCTGAGGCCATCTCTTGGGCTGGATGCGGAGGTTGAGCTTGGAGACGATAAGGCGGTGGTCTGCCCAGCACTCGGCGCCGCACATGGCCCTCGTGACTCGTACGTCCTGCCTGTCCCTCTTCCTGACGATGACAAAGTCGATGAGATGCCAATGCCCAGAGCGAGGATGCATCCATGACGTCCTGTTACGGGTAGGGAGGCAGAAGACGGTGTTTGTGATACGAAGGTCGCGCTCGGCACATGTCTGGAGAAGTAGTTGACCATTGCTGTTACAGTTACCAACCCCATGCTTCCCAATCACGCCTTCCCAGAAGGTGCTGTCACAGCCAACTCTCGCGTTAAAGTCACCAAGAATGAAGAGCTTGTCTGCGTTGGGAACAGTGGTGATGACA
>NC_134886.1:38588429-38600929 GCF_041734735.1 Babylonia areolata
GTATCAATTTGTCACGTAAACCAGTACCCCCAGCCTATCCCCCCACCCCCTCCTTCTCACCCACGTATCCCTCCCCGTCTACCCTGAGCTTCTAGTGTTACATGTACCCCTCCCCCATCCCCAGCGGTCCCCCTCCCCACCTGCACACCACTCCCCCTCCTGCATGCACCTCCCCTTGCACCCCTCCTCCACAGCCGTGCCCTTCCCATTCCCTACACTCCCTCTCCCACATGCATCTGTCTTCCACCGCCTCCTCCCTCTTCCCATCCCCTACACTCCCTCTCCCACATGCATCTGTTTTCCACCGCCTCCTCCCTCTTCCCATCCCCTATACTCCCTTTCCCACATGCATGTTTCTTCCACCGCCTCCTCCCTCTTCCCACACCGTACACTCCCTCTCTCACATGCATCTGTCTTCCACCACCTCCTCCCTCTTCCCATCCCCTACACTCCCTCTCCCACATGCAGCTGTCTTCCACCGCCTCCTCCCTCTTCCCATCCCCTACACTCCCTCTCCCACATGCATCTGTCTTCCACCGCCTCCTCCCTCTTCCCATCCCCTACACTCCCTCTCTCACATGCATCTGTCTTCCACCGCCTCCTCCCTCTTCCCATCCCCTACACTCCCTCTCCCACATGCATCTGTCTTCCACCGCCTCCTCCCTCTTCCCATCCCCTACACTCCCTCTCTCACATGCATCTGTCTTCCACCGCCTCCTCCCTCTTCCCATACCGTACACTCCCTCTCCCACATGCATCTGTCTTCCACCACCTCCTCCCTCTTCCCATCCCCTACACTCCCTCTCCCACATGCATCTGTCTTCCACCGCCTCCTCCCTCTTCCCATCCCCTACACTCCCTTTCCCACATGCATCTGTCTTCCACCGCCTCCTCCCTCTTCCCATCATCTACACTCCCTTTCCAACATGCATCCGTCTTCCACCGCCTCCTCCCTCTTCCCATCCCCTACACTCTCTTTCCCACACGCATCTGTCTTCCACCGCCTCCTCCCTCTTCCCATCCCCTACACTCCCTCTCCCACATGCATCTATTTTCCACCGTCTCCTCCCTCTTCCCATCCCCTACACTCCCTTTCCCACATGCATCTGTCTTCCACCGCCTCTTCCCTCTTCCCACACCGTACACTCCCTCTCTCACATGCATCTGTCTTCCACCACCTCCTCCCTCTTCCCATCCCCTATACTCCCTTTCCCACATGCATCTGTCTTCCACCACCTCCTCCCTCTTCCCATCCCCTACACTCCCTCTCCCACATGCATCTGTCTTCCACCGCCTCCTCCCTCTTCCCATCACCTACACTCCCTCTCCCACATGCATCTGTCTTCCACCGCCTCCTCCCTCTTCCCATCATCTACACTCCCTTTCCCACATGCTCCTCCCCTTGCATCTGCCCTCCACCCCCCCTCCCCCCTTCCTATAACATAGACTCCCTCTCCCCTATTCTTCTCCCTTTGCAGTTTCCTTCTCTTGCAAACCCCTTCCCTCTGGAAAACGGAACTGAGCGGCTAGTCATTCAGATGAGACGAAAAACTGGTTCTATGTGCAGCACACACTTGGCACACCCAGTGCAACAAAATCGTTGCAGTCTGGCAACATGATGTAAAAGAAATCCACTCAAGTCACATTCAAGAGACCATCGCGCTGCGGGTAAAAATGTGTACCTGCCGGAAATCTGCCTGAGGCAAGGCAAACTGCCCGAGGGTTAGCAATATCCAGTGTTCAGGAACACAAGAGCCTACCCGCAGGTCTTCAAACCCGAAGGCAAATTACACTTACTCCCTGCCAAATGTGTCTACCCACGAAGTTCAGGTTGGCGGAAGCTTTCGTGGATTTTTTTTTTTTTTTTTCTTTTCTTTCTTTCTTCCTTTTTTTTGTGAAAGGAAAAAGGCGTGTTTTGCGGATAACACGTGTTTTGCGAACTCTCTCGACACTGCTCTGAACTGTGGTGTAGTGAGAAGTAAAACTCAGAGCATGCACAAAGGTGATGGGTCAGCTGACGAAGCACACCAGCATGTCGAATTCGAAGATAACTTAACCTTCACGTTAAACTATACCTACGTGTCTGTATCATGTAATAGGTAACTTGCCTGAAGGCAAAATGAATTTTGTCTTGAATATGGCCCCTGATGACAACACACACACACACACACACACACAACCCCTTAAGTATTTTTCGGAATGGTTGTGTTTGTGTTCACAGAGAGAGAGAGGGAGAGAGAGAGGAATATGTAGAGCGTAAACTAAAACAGCATCATCAACATCAACAGCAGTTGCAGCTGCTACAACAACAGCAACAACAGCAACACCACCATCACCACCAACATCAACAACAACACAGTGGAAGCCACGGTTTCGATTTTGTTTTCAATGTCAGACACTGCAATCATGCAACGTTCTGTCAACATAATTTGCTGTTGCATGATGACAATGACAATGACAGTAACAAATGGTTTAACGAATCAGGCTCCATGCTCTTACATAGAGAGAGATTAAGGGGAGACAGACAGACAGACAGACCCACACACAACCACACACACACACACACACACACACACACACACACACAACCTCCAATCCCAACCGCCCTCCCCCAACGCCCCCAGTGACCACACCCCCTTCCCCCTCCACACACACATACACACAGAATGGAAGCACTTTTCCTTGCTTGTTATCTTTACCTTAAAGATCAATAGATACACCCTGTTACGTCTAAGAACTTGTCTCATCAAAAAAGAGGTGATCGCCACACGTCTCACCTATTATCATGTTGACATTTGAGCTGACCTTACGAATCGTTCCCTTGGTAGCAGCAATGAACAATGTGTGTGTGTGTGTGTGTGTGTGTGTGTGTGTGTGTGTGTGTGTGTGTGTGTGTGTGAACAAAGCTACCCTGTTTTATTTGCTTCTTTCTTCTTCTTCTCCTCCTCCTCCTCCACATTCTTCTTCTTCTTCTTCTTCTTCTTCTTCTCATTATCATTATCATATTACTTTGGATGGATGAAGAGTGGGAAAGGGAGAGTGTGGAGGGGGGTGGGGGTGGGAGGGGTTTTGAGAAAGAGTGGTCATAAATGGCTTGTTGTAATTTGTAATATTTTTATTTCATATAAAAAACGCCCCTGAGCACTTTGAGAGAAAGGGCACTATATAAATGTACACTATTATTAATATTTTTATTCTTATTATTATCACTGTTATCATCATCATCAACATTATCATTATCATTATCAAATTACTTTGGTCTGACTACATCGGCATTCATATCCATTTCCCACACTTTACTCAATCCTCGTCTTCTGTGTCCAAGATTTTTCTTCTCACTCCCAAGATGGAAGTCTCCGTGACTATGACTCTGTTGGCGTTTTGTGTGATGACAGTTTCAGTGAGAAAACATTCAACTGAAGAACAGACACACACACACACACACACACACACACACACACACACACACACACACACACACACACACACACACACACACACACACACACACACACACACACACACACACACACACACACACACACACACACACACACACACACACACACACACAAGAATAGACTGGGGGAAGGTGGAGGGGGTATAGCATACTGGTCACATAGTTCATTCTAAAATGTTACCTCTGTTATTTTATTTTCTTTCCTTTTTTAAACTTTTTTTTTTCTCCTTCTCATTGTTGTTTACGGCGTTTTCTGATTTTATGAGTCTATGATATTTCATCGTTATTTTCAGGAAAGGCGCGCGTGAATGTGTCTTCTACCCCCCCCCCCCCCCCAACCTCCCCCCCCCCTCTCTCACTCTCTCGACTCTCTTCCAACAAAAGCACTGCTACGTGTGTTTGTATATAATTGTATATGGATGTGTGTGTGTGTGTGTGTGTGTGTGTGTGTGTGTGTGTGTGTGTGTGTGTGTGTGTGTGTCTGTGCGTGCGTGCGTGTGTGTGTGTGTGTGTGTGTGTGTGTGTGTGTGTGTTTGTTTTTCTAGAGACAGACAGACAAGCAATCAGACCCGGCCAAGAGACAGACAGGCTAAGAGAAACACGGAGTCAAGCAGGCAGATAATATATTATTGAGAGAGAGAGAGAGAGAGAGAGAGAGAGAGAGAGAGAGAGAGAGAGGGGGGGGGGGGTGGGGGTAGAGGAGAGTGAAGAGGTTGCGTTGAGGGGGTGCGTAGGGCGGTGGGGTGGGGACGATGGTGCCGATGTACCCAGACGTGTCTTTGAAGACGTTCCCTGTTGGGAAGAACAAAGAAGGCACCATTCTATGATACTGTTTTCTTCCCCCAGTAGATGATCCTTGCCAGTGACGTCTCATCTTTGGCAATGTATGTCAGCCCTTTAATGGACTCAACTAAACTTGGATAATGCGTCTGACATTTTCTGTGAGCAAACACACGCACACAGGCACAGAAACTGACAGGCGGGTAAGCAGACGCACGCGCGCGTAGACACACACACACACACACACATATACACGCACGCACTATCACACACACGCACACGCGCACGCGCGCGCGCACAATTTCGCGTATATATATACACACACAGCATTCAGAGAGACACACAGAGAGAGACAGAAAGGGACAGAGACAGAGAGAGAGAGAGAGAGAGAGAGAGAGAGAGAGAGAGAGAGAGAGAGAGAGCTACATAACTACATGTTTTGAAGACATGAATAGATTGCTGAAGCAAATCACAACGATAAAGAGACCGAGAGAAATCGAGAGAGAACTCAGAACTCAAAACGGTTTCTTTTTTTTTTTTTTTTTTTCAAGGCCGGATGAAGATTTTAGGCATGGCCCATTCTTCAGACTCTGGAAGATGTTCTAAATTTTCTCTCTTGTTGTTTAGTTTCACATAGAAGGCGATCGCATTCCTTCATTGCTTTTGATATTTCCGGTGTAAGCCAGCCAGGGAGATTCAGACATTTAACCCTTTTCCTTCGAAAAGGCGCGTGTTTGTCTATCACAGAAAGAAATATATCGTAAAAAGGCATCCAGAGCTTCGGTGGGGCCTGAGAGATTCGAGACATTATCAAATGGTGCTAAGCTAAGATCATAGAAAAAAAGCATTGCTATCAAAGTTCTTGAACATTCTGTAGTAAATAGTTGTATGGTCTATGAAATGTAGTTTAGGCGGTTTATATAGCCAGGTGCAGACAATAACAGAATGGTCACTGATACTCTTTTCTATTAGTGTTCATTATTAGTGTAGATGTGATCCAACAGGGCCGAGAGAGTGGAAGTAACTCTGGTCGAATTCGTTACCAGTTGGTGTAACCCAAACAGTGTAATAGTTGACTGCCAGGCTGGTTTGGGCGTTAATATGTCATAGTTAAAGTCACCAAGCAGCAAGGTGTTGCGGTTACAAGCGTTAACTTGATCCATCATAATTACGTGCAAAGTCATCAAGCCAGGTATGTGTGATACAGGGTATATATATATAAAGGAAATGACAACTGAAACATCGCACTTTAACTCTCTCCATACTGACGGCGAAAGAGACGACGTTAACAGCGTTTCACCCCAATTTCCACCATGAAAATATTACAAGCGGAAGGCTCTTACACTGAAGAGGTGAATGTTGACAAAGATACCACAATTTTGACGACGGAAGCTAAATGTTGGGTCATTGAGACACCCACTGGACATCCGAGGTGTCTGTGTAGAGGAGAAGAGAGGACTGGCCGTACTGAGTGAGTTAAGTTGCCAAAAGAAATAACTGAAACACGACACACATGACACAACCTACCTACACAAGAAAGAATACAACTGAACACGCACACAAAAAAGTGAATAAGACATAGTTCAGTTTATGTACACCGTGCACGTTTGTTAAATGCGCAAGAACAGGAGAGCGTCTTTGCAAAGGTTTTCTTCTTTCTTAGTGATGGATCACAAATATTAAACCCAGAGCGTCTTTTTCACGGGTGTGGTTCAGCGATTAAGCACATTTATTTTGTATTATTTTTAATGAGATCAATCAAGGCTTCTCTCTCTCTCTCTCTCTCTCTCTCTCTCTCTCTCTCTCTCTCTCTCTCTCTCTCTCACACACACACACACACACACACACACACACACACACACAGGCATACACACACGTACAAAAAACAACAAAAAAAACAACAACAACAAAAACAACTAATTTCTATTTAGTCTTCTCTGTCAATGAAAAAAACCAAAACAAACAAAAACAAAAAAACACACAAGAAAATGAAACTTTGAAAAAAAAAAAAAGTTTTATCAGTTTGAAGAAACGTATCCGGGATCACAGTGTCATAAGCTTTCGCAGAAATTATTCACGATCGTCACATTGAAATATATGTTTTCTCTGTACATAATAAGCATGGAGAAGATAGTGTTATTTACCAAACACAAGCTCACAGACCAACATCGATAGTTACTCATCTTATACAATCGTTCATTTTCAAACAAGAGTTAATGGTTTCAATAAACGTAGTCAATCCTGAAAATGTACGCCCATCAGAAATAGAGTACTACTGCCGGGATCCTCTAAGGACCAGTTTTATTTTCTACTTATATCACCGACTTGGCTTATTACATGAATGTAAAAAAAAAAAAAAAAAAAAAAAAAAAAATGCAGAAGACACGTCATTTCATTATATAAATTCAGATGCCTGTAATTGTCGGACGAAACACACACACACACACACACACACACACACACACACACACACACACACACATATATATATATATATATATATATATATATATATATATATATATATATATATATATATATATATATATATATATATATATATATATATATATATATATATATATATATAATATCCGAGATCGTATATATTATATCAATGTACCCCATTCAATCATATCTAAATGATTATGCATCTGTACAACAAAAATGCACCATATAAAAAGGAAAATCAAACCACTTATGACCAAAAAAAAAAAAAAAAAGACAGAAAAAAAGGAGGCAGATTCGGAGAGAATTATATGTGTGTCTGTATTGACAGTTATTGATATCGGACTGAACGTGCAAACATACTATTGAAAACATGTTTCCAACAACAAGCTTTTATTTATTTATTCATTTATTTATTTTTATTATTTTTTTTATTTTTTTTTTTTTTTAGAGAGAGAAGTCATTGAGAACCATTCGTGAAAGCTAGTTGTTGTTTTTTTTCTCCCGATTGTTCATCTTCATGCCATCGGGTATACGTCAACTTAACACGGTATCTACAGCAACATAAACACAACGTTTGTTCCTCGTATGTACAAAAGAGCCTTAATATTGCTATTGATGTGGACCTCCCTGACCTTCAAGGACAGCTATGATTTAATTTCAAACTGTTCACACAACAGGCTACTTTTTTCAACACACACACACGCACGCACGCACACACACACACACACACACACACACACACACACACACACACACACACACACACACACCCACACACACACACACACACACACACACACACACACACACACACACACACACACACACACACACACACACACACACACACACACACACACACACACACACACACACACACAACCTCTTTATCCTCCCTTTCTTCCCTAAAATTTGAAGGGAACACAGCCAGATGGCAATTAATAATATTGTTCTTTTTTATCTAAAACACATAATGACAGAGATAGAAAAGCGCGCGCGCACACACACACACACACACACACACACACACACACACACACACACACACACACACACACACACATAATGACGCAGACAGACACACGAAGACAGTGACAGGGACATACAGACAAACAGACAGGCTTATAAGAAGCAGACAGACAGTCAGACTGACAGCCAGTGTCAATGAAAAGAACTGACGGATAAAAGTGGTCAGACAGAGAGGGGAGACATTGCGTACGATTGTGAAGACTCTTTCCCAGCACACTATAGACGTCTACGGTCTGTAATAATCGCAAATTGGATGAGCCTTTAATGTGCTAAAACCTCTGAAATGAACGAGGACCCCCCAGACATCAATTTGGGAACAGACAGCATTATAAGAAGCCCAGTCCTATAGCACAGGGAAACAATAAGACACTTTTTTTTTCTTCGACGCTTGGCAGGTTACGACAAGTCTGTGTTTCCGATGTGCTGTTCCCATTTCTGGGTGCCGCTCAGTCTCATGTTCGTAATTCTAAGATGGTTCGTGCTCACCAGTCGCCGCCAATTCGGTTTTGAAATTGCTTTCACTAGTTTCGGCTCAGGTGGGTGTTTTTTTTTTTTTTTTTTTTTTTTTTTTTTTTACAAAATGTTAATATGAGGACAAGTGGGTGGTCTGGCAGAGTTTCAGTTTCAGTAGCTCAAGGAGGCGTCACTGCGTTTGGACAAATCCATATCCGCTACACCACATCTGCCAAGCAGATGCCTGACCAGCAGCGTAACCCAACGCGCTTAGGCCTTGGAAAAAAAAAAGAAAAAAAAGAAAAGAAAAAAGGTGAATAAATAATAGATAAGCTTACATAAATAAACAAATGAATAAATAAATAAATAATAATTATAATTATAATATGGCAGAAAGAAGTGTGTGTGTGTGTGTGTGTGTGTGTGTGTGTGTGTGTGTGTGTGTGTGTGTGTGTGTATGAGAGAGAGAGAGAGAGAGAGAGAGAGAGAGAGAGAGAGAGAGAGAGAGAGAGAGAGAGAGAGAGCAGGGAACTTTTGAATTAGTTTTGCGCGCGCCAGGACAGGAAATGACTTTAATGTCCACCAAGGGAGATTACTCTCTCTAAAAACAAAACACCTTCCCTGGGACAGCCCACCAGTGCTTATAACCCAGCTGACAACGTGTGATCCAATTTTAACCTCATTTTCCCCTTGCCACCTCGGCCACCACCACCACCACCACGCCTGGTCTGGTATGTTCCAGAGTCCAGTTAAAAGTCGCCCGGTGGCAACACTAGTTGCTCTTTCAACACGAGAAACACATCCAGTTGGAAGGAGACGTTTCCGTGTCTTTGTATTATCCCCATGGGGAAAGAAGCTCTGTGGCCAAACTGATCGATTAGGCGTTGAGAGAGAGTTCTGTCCCGGTGATCATCAGCCATCAAGAGTTCGACGCCCGCTTTCGGCGTAATGTTGTGCTGTGTTAACGTTGTGTTGCGTTGTGTTGTGTTCTTCGGACAGGCACTTTATTCCGATTTTCTCTTGATCCACCGAGTGTGAATGGGTTGCATGTCTTCGGTAAAGCCCTTAGAGTTTAGTCACCTGACCGAGGATAGATGCTGGGTTAGTGTGCATTGTCATCATCACCATCATAGTTCTGAGGAAGACATCTCCACATGACATGTCTCAGCTTCTCATTTGTCAAAATCCTCGACGCCATCACCTTGTATTCGGTTTGGAAAAACGATTTTAAGCAGTGGAAGGAGTGCATTGGGACCCCGTCTTTTTGTGCCGAGGGCTTCACACAGCGGATACCAATTCACTGCGCTTACGATCGCATGAAAAAGGTTATGGAATGTTAACCGTTCATAGAACGTGTTATTTTGATTTAAAAATAATACCCCCCCCCCCCCCCCCACACACCCCACCCCATCCCCTCTACCCCATAAGAAAGTATTACACACTTACTTACTATATCTAATGTAAATCGAGGCTTTAAAGTATGAAAGAAGAAGAAACTGCTTCTCTCTCTCTCTCTCTCTCTCTCTCTCTCTCTCTCTCTCTCTCTCTCTCTCTCTCTCTCTCTTTCCTAATACCCTGTAAGAACTCATCCCACCCTCTTGATGTCCATGTCTGTGTGTTTTATTTCCACTGGCCCTTGTGGAGGATGGAGAGTCTTCAATGTGATGGGGTTGGCCTCTTGATGGGGGTGGGGTGGGGGTTGTGGGTAGGGGGAGAGCGAGTGGTGTGTGTGTGTGTGGGCGGGGGGTGGGGGGGGGGGGGGGTCTCTCTGTCATTATTTATCTATATATGCTTCTATGTTAATTTTAATTTTCTGTTTCTTGTCCAGTCCATTTGCTCCGAAATACGACGATTAAAACGAGGACGGTATGTGTGAGTCAAAACATTTTAAAGATCTATGGAAACACACGTTGAAAAGGAGAACCAAATATGTTCGTACAACAAAAGGCCACGCAGCACATCAATGAACAAACCCTACTTGCTGAGGACAATCTTACGTACCTTGTTGTAACCGTCGTCACGAGCTCGAGCTTGAAGTGGAAGAAGCAAACAGAAAAGGCAGAAGCTGAAGCCAAGGTGCTACTTGCCCTTATGAAGAAGCTGGAAGGAACTACGACCCTCAGGAAGTTCTACACTGGAAGGGTCAGGCCAGTGCTTGACAGCATGGGCCATGAGGCACCACAGCCAAGTCCAACTTTGATCGGGTCAGTACGGTGCAGAACCAAGCAACCCGGATCATCACCGGAGGCCATAAAGTCAACGCCAATACTGGAGCTTGAAACCCATCACAGGACTCCAGTCTTTTTTGAGGATCGCAGAGATGTCACGCTCCTCACCCAAGCCGCCAAATGCAAGAGGTTACAGGATCATCCCATGAAAGACCGACTGTCCCTGTCAACTAAGGGTCGACTCAAGAGAAGCAGCCTTTTTTGTCCACTGGAGCAGGAGCCTTGGACGTCAACACCCAGACATTTTTGACCATGACCCCAAGGAGATCCCTCAGTGTCGGGCTGTCCCTGCGTGGGGTGAAGGAGTACACAGCCACGTTCAGTCCAGCATTCCTGATGTTGGCCCCAGAGACTCTCAGAGCGGCCATGCGATAAAGTCCCGTACACTTCAGTACCTCCATACCCATGAGAGAAGGACCACTATCTCAACCCTCCCCCTCCCCCACCCCACGCCCCCTGCCCCCTAATGACCTTTCCTTATGTTTGGTTCTCAACGACCAAAATATGCACACGCAATGAACACACGCGGACGCATGTGCTGGTACCGACAAACGGATATAGGAACGTACGCAGGCAAACATATGACTGAGACACACATACACAGACAAACACAGACACAGACACATGTACTCACATGCACACACACACACACACACACACACACACACACACACACACACACACACACACACACACACACACACACACACACACACACACACACACACACACACACACACACACACACACACACACACACACAGGATTGATGTGCTCCATTTCTGCATTGCTATTTGTCAATTTCGTCAAAGATATCCAGTCTTCCACACCATCTGATCAGAGGAAACTTTCTTTTTCTGGATGTGCATATGCTTTCTGTGTCTCGCTTAATCTACCTTCTCCGTTAGAAGACCACCACCCCCCACCCCATGCATATATACACACACACACACACACACACACACACACACACACACACACACACATATATATATATATATATATATATATATATATATGTGTGTGTGTGTGTGTGTGTGTGTGTGTGTATGTGTGTGTGTGTGTGTGTGTGTGTGTGTGTGTGTGTGTGTGTGTGTGTATGTGTGTGTGTGTGTGTGTGTGTGTGTGTGTGTGTGTGTGTGTGTCTATGCCGACTATGTATATCTAAACTTTCTAAAATATTTCCAATGGCCGATGCGTCTCTTCTCTCTTGTATTTTCTTTCTTTTTTTTCTTTCAATAACATTATCCAGTATTCGCTTTTCCATAAGCATCCATCCTCAACAGCATCGAGCAGCGACGGGTTCAAGTTCAAAATTTCACAGATCATAGCACATCCATGACTAACACCTTTAAACATGGAGGGAAAAGCTTTCAGACAGTTCAGACCCCAGGGATGTCTCATGCCTCTTCAACGTGAAATATCTTGAAGTGGTACGGCACACTTCACACAGGGTCAAAAAACACGATGATGATCAGGGGGATGTTTCGAGTCCATCTGTAAAACTGTTTATTGCGTGTTCTTGGGGGATGTGTAATCATTGATATATATATATATATATATATATATATATATATATTTTTTTTTTTTTTTTTTTTTTTTTTTTTTTTTGCCACATCACTTTTCGCGAACCCTTTTTAATGCAAGACCGCGCGTGCGCTCGCACAGACACACACACACACACACACACACACACACACACACACACACACACACATATATATATATATATATATATATATATATATATATATATATATATATATATATATATATATATATATATATATATTGGTTTAAAGGAGCACAAAAGACGAAGAAAAGACGAGGAAGAAGAAGAAAATCAACAACCATAACCACAACAACAACAAGGGCAAAAACAAAAAGAACAAAACTATTCCAGTCAGTTTGCTGAAGTCATGAAATGCAGGACCCTGCATTGCTGCAGGCACTCACGACTGAATGTTTGTTTCCCGAAAAAAACAAAAAAAAAACAAGAGAGACGAAATAGTTCGCATTTGTTGTTGAAGTCCATTGACTTACCCCTAGTAAAAGAACCCCTTGATACAGGGGCTGAACAATGTCCCTGTTTCCAACAA
>NC_134886.1:38613429-38615929 GCF_041734735.1 Babylonia areolata
CAGAGACAGAGAGACAGAGACAGACAGGCAGACAGACAGAGAGACAGAGACGGAAAGAAGGGGAAGTGACAGACGAATAAACAGAGACAGAGAGAGAGAGAGAGAGAGAGAGAGAGAGAGAGAGAGACAGACAGACAGACAGACAGACAGACAGACAGACAGACAGACAGACAGAGACGGTCAGAAGGGGAAGAGATAGACGAATAGACAGACAGAGTGAGAGAGACAAGAGAAAGGGGCCGGGTGTCAGATACAGACGGACACGAACAAGAGCGAGACAGATAAAGACAGAGCGAGAGAAAAAGAGACAGACAGACAGACAGACTGACAGGTAATCACGCAGACAGACAGCCATACATAACGACAGAGACTAGATGAAAGGGAGAGACAGACATGCAAACAGGAAGACAGACAGGAAGACATATAAAGAACGAAACAAACAGGGAGCGGATATCAAAATAATGAAAAAGATAAAGAGAGAGAGAGGGAGGGAGGGAGAGAGAGAGGGAGAGAGAGATAGGGAAGTAGAGAGAGATGGAGGAGGGAGAGAGAAAGGGGAAGGGAGAGAAAGGGGGAGGGAGAGAAAGGAGGGGGAGGGAGAGAGAAAGGGGGAGGGAGATAAAAGGGGGAGGGAGAGAGAGAGAAAGAGGGGAGAGAGAGAGAGAGGGAGGTAGAGAGAAAGAGAGATATAGAGCTAGATAGAACGAGAGACAGACAGACAGTAGTCGTATGGACAGACAGACAGACCGCCGGACAGACAGGAATAAACAAACAAACAGAAACATGAAGCTGGGGGTATAAAATTCGTAATGTTTTCTATCATCGATCGCTTCCTCATTCTAGGAAACCACCGGTTGCAGGCCAGGTTTTTCTGAATTTTTTTTCTTTCCCTGATACTTAACTATGTAAGCTGCGAACGAACCTCCCTCTTCCCCAGTCATTTCATACGCATCTTTTTTTCTTTTTTTTTCCTGCCTGCAGTTCTTTTGTGTTTTTTTTTTCTATCGAAATTGATTTTTCTACACAATTTTGCCAGGGACAACCCTTTTGTTGCCATGGGTTCTTTTTACTTGCGCTAAATGTCTGCTGCACACGGGACCTCGGTTTACCGTCTCATCTGATTGATTAGCGTCCAGACCACCACTCAAGGTCTAGTGGAGGGAGGGAGGGAGGAGGAGAAAATACTGGCGACAGTGCTGGGATTCGAACCAGTGTGTTCAGATTCCCTCTCGTTTTCCAGGTGGACGCGTTACCTCTAGGCCATCACTCCACTTACACATTTCTGTATTTGTGTGTGACATAATGGCTCACATCCTGTGATGCACTACATTTTCTTATTTGGTCAGATTCCCTAACCTCCACCCATCACAGAAACACCAGTCTTCTGGGTTTTTTTTCTCCCAATCTTTTATGTCTGTGCTTTTTTCTGAACTCTTCCGAGTTCTTTTCTTCTTATTGTCTTCAGAGTGACAGAGACACAGACAGACAGGGGAACAGACAAGACAAACAGGCAGAGAGGTAGACAAAAAAAATAAAAAAAAAAAAAAAAAAACAACAGAGAGAGAGACAGACAGACAGAGACAGACAGGAACACACTTTTATATAACAGACACAGAAAGAGACAGATACACAGATACAAAAAGAGAAAACTAGAAAGAGAGACAGAGACAGAAGCAGAGAGGGAGAGAAGGAGGGAGAGGAGACAGAGAGACAGACAGACAGACAGACAGACAGACAGACAGAGTAGCTGCGAAAATGTAAAATTGTGGGTGGGATTTCAGAACTGTGCCCGTTTGAAATGAAAAGCAAAATAGTTCTAGCAAAATGATTAGCCTCCAACCCCCCCCCCCCCCCCCCCCCCAT
Source organism: Babylonia areolata (assembly GCF_041734735.1). Lineage (NCBI taxonomy): Eukaryota > Metazoa > Mollusca > Gastropoda > Neogastropoda > Buccinidae > Babylonia > Babylonia areolata. The sequence goes on from NC_134886.1 coordinate 38,615,293, forward strand.
ATCGGTCTTCCCCCCCCCCTCTCTCTCTCTTTGTGCGTGCGTGCGGTTGTGCGCGCGCGTGCGTGTGTGCGTGCGTTTGTGTGTGTGTGTGTGTGTGTGTGTGTGTGTGTGTGTGTGTGTGCGTGTGTGTGTGCGTGCGTGCGTGCGTGTGTGTGTGTGTGTGTGTGTGTGTGTGTGTGTGTGTGTGCGTGATTGCGTGCCTGCAAAAACCAGATGACCCGACTGATCCAGACAGAACATCAAGATGACCGCACAGCAGGTGCACTGAGCTGAAACCCATTTATGAACAAACTATCAACCTCAAATTGAGACGAACAGAAACATATCGCACTTGCTACCGCGCATGAAATCAACCCCCGAATCAACCCCCCGGCGTGACCCTTAACAAATGGAGGTTGGACGCCGCAGATTCAACAACTTCGAAAATGTCAACAACGTAAAAAGATACTGAAGCGCGAAAACACTTCTGCACATCAGTCAACAGATGCATGGCTAATTCCCGTCGTTGCTTAATCAAACAATGAATCAACTTCAAGTTTGTTTTTAGGATGTCTTGGAATATTTGCCGAGTATTTGAAAGCGCGAAAACACTTCTTCACAGCAGTCAACAGAAGCATGGCTTTAATTTTTCTGTCGT
>NC_134886.1:38625929-38628429 GCF_041734735.1 Babylonia areolata
TTTCTTCCGCTTTATTGTTCCCTCCCATGTGTGGAATATTTCGTTAATTGTGGTCAACACATTTAGTCTTGTTACTTTTTTTTTTTTAGTTGTATTACTGTACGCATTTGCTTTTTATCGATTTAATTGTGTTTTACAAATGTTGTGCTGATTAGTTTTAATCAGCTGGGACTGGGGGGGAAAAGTATTGCGAAGTGTGAATTTCATGGTCAATGATGGAAACGCTTCCTGTTCTTTCTTTTCGCGTGTAACTTCGCCATTGCCTCTCGGCTTTTCGTACTTTGTACTCATGATGAAAACATACCTGTCGACGTTGTTGGCTACTACTACTACTACTACTACTACTACTACTACTACTACTACTTCTTCTTCTTCTTCTTCTGTAGTAATGTGTCTATCGACATTGTACATTTGTTTATTCGTTTTATTTCTTTTCATGATAACACTACTACTACTACTACTACTACTACTACTACTACTACTGTGAAGTGATAGCCTAGGGGTGACGCGTCCGCATAGAAAGCGAGATAATCTGAGCGCGCTGGTTTGGATCGAGGCTCAGCCGCCGATATTTTCTCCGCCTCCACTAGACCTTGAGTGGTGGTCTGGACGCTAGTCATTCGGATGAGACGATAAACCGAGGTCCCGTGTGCAACATGCACCTAGCGTACGTAAAAGAACCCACGGCAAAAAGGGGTTGTTCCTGGCAAAATTCTGTAGAAAAATCCACTTCGATAGGAAAAAAAACAACAACAAAAAAACCTGCACGCAGGAGAAAAAAAAAAGAAAAGAAAAAAAAAGGGGGGGTTGGCGCTGTAGTGTAGCGACGCGCTCTCCCTGGGGAGAGCAGCCCGAATTTCACCCAGAAAAATCTGTTGTTATAAAAAGAGAAATACAAATATCAGTTTCAAGAAGTTGCCAAGACATCAGTACTGATCTATACACTTCACCGTATTTGCATTAAAAAAAGAAAAGAAAAAAAAAGATGCCTTACCTGCTCATGAAAAAAACCACACAAAAAACAAATAAAAAACATGTTCGCAACTTGTTCATTGAAATGTAGTTCAAACCGTTGAATGCATCGCCATGCAGATGTGTTGTAACTAATACTTACGCCTTTTGTGTGCGTGTACTTTGCGTAATGATGTATCTGTCGATATTGTACGTTTGTTTATTTATTTTATTTCCTTTCATGATAACACTACTACTACTACTACTACTACTACTACTACTACTACTACTGCTGCTGCTGCTGCTGCTGCTGCTGCTACGAAGAAGAAGAAGAAGAAGAAGAAGAAGAAGAAGAAGAAGAAGAAGAAGAAGAAGAAGAATGCTACTGCTACTACTGCTGCTGCTGCTATTAATGCTGGTGGTGGTGGTGCTGCTGCTACACATGGATTCAGTTTCAAGAAGCTGTCAAAACGTTGGCACTGATCGAAAAAATACCTAAGCTTCATCAAAAATGCTGAAAAAAAAGCAGATATCTGCGTGACCTTCCCATGAACCTAGCAACACATGTTCGTTCGCAACATGTTAATTGAAATGTAGTTCAAAGTGTTGAATGACACGTTCTTCCCATTTAGAAGGCCTGCAACAGCCTAGCTAATGCTGATGGAAGCTGAACCTTTCATCTGGACTATGTTACAACCCAGAAATCACCGAACCAACAATCATCCCAAGAGACAAGTGCCCAGCATTGGTCTTTCAACGCTCATAGTAGCAGAGGTCATTCTGCTGTGGGGATGCTGGGGAGATGCCAGTGTGTGTGATAACTGTGTTTCCGGTTGAGCATCTGTGGTCAGCTGCAAGAATGGCATCCGGAGTGGCGTGGGGTGGGGGTGGGGGGTAGGGGTGAAGGGTGGGGGGGCGGGGTAGCGAAATTCATGGATGCATGCCTGTGTATTATAAAAGGTGTTATCGGGGTGATGAGTTGTCTTGACACACATCCATTCGTGTTTCACTTCCGAGAGCGACAGGTCTCTCTCTCTCTGTGAAAATATTACCACTATACAAGCAATTCAACTACAATAGAATGGTCCTCATGTTCAAAGTACACAACCTCATGTCACCACCGTACCTCAATGAATCTGTTCAAAGGGCAACAGAGCGTTACGATTCAGATAATTATATTCTGCCTCGTGTGCGCATTGACTTGTACAAATCTAGCTTTTGTATTTTTTGGACCATCTGTTTGGAACTTTCTTCTTACGTTCGTCAAGACAGGCGATTCATTATCGTCCTTCAAATCAAGGGTACGAAAACTTCTGCTCCATAAACAATAGGCCCCCAAACCAAATATAACCGGCGTAAAAACATCATGCCCTTTTTGTGAAATGTATGCGTTGTCTATTCTTTTACATACACTAACATGTTTCATCTTATTTTCAACCTTTTGTGATTTTCTTGTGTTACATGCACGTTATTGATTGGATGTTATTGCCTAACACATCAACATCAGATCCGTCATCACTATGGTATATGTACAGGGATATAACTACGT
>NC_134886.1:38635929-38640929 GCF_041734735.1 Babylonia areolata
ATGACTACACTGTCTGTTTGATTTTCCTGTCAAACGTGCGAAGAAAGTGCGAGAGACTTAGATTCGAACCCATACTCTCATGGATTTTGTATCGGCAGATTAAGCGCGTCTTAACCAGTCCGCCACTTTCCATAGTGTCTCCGGTCTGTCTGCGAAAAGCGTATCCCGTCATCAGGAATAATAACGAATGAACTGACAAGTGAGGAAGGAAGGCATCCTGCGTGAAATCAATGTGTCTTATCGGTTTGGTCTGCTTTCGTCACGCTCATGCTTGTTTACCAGCGCGCTCAGATTCTCTCGCTTCCTAGGCGGACGCGTCACCCCTAGGCTATCACTCCACAGTAGTAGTACTGACATAGAACGACAAGAGAGGTGTTTGAAAAAAAGAGATTGGAAAAAGTGAAAGGGGTACACATACATGTAAATCTATCTATCTATCTATCTATCTATATATCCATCTATTCAGATCAAGAGCAAGAACAAGAACGAGATGAAATACACTCAGTAATCAGCGCACTTGACCCCACAGTTTTGCAGTATATGATGCTGAAACGGAGTCGACCATATGCTTGATTCCATTCCTAATCAAAGATAGATTGTACCAGCTTAATTTTTTTTTTTTCAGCAGACATATGCTGAACGTGGGTCATCTTTTACCGCTGCTAGCAGGGGTCGGTCAGTTTGGGCACTTTGGAGGGGGAGAGACGCGAGGCGACACATAATCAATGTGGTTTCTTTTCGGCGTTTCATGTCTTTCCGGCTGAGCTTATCTCGTCAGGTGCATGGATAGCCAATAACAGCGAGGAAGGGAGAGTGATCAGAAAATATATGTGCGTGAAATCAACGTGTGCTTACACACAGACACACACACAGACACACTCACACACACACATACTTTTTTTTTTCTTTGATAATCGTTCTTTTGTATCATACACCCATGTTTATTGAGTGAGAGATGATAAATGGAGAAGCGTGTGTGTGTATATATATATATATATATATATATATATTTTTTTTTTTTTTTTTTTTTTTTTTTTTTTTCTTTAATAATCGTCCGTTTGTATCACATAACCATGTTTACTGAGTGAGAGATAGTGAATGGAGAAGCGTGTAACAAATGTGCTGTTGCTTGCTGTTGTTGTTCAGGTGCAGAATTGCTACGGTTACTTTACCACTTTGCGGCGTTAGGTTTAATTACTCTCTTCGGGCCTCTAACAAGTGGCCGTGGGTCAGACATTTTGTTACAACTTGACCAGCCGCCAGCGTTGGACACCATAAACCATGACATGCTCAATTTTGTGCACCACCTTCGGCTGCTCTGGAACGGTTCTGGATTATTTCACTTAACTTTTCGTACCCTTCAGGCTTGTGGTATGCTGTCCGATTAGGAAAAAAAAAAAAAAAAATATATATATATATTTTATTTATTTATTTTTTTTATTGGGATTAACTATGAAGAGTCCCTTGAAGTCCGCTGTGGAATATTATTATACCGTGTTACTGACTCCATGTAAGCCGTGTCTGGTATTTTTTCTACGTGTAGATTTCAAGGGGAAATAAGACTATTATCATTATCTGAGGTTCTGGTTTATCCCTTCAGTTTTCCGCTCTATTTTTTTTTTTTTTTTTGGGGGGGGGGGGGGGGGGGGGGGGGGCTAAAATATTTATTCTTAACAAGAAAGGTCCCTGTTGAGCTCTCTCTCTCTCTCTCTCTCTCTGTGAGGGGGATGGGTGGTGATGAAGGAGGTGGTGGGGCGGGGGTGCGGGAGGGTGGAGGGGGCGTGGGGGCGAGGGGGTTCTCTTTGCTTGAGTAAAAACGTTTCTCTCAGCTCACTCAGCCAGCCAGGAGCGAGTAGCAAGCCGGAAGTCCACAACAGTGAGAAACACCTGTCGCTTGCTGTGATGTGCATACTAACTCCTCCTATCGGGCTACAGACTGGCTTACATCAGCATTAACGAGAACTTTTTTTTTTTTCTCTCTCCCAAGTATTTGTCCCCTTCTATCCACCAACAGCCAATCCAAGCGCAGAATTGGTTTACTTTGTTAAAGTTGAAAGTTAAACTGAGACTATGTTTGATGTTTCTCAAAGAAGGAGAAAAAAAAAAAAAAAAAAAAAAAAAAAAAAGATTCACTGAACCAAACAATCTGTCAGCAGAGACAAAATGCTCGACACGGGTCTTTCACGCCCCCTTGATGGGGTCAGTCAGTTTTGGCAACGTTGGGGGGGGGTTGACGCCAGGCCAGGCGACACAAAATCAATATGGTTTCTTTTCGTGTTTCCCGTCTTTCCGGTTGAGCTTATCTCGTCAGCTGCATGGATAGCCAAAGATCTGTCAGCGAGGAAGGAAGGAAGGAAGGAAGGAGGCGGAAGCTCTCTCTGCACGCATGCGCGTGAAATCAGTGGGTGCTTTTGAGGGTGGTATGTTTCCTTCAGATCCGTCCATTTATGTAAAAGGTACTTGTTTGCAGAGTGACTGACTGCAGGATGATGATAATGATGATGCTAATGATGCTGTTGCTGCTGCTAATGATGAATGATGATGATGATGATGATGATGATGAGAGAGAGAGAGAGAGAGAGAGAGAGAGAGAGAGAGAGAGAGAGAGAGAGAGCATATATGTAAGATTTATAGATGGCGCATCGCCGACTGGTTGTATCAACTGTTTACGTGGTGTTAATTAAGCAATGTTACGTTGTTTGTTTGGTTGTTTTTGTTTTTTTTGTTTTGTTTTGTTTTTATATTTGTCCTCGCGACTTACTTTCTCCTTCTCTCTATCTCCTCTCTATTCACTCAGGCAACTGATGAACTTGTAATCATTGTGCTTGGCACGATAATGTTGCATTGCATGATTGTGATTCTGAAGCAGATCAGACCACCCAGCTGGACTCCGGGCGTCCATCCACTTTCAAAAATTCAATGAGCCATCATCTCCCAATGTTCCCCCCCCCCCTTCCGGAGACAAGTGCTGAATAAGTGCCTTTCGCAGTTACTAGCAGGGGTCATTCAGTTAGGGGGTGGGTGTGTGGGTGGGTGGGGGAGTGAGGGAGTGGGGCGGGGCTGCGCGGGGGAAGACTTCTTGGGCGACGTATAATCGATATCGTTTTTCTTTTCTCTGCTTCCCATCTTTCCTGTTTAGCTTATCTCTGTCAGCTTGCATGAACAGCCAAAGGATCTCTACCTGCTAGCGAGGAAAGAAGGTGTGTGTGTGGAGAGGGTGGGAGGTTGTGGGGATGCGGAGGAGGAGGGGGGGCGGTAGAGCTGAAAGTTCATGCATATGTAATCTGCGCGCATTTTCGGGGTTTCTGTTCTCATCGTGTTAATCCACTTATTGTTTGCACTTCCTTGTTTACTGGTCAATCTCCCTCTGCTGGATTCCTTTTTTTTTTCATCTCTCCGAGAGACAGACAAACCTACAGACAGGCAGACAGACAGAGACAGAGGCAGACAGACAGATCGACAGATACATAGATAGACAGAGATGGAGAGAAAGAAAGAAAGAGAGAGGGGAGGGAGAGAGAGAGGGGAAAAAGACAAAGAAACAGACAGAGAGATATTGAGAGAATTTTTTTTTTTTTAAAGAAAGAAGGGAAGAAAGAAAAAAGACAGAAAGAACGAACAAAGAAAGAAACACAGACAGAGAGAGACTATTAGACAAGCAGACGGAGATAGAAAGACAGTATCCACGACAGTAAGACGGTGGTCCGCAACATTGAAAGACACACAGACAGGCAGAAATATCTAGAGAGAGTCAAAGAGAGAGTCAAGAGAGAGAGAGAGAGAGAGAGAGAAGACAAGACAAGACACATTCTTTATTTCGAGGATAATAGATAAGCTCTGGTGCGCTTTTATTTTTTTACATACAGTCCCCGCCCTGAATTGGGTCTACACTACACACTATTTAATAAAATGAAAGCATGGTGTTAGTAGAGATACATAGCAGAGGAAAAAAAATATACATAAATCAAAACAAAACAACAACCGCAGAGAGAGAGAGAGAGAGAGAGAGAGAGAGAGAGTAAGGACGAGTTCAAACGAAAGTGCCATATACATTATATTAAAAACAAAAACACACAGAAGGCAATATCCTGCCTTAGAAGCCCCAGGCTACATTTATATTGTATATGCATGCGTGCGGAAGAGGTTCCGATGCATTTATACTGTTCTTCTCACACCTCTTCATGCTCGCTGTAAAATGTCAGACTCTACTTGAAACTGATACCGATGTGGCAAGCTCAGCTGGAGATGGACAGGAAACGCAGGAAAAAAAAAAAAAAAAAAAAAAAAAGGAGAAGAAAAAAAAAGAAGAAGCAAATATTGATCATGGGTCACCCTAGTGTCTCCCCCGCTTACCACAAATGACTGACCCCTGTTGAAAGCGTTGAAAGAGCGACGTGGAGCACTTGTCCCTTGAGGAGGGCGGGACGGGGGTCGGAGGTCGGGGGTCGGGGGTGGTGTGTGTGTGTGTGGGGGGGGGGGGGGTGGGGGGTGGGGGGGGCTGTTGGTTCAGCCATCTGTGAGTGGGAGTAGCAATCTAGCTGAGAGGTTCGACGAGTGTCAGCATGGAATGCAGCAATTGGCATACTACCTCTTACTACTGCATCTAACACTGAGCGACTGCTGTAAAATCCTCCTCCTTCTTCTTTGTGGTCTTCGTGTTCTTCTTCTTCTTCTTTCTCCTCCTCTCCTTCTTTCGATCAAGATGATGGCGATAATGGTGATGATGACGATTATGGAAATGATCAAACTGAGGATTACATATTTTGTGAATTATTCCTGTCAACAGGTTACCATATCGTACGATTGCCATAATTATATAAATTGAGTTCTGGATTACTTATAGACGAAGTGTACGTCAACAGTGTCAACGTTTGCTTATCAGGTACTATTCTCAATGTCTCGTAGTTTCTTTATCTGTCTTTATGCATGTATGTCAGTGCTTAGATGCATTTTTCTTTTCTTTTTTTTTTTTTTTTTTTTGACGGCTTCGCTTGACAGAC
>NC_134886.1:38645929-38663429 GCF_041734735.1 Babylonia areolata
TACACCATAATTCATCAAGAATGATGAATGGCCTCCACAAAGTCCTGACTGTGACCCAATGGATTATGCCATATGAGACTCATTGAAGGAAAAAGTTTACCGGGGAGTGAGAGACAAATTGACTGAGCAAGCGTTAAAAGACAGGGCAATTATGTCATAGGTGGCGCTTCCAGTGTAGCGACACGCTCTCCCTGGGGAGAGCAGCTCAAATTTCACACACACACACACACACACACATATTTCCAATACCATTTCCTGTGGAAGACATTAAATTGAACACACACACACACACACACACACACACACACACACACACACACACACACACACACACACACTACTTTTTTTTCCGTTTTTATGCTATTACTTTCTCCGTGTTTTTATTTTTTATTTTTGTAAACTCATCAGAGGTATTCTGTTTTAACGCCATTTGTTTAGCTTTTTTTTTCAATTTCCTCTTATTTTTCTTTCTTTATTTCTGTCTGCAAGTTTATGCGTTTCTTTTAAAAGACCCCGTTGTCGGGAAACGGAAGAATGCAAGATCCCCCCACCCCCACCCCCTCGCACCCCACCTTCCAGATCATTGATGGACTGGAGGCTGCAACTTGACCCGGGGCTGTCTGTGTTTTCTTGAAAGGGTGACTAATCTACCCCGGATCTAGAGCACGGTGGGACGGCATTGTCAAACTAAGCAAACATCCTGTCTTTCCCAGGCTGTCTACAGTTTCGTTCGTTTCGTTCTCACAATGGCTGCAGGGATTACAAAAAAAATTCAATTGCCCCCAAAGTCATTAACCCTGCACTTTCCGATCAAATGGCTTATCTGTCGCTGAAAAGTTTACCAGTCCAAACTGGGTCAGGGATTTTTTTTTTTTTTTTTTAAACTGCAGACAGGTCTTGCACTAGCAAACGATTCATTTCTCTAGGTTTCGTTTGGCTATTCTTTGGGTGTGTGTGTGTGTGTGTGTGTGTGTGTGTGTGTGTGTGTGTATTTATTAAAGAGAGCAATATTTTGACTCTGTCAATGCCTCACTCAGCCTCTCGCACCCTCTCTCTCTCTCTCTCTTTCGTGCTCACACACACACACACACACACACACACACACACACACACACACACACATATACACACACACACACACGTATACATACATTTTTGCACACACTTACATACTTACATGGACACGCATGTACACACGCACACAAATTTTACTTCACTCAGTTGCTGTGAGCATTCTCTTTTTGACAATTCTGTGCAAACCCAGACCATGATATCACCCGCAGTGGATCTGCGTACAGTCGGTCCAGTCTGCCTGCTCTCTGTTCTATGGTAGTCTTTGCTATTTCCAATAACCAAAAAATAAATTCAATGACGGCCAAGATAAAATGATATGTGTTGTTGGTGACGAAAACGACGACGATGATGATAATGGTGATGATAATGACGGTGACGACGACGATGATAATGATGAGATAATGACGGTGGCGACGACGATGATGATGACGATGATAATAATAATGTAGATGATTACAACGACGACAGCGATGATGATGGTCGCAGCATTAAGTACTTAAAAAAAAACCCAACTGAATACATCAATTTGGAGTGTGCTCAGAATGTTGGCAAAACAACACCACCAACACCCCCCCCCCCCCCCCCCCCCCCCCCCAAAAAAAAAAAAAAAAAAAAAAAAAAAAACGTGACTGAGGAGGAAACGATATTGCGAAAGTAGTGCTAGTGGATCCATTTCTGGAAGAAGATTGTAGACTGATGGCTGCAGTTTGAACAAGGGCTACGGGTTCAATTGCAGAGGGATTCTGAGAAGTTTACTGACATTTGCTGTAAAGCTCGATAGCGATGGTTGACACAGCAAAGGTTTTTTTTTTTTTTTTTTATTTTTTTTTTTTTATATCTCAAATGCAAGCTGATAGAAGCAAGGAGATAAACGCGTTACATCCACGTGATAACATTGTCCAAGCTGAACCAATATTTTCTTCCTTCTTTCCAGGTCGTCTGAAGAGTGGTTCGTTTTCGACAGGATGGCTTGGGCCTTGCTATTTATTCTCCACTTCACTATTCAGTGTGTTGTCCTGCTGTAGTTGCCCGCGCCTCCTTGTATTTGATAAAGTGATTTTACAAGTGCATAAAAGCGAGCCGGGCCTTTAAGGAAACACACATGTCAGTGCCAATGCTGAGAGGTTTGTCTGGTTTGTGTTAACAATGCAAGGAAAGTGAGGAGAAAAGTGGCGGAATGGTTAAATTGCGTATCTGCCGATTCAATGTTCGTGGGGATCTGCTATCGAAACCGTGTCTCGCCCTTCTCTTTCATGTTTGTCTGGAAAATCAAACTGTGCTGATGATACGATAAACCGAGGTATCGTTTGCAGCATGCACTTGACGCACTGAAAAAAAGAGAACCCGTGGCAGCATGACATGTTTTCACCTGGCAAAAATCATGTAGAAGAAATCCACTCTGATAGGTACACAAATGTATGTGCATGCACTCGAGGCCTGACTGAGTCCGTTGGTTTATGCTGGTAATCAGGAATCAGCACAGCAGATGTGGTACAGCGTATTACTGTCGGATAGCAATGACGACCCCTTGAGATACTGAACAAGACTGCAGAGGAAAAGCTGACACAGCGGGCGCAATAGCCGAGTAGTTAAAGCGTTGGACTTTCAAATCTGAGGGTCCTGGTTTCGAATCTCGGTAACGGCGCCTGGTGGGTAAAGGGTGGAGATTTTTCCGATCTCCCAGGTCAATATGTGCGCAGACCTGCTACTGCCTCAACCCCCGTCGTGTGAATACGCACGCAGAAGATTAAATACGCACGTTAAAGATCCCGTAATCCATGTCAGCGTTCGATGGATTATGGAAACAATAGCATACCCAGTCGGCTCTACCCAGGGTAGGCAGCCTGTTGTGCAAATGACCCCGTGTTTGTAAAACGCTTAGAGCTTGGTCTCCGACCGAGGATAGGCGATATATAAGTATCCATGTCAATCAATCAATCAATCATGAGTCGTCACATTTCGCTGAAAGGAAGACAACTATACTCCGAAAGAAGAACAAGAAAGTGGGTGTATCTCTCTGGTGAGAAGCAAAGTTAATCGATTGTCAGACTTACCGCAGTGAGGCAGTGCCAAGAGATTCACATAAAGTCGATTATTTTTTTTATTTTTTTTGTAAAGGGAGGTTGGGGGGAAGCTGTAAAGTGAAATAATTATTGCCAGTGGAATACCAGAGAGACAGAGACAGACAGACAGACAGACAGAGAGTGCGGTGGCAGGACGGACTCTAAATGGTCTTCAGGTAAACACTTGATTGGTCGTAAATGTAAAAGACCCCACAGTTAGAGAGAGAGACAGAGACATAGATAGATTGGGGGCGGGGGTGGAGAGAGAGAGAGAGACAGAGACAGAGACAAAGAGACAGAGACAGAGAGACAGTCAGAGAGACACAGAGACAGAAACAGAGAGACACAGAGAGAGGGCGACAAACACGGAGAGGACAATGATATATATGTGTGTGTATATATATATATATATATATATATATATATATATATATATATAATGGGAGAGAGAGAGAGAGAGAGAGAGAGAGAGAGAGAGAGAGAGAGAGAGAGAGAGAGATCGCTAGCACTAGCAACATATGTGGAAGAAGTCCCGTTCAATATGAGTACAAGGGAACAGACGTGAAATGAGGTGTGTGTGTGTGTGTGTGTGTGTGTGTGTGTGTGTGTGTGTGTGTGTGTGTGTGTGTGTGTGTGTGTGTGTGTGTGTGTTTGCCGTGAGAGGAACACAGGCGCACTGAAACGAGTTATACAACATACTCTCCCACCCTGACACTGATATCGGCTGTATTTGCAGAATGACTCTGGAATCTAATAAGTAAGGATGCTACAGGAGGAAATCGCCCGAGTTTCAGTGCCTGCAAAATCAGTTGTCCAAATAAAGTCTGGCAAGTGTTGCTGGTACAGGCCACCCGGCGATGTGTAATGTGTATGTGTGTGTGTGGTGGTGGTGGTGGTGGTGGTGAAGCTAGTCCTTTAATGAGAAATAACTTGGTATATCAAGTCTTGCTCCAGAGAACACTTTTTTTTTTAATTGAGTGTTCGTGGAGGCTTGGAGGAGGGTAGTGATGTTAGTTTAATTCCAACAATGTCATCCAAGTTTCTCTCTCTCTTTTTTTTTTTTTTGCCACGTTATTCTTCCCATCCTCCTGTCCTCCCTACATCTTTCCGTCAAACCTACTGTTGTCGACGACCGTCTCTTTCTAACTCCCACACTGCACTGGAGGAGGAGAAGGAGGAGGAGGAGGAGGATTAGGAACCAGTCAGCCTTTCAGAGTCAACTGGATTATTGAAGAAACTGGCAGACCGGGTCAAATACAGTATCCCCCCCCCCCCCCTGCAACTACCCGACCCCCACCCCCACCCCCACCTCCCCGCCAGTGCTCTTCTCTCACTGAATGCGTGGTGCTTTCCTTTCAGCCATTCGATTTCCATGGTCGCCGAGATTTCTTCCCTGCCCGCCTTTTCTGTCGTTCTGTGCACACGAGTCAGGGAGAAAGTTTCCACCATCACCGCTGTAATAAGAGGCATATCGGTGAGTATTTCGCCAACTAACTGACATGATTTAGGAGCAATCTAAGCACCCTCCTCGTCCTCGTCCTCGACCTCTTCTTCTCCCCCTTCATCATCATCATCATCATCATCATTCTTAGTACGCGCTTTCAGGAGTCAAAGAGAAGCTTCTGCCACCAATGGGTGTAAAAACGTTGAGGATTTCGCAAACTAATTGACATGAATAAGAGCAATCTAAGCATTCTCCTCGTCCTCGACCTCCTCCCCCCCCCCAAACCCCCTCCTCCTCCTCATCATTCTTAGTACGAGCTTTCAGAGGTCAGAGAGAAGCTTCTGCCATCAATGGGGTGTAAAATAGTTGAGGATTTCGTAAACTTATTCACATGAATAGGAACAATCTAAGCACCCTCCTCGTTCTCGACCTCCTCTTCGCCCTCCTCCTCCTCCTCATCATCATCATCATCATCGTTACCAATCTTAGTATGCGCTTTTAGGAGTCATGGAGAAGTTTCTGCCACCAATGGGATGTAACATCGTTGAGGATTTCGTAAACTAATTGACATCACCATCTTTCTGTGCACACGCTTTTAGGAGTCCGGAGACGTTTCCACCACCACGGCTGTAATGGAGGCATAACTGTGGGCATTTCGCAAACTAATTGACATGAATAGGAGCAAGCTAAGCATCCTACTCGTCCTCGTCCTCCTCCTCCTCCTCCACATCCTCCTCCTCATCATCATCATTCTGTGAACACGCTTTCAGGAATCAGGGAGAAGTTTCTCCCACCGCTGTAATGGACGCAAAATTGTTGAGGATTTCGACAACTGATTGACATGATTGCAATCTAAGCATCCACATCCTCTTCCTCTGCGTCCTTTTCCTCCTCCTCCTCCTCCTCCTCCTCCTCATCGTCATCACCATCGTCATCATCATCGTCATCATCATCATCATTGTCACAATCACAAAAATCCATCTCCTTTTACCCTCATATATTTAGTAGGAGCAGAAGTAATTAGCTGAGGGGTTGGCGTTTACGCCTTATGCTTTTCTTTTCTTTTCTTTTCTATTTTACGTTGCATAAGTCTCAAAAAAAAGAAAGAAAAACAAAGCAACAACAACAAACAAACAAACACACCAACAACAGTTTCCTTATCAAACATTATTACAGACTCCAATTCTACATCTATGTAACTATTCATTTCCATCCCAATGTCTGGTTCAAACGCGTTTGCTATTTTAAGTTCTGTGCCAAATCTATCACTATTGTACACATTGTCATGTAAGTCTTCGCTTTGTATTTGGGGGTGGGGGTGTTTTCATATATCCCGAAATATCTTGCACACCTTGTTTGATTGTCCCGAACAAATGCAAATCCATAAAAAAGGAATATTATAATATTGTCTGACGTGCTATTATCATTCTTAGTTTCTCAACAGAAGGCAACTAGTTTATATTCATTCACTCTAGTTGTTAATACAAGCGGATATGTAGTGTGTGTGTGTGTGTGTGTGTGAGAGAGAGAGAGAGAGAGAGAGAGAGAGAGAGGGGGGGGGAGTTGCAGCTACCCCATTTCTCCCACATCGTCATAAATATGGATGAAATTCCAATTCATCAGTTGGGACCTGTTCCAGAAAGTTGGTCTGGCTGCATTATAATGTTGTACATTTATTTTCTTTAGATAACAATTGTCAGACCCCATGGCAATCATATCATGTATCTGAAGGTCTTAGCATTTATGCATTCGCTCTCCTTTAGCCGTACTTGTCTTTCCATTTTCTTTACTTATTCCTCCATGTTCAAAGATATTGGTTATTTACCATAGTCAGCACAAGCACGCTCCACTCTTACAACCAACATGCTTGCAAAATGTGCATGTATAATATACTTTATAGAGAAGGGGACTCTCTCTCTTTCTCTCTGTCTGTTGCTTCCCTTGTTTCAACTTTTGCACTCTTTTGCACTTTTGCACTTTAAAATGCATTTCAGGAGACGTTATACATATTAAGGACCAATTGATTATTCACCGCAAGGGTATTCCCAATGCCCTCGCTGTCTTTTATATGTCCCTGGCTTCATTTCGTTATTTTACTTTCCAACTCCAGTCCTTATATTGAATCAGCTTGATGCAAATATCTCAGCCCACCCCAACTCCACAGTGGTTTGACTGACCATTAATCAGCTATTCTTCTCACCAGCAACCAGCAAAGTTGGTTTGGGATTACGTGACCAGCCTGTACTTTGCACAGGCCTGACAGATACATACATTGATGTATGGTAGGGACCTGCGGGTACAGTTTTCATTGAAGGTTGATTAAATTAACTTCGTATTCACGACACGCGCAGTGCACTCAGGCAGCTAACCCATCGTCTGAAAATCCTGATGATTCCCTTCTGCACATGCTCTTTTACGTCTCACTGCACTACAGTTCAAAGAATTCTCGCGAGAGTTAGCAAAATACGGGCTTTTTTTTTTAGGCCTGACTTAGCGCGTTGGGTTACGCTGCTGGTCAGGCATCTGCTTGGCGGATGTGGTGTAGCGTATATGGATTTGTCCGAACGCAGTGACGCCTCCTTGAGCTACTGAAACTGAAACTGAAACTTCGTGGGCAGTCACCCTTGGCAGGTAGCAAGGACAAATTTGCCTTTGGGTTTCAAGACCCGCGTGTTCCTGAATACCGCTTACCCTTGGGCAGTTTGCCTTGTTTCAGGTAGATTTGCCCGCAGGTACATCTTACCCGCTGGCACGATGGTCCCTTGAATACGGCCCCTGCAGTGTCGGTCGGGAAATCTGTGCAACACTCCCAAAGACACATCTGTGAAGTTGATGACCTTCAACTGTCAGTCCCAGTCTTCTAGTCTGAGCCTATCGCACACTCAACTTTTAGGGGCGAATCACGGGCACCGAAAACGTCCTTCCCCCTATGGCGCTTAATTAAACCGGCGTCCTCCCAGTCACCAATCTGCGCCACTGACCCCTGCGCCACGGTGGCTGGTGAGCTTTTTTTTTTTCTTCTTCTTCTTTTATTCTTTTTTTTTTTTTTTTTTCATGGGAATACAAGAATGGATTTCCTGAATAAGACGTTTACATGTTGAGCAAATTTGTATTTCTATTTGTAATTCTTTTTATCACAACAGATTTCTCTGTGTGAAATTCGGGCTGCTCTCCCGAGGGAGAGCGCGTCGCTACACTACAGCGCCACCCGTTTTTGTTTTTTTTGTTTGTTGGTTTTGTTTTTTTCCTGCGTGCAGTTTTATTTGTTTTTCCTCTCAAAGTGGATTTTTCTACAGAAGTTTGCATGGAACAACCCTTTTGTTGCCGTGGGTTCTTTTACGTGCGCTTAGTGCATGCTGCACACTGGACCTCAGTTTATCGTCTCATCCGATTAACTAGCGTCCAGACCACCACTCAAGGTCTAGTGGAGGGGGAGAAAATACCGGCGGCTGAGCTGTGATTCGAACCAGCGCGCTCAGATTCTCTCGCTTCCTAAGCAGACGCGTTACCTCTAGGCCATCACTCGACATTATTCATTCACGTGATTTGATAATCGAGAAAAGCAGCAGTTCTTAAACTGACTTGCCGAAAGCAAAGTGATGCTCCTTCCATGATCCTCTCCATAAGAAATGCGTTGCCACTATTATACTCCACAGAAACGCTAACGCCAAGCATGAATGCACTGCCTTACATTACCATGATCAATGTACTGCGCTTTGAGACAATGAAGAAGGTGAATTTGGCAAAGGAAGACTGAATGTGGGTGATGGAGGGTGGGTGAGGAGCTTTGTTCAGAAGCATCACCAATGTACAGCTGCAGTATATATATATATATATATATATATATATATATATATATATTTTTTTTTTTTTTTTTTTTTTTTTTTTTTTTTCCCTCAATATTTACTCATTGGTTGAATCTCTACTTGGCTCAGCAGAGGTGACATACATTAAAAATAAAAACAACAGCATGACAACATGTTTCTAGGTTTCTGATAGCAGGAACAGTGAAGGGTATAATACGGGATGGGGGGCGGGGGGTGGGGGAGATAAAGGTGCAGATAAGGTGCGTAGGCCTGTCACGATTAAACAAGTGAACAATCTCCTCCCCCAAGGTGTCATCTAAATCGGTCATCATGATTCCTAGACAAGATAAAAACGAAAACAAAACTAGACACTCTTCCTTCGCGACATCAACTCCCATTCGCCTGGGGTTGTTTAGATAACGGTTTCCGGCAAAGTTGGGAAGACAACATTTGGCCAACAGATTTATTTGTGATGAAACTCGAAGAAGGTCTGGCACAAGTAAACAGTTATCTCCTCAGCGAGGGTCTTCTGGGTCTTTCTTCCTCCATGTCACTGAATGGTATTGGTACCTGCCTCCCCCACCCCACCCCCTTCTTTTCACCAGGAGCCTCCATTCTCCCCACCCCCACCCCCAACCCCGACCCCCTCCCCCAGAATCAGCTTTTGAGCGTGTTCCCGAAATATCACAGACATCAGTGTCAATTTGTGGGACACAACAGGTTTTCCATCTCTCCCCCCCTGGCCCCCCTCGACCCCCCCCCCCCCCCCCCCCTGGCCCCCCATCCCTCCGTCGACCCCTCTTCGTCTCCGTTCATCGCTGCTCCAACACCCACGCTGTTCTACCACCCTTACCCACCCACCCCTACCCCTCTCCCCGCCACCCTCCTCATGTCATAGGGACATGGAGCTCGCGATACTTTCTTAAGTGAGAGACACAGACAGACAGAGAGTCTGTCTATTTGTCTCTGTCTCTGTCTCTCTCTTCTTCTCCCTCTATGTATCTCACTCTAATTGTCTCTATCTGTCTCTCTGTCTCGTCATCTCTATCTCTCAATACTTTCCATCCTTTTCTCTCTTTCTTTTGTATGTGTGTGTGTGTGTGTGTGTGTGTGTGTGTGTGTGTGCATGTGTGTGTGTGTGTGTGTGTGTGTGTGTGTGTGTGTGTGTGTGAACAGAATTTCATTTGCTAAATTAGGACGCATATAAAATGGAAGTCAGGGAGACAGGAGAGAGAGAGAGAGAGAGAGAGAGAGAGAGAGAGAGAATGCGAATGCGAATGCGA
Organism: Babylonia areolata; assembly: GCF_041734735.1. NCBI lineage: Eukaryota > Metazoa > Mollusca > Gastropoda > Neogastropoda > Buccinidae > Babylonia > Babylonia areolata. Next base: position 38,655,600 of record NC_134886.1, read on the forward strand.
ATGCGAATGCGAAATGTTTTATTCAGTTTAGGCCAAGGCCCCTTACTGAAGGAGGCAATCGTACAACAATAACACAATTGCCTCTTATGATTAGATAAACAAAAAACGAAAAGAAAAACAAACCCCACAAAAAAACAGCAACAACAGAAAAAAACGATAACATAACAAATGATAGTGATCATAGATATTCATATCATTTCAGTTGCATAGTCTACGTTGTGACCATACGTAATCGTTTCAAAGCTTTATAAACGTAAGACGCCAGATTAGATAGTACAATCTCGTTTTTGGTGGACATAAGCAAATTATATTCTAAAACGACATGGATTATGAAAATATTTGGCTTGAATATGTTTCATCCTTAAATCATACAAAGCAGGACAACAAAACATAAAGTGAATTTCATCTTCCTTGCAGTCATGACATAAACGACAAATCATTGAGTCAACTCTTCTATCACTAAATCCATAACGGTGGCTAGCAATCTCTGAGACACCAAATCTTAGTTTTGTTAAAGCACATTTGACGTATCTGTTCATTGTAATTTCAATATATGGTTCTACACGATTGGTCAGTTTAAGCATCCTATATTCATTAAATATGTTATTATTCTGAATGTGGTCATGTCAGTCCTGCCATCTGCAGTCAATAATTCTTTGTTTAAAACAGCTGACAAAACATTTTCTACGCCCTGGTTATCCCACACATATGAGAGAGAGAGAGAGAGAGAGAGAGAGAGAGAGAGAGAGAGAGAGAGAGAGAGAGAGAGAGAGAGCAAATGCGAATATAGAGAGAGAATTCGAATGTGAATGCGCATGTGAATACTTCATTATAAAATATATTCATTATAGGCCAAAGACCCTCATGAAGGGGTGAACAAAAACAGGCAAGCACATCACAGCCATACCAACATGTTACACATACATATTAACGGTCACGTCAAACGAAACTGATGTTTAAAGCATATCACCAAGACAATACAATATCTCTGAATTTCAGTGTATTGTACAAGAAAATTCACGAATTCCGAACATCACTAGAGAAGACAGACAGAGAGAGAGAGAGGGAGGCAGACAGACAGACAGAGACAGAGAGAGAGAGAGGTAGAGAAACAGAGACAGACAGACAGAAAGAGACAGACAGGCACACGGACAGATTGACACAGACAGACAGACAGACAGAGACATAGACAGACGCGGGGGCAGTTAAGAGTACTTCGATACCTTGCATTAAAAACTTGTCATTAAAAGATGTTAGAATAGCATGTCATGTGGGCGACCTTTGGCGCCAGCTCAAAGAGTTGCTTTCATTATCCTTGAGTGCTAGCTTTACATAGTTTATTTCCATAATGAAGTATTACATTCTAAGTGTGGTTTGTGAATAGTCTATATATATATATATATATATATATATATATATATATATATATATATATATATATATATATAAAGAAGAAAATCAAACACAGGTATTATTCCTGTTGATAAAAACCTCTTTATTCAAAGCTTTTCAAACAGTGGTATAGTTTTGTAACATCCATTCATACGTTGAACAGCTGCTTCATCACCATAATTATGACAGGTTCCCAAAGTACACAATCAGCTCAGCAACGAATTTAGTTTCATACTGCTGCCAGTGAGTGCCATGCGGTGCTAAAGATATGGCAATACAATAGGTATTGTGATGATGGGCGGAGGCGCTTTATCTATAACTATTCATAATATCTAACAACACAGGCAGACATGGAGCATATCATAATGAGCTTTTTGCTTAATAGACTACTCATATTCGTATTCATATTCGTATTTGTATTCGTGTTTATACTCCCCCCCTCTCTCTCTAGCTCTTTCTCTCTCCGTGTGTGTGTGTGTGTGTGTGTGTGTGTGTGTGTGTGTGTGTGTGTGTGTGTGTGTGTGTGTGTGTGTGTGTGTGAAGTCAAGTCAAGTCAAGTCAAGATTTTATTTCATGATGGTAAATTGAATAAGCAACAAATCACACACCACACACCACTGAACACAGATTCTCGGACACAATTACACCATGCCCACCCCATCCACATGCACATGTTCCCCCATTTAGTGCAAAATCCTTGCCAACACAAGCATATACAAAACATTTCACAATTAATAGGAATATTAGACTAACAGGTCAAAATTTGTATTACTGTTAATTATTTTCAATGAGGTGATTCTTCAGATTTTTCTTAAACACGTATTTATTTACGATATTTTTCAGTGCGAGTGGGAGATTATTCCATAATTTTCCACCAGAATACAGAAAGCTGGTTTTGTAAAGGTTGTTTCCTGGTCTGGGTACGCAGAGAATGTATTTATCCAAAATTCGACAGCTTCATCAGGATCTCTTAACTGATATACATAATCTAAAGATGAGTTTGCTAAATCCGAGAGAAAATCATCATTTTTAAAGTTCTTAAAACTCCTATGTAATATGAGGGGAAATCTTAACTGCAGGACTTAAGACAGGCGAGAAAACGGTTGAGACTAACCTGTAGGTGGTGACTTGTCCTATGAAGAGAGTATCCCGACGTTTCGGGCCCTAGGCCCTTCTTCATGGGGAGAAAAATAGAGAATGGAGAGGAAAAGAGAGGGCAAAACCAAGACAGAGGTAAAACTAAGAACTGTGAGGAGTAATCAGAGAGAAAAAAGAAAAGAAAAAAAAAAGAACAGAGGAAAAGGTGAGCAATATTTACAAAGGAAAAGAAGGGGGGATGGTTAAACACTAGAGGGGGCGGTGAAGGTGGAAAAAGAGGGTTGTGGTTCGCCAAAAGATGAAAAGGTGTAAGAATATGTGTGCTGGTGTGTGTGTGTGTGTGTGTGTGTGTGTGTACGTGTGAAGGGAGAGGGGGGGGGGGTGAGAAAGGGAGTGAGAGACAGGGAGGGAGGGAGAGAGGGAGAGAGAGTGGTGGAGAGGAAGGGGGAGGAGAGGGAGGTAAGACCTGTGCCCATATCGATGCCTCCACAACCTTTGTGGGCCCCCAAGGCCAGTTCATCCCTCGGTCCAGTTACACTTGCAAGTCAACGGACATCGTGTATATTTTGACCTGCACTCTGTGCCACAAGCTCTATGCGGGTGAGACCTGCCGATCATTAAATGAGCGTTTCTCAGAGCACCTTCGCTCAATGCGGCTGAACTACAGTGACCCTATAGGTCAACACTTCAACAGCCCATTGCACAACTACACCCAGGCAAAGGTGGCAGCTGTATGGCAGAACCCGAGCAACAGAGAATACCGCAAACATATGGAGTCCCACTTGATCAGCCGCCTGGGGACCATCCAGCCTGCAGGCATCAACACCAGAGTGATGGACCCCTAGCAGCCCTGGGCCCTCTTCTCTCTCTTTTCCCCTCCCTTTTCAATGCTCCTGTCCCCCTGTAATACACCTTCAGACACACACACACACACACACACGCACACACACACACTCATTCTCTCTCTCCCTCTCCCCTTCCTCTCTCCCCCACTTTTCTCTCCTCCCCCTCCCTCTCCACCACTCTCTCTCCCTCTCTCCCTCCCTCCCTGTCTCTCACTCCCTTTCTCACCCCCCCCCCCTCTCCATTTTCTTTCTCTCCCTTCACACGTACACACACACACACACACACACACACACACACACACCAGCACACATATTCTTACACCTTTTCATCTTTTGGCGAACCACAACCCTCTTTTTCCACCTCCACCCCCCCCCTCCAGTGTTTAACCATCCCCCCTTCTTTTCCTTTGTAAATATTGCCCACCTTTTTCTCTGTTCTTTTTTTTTCTTTTCTTTTTTTCTCTCTGATTACTCCTCACAGTTCTTAGTTTTACCTCTGTCTTGGTTTTGCCCTCTCTTTTCTTGTCCACTCTCTATTTTTCTCCCCATGAAGAAGGGCCTAGGGCCCGAAACGTCGGGATACTCTCTTCAAAGGACAAGTCACCACCTACAGGTTAGTCTCAACCGTTTTCTCGCCTCCTATATAATATAGTTTTATGTCCTACCTTTGGAATTTTAACACGATTCTTAAACCAGGTGAGACAGACTGGGAAATGATCACTACTACCACAAGGTGGAACACATACCTCTACAATGTGTTGTTTTGTGGTTGTGTAAATGTGATTTATTAAGGTATTTGTGTTTTCAGTAATGCGTGTTGGTCTGTCAATTAATTGTTCTAAGCCAAGCATAGAGTAATTGTGGTACCATTTTGGTTTTGGTTCAAGCTAATCTATATTGAAATCACCTAGAATAATAGTTTCACAGTTTAACATTATCACCTCATCCATTACAGAACTAAATCTATCCTCCCATTCTACATTTTCTGATGGAGTTTTGTATACAAACCCCACTATAAGAGTATTATTACCATTAATCTTAATATCTACCCAAACTGATTCTCATCATAAACCTCAAGACTGTTTAATCTCTTACATCTTAATGTGGAAGCAAAATACAAAAGTAAACCAGTAGTTTTAGGCTTAGTTGGATCTGGGCGGATAATTTGGTACCCTGGCATGTGCATATCAGCATCTGTTACGTTAGAAGAGAGTCGGGATTCAGCAAAACAGAATATATGAAATGGATTTCCAGTGTTATGAAGAATGGTTGCTATATCGTCCTTCTTGTTTGTTGCATTGTTTATGTTTAAATAACCTATGCGGAGTCCTTGCTTGGTTGGCCACAAGTCAGAAGTAAATGACATGGTTTAATTATTTGGGAATATAAGGATTATAGAGCAATTTTAACTCAGTTTAAAATAATAGACCTTTGAGGAAAAAAACAAACAAACAAACAACAATATTATCCTAGCTGACCGAGTTGACAGATTATATAAATACAAACTGACAATGTAATCGCAAACAATGTCAAGCAATTTTTTATTTATTTATTTATTTAATTTTTTTTTTTTGCAAATAATTAAGTTACACGCAAATAGCATAAACTTCACAGCTCAGTAACAAGCTATTTCAGATTACCCAATGTCAATCTAAATTTACAATGAAGTAATGTGGACTTAGGAAAACAGTCCAAAATCAGAAGGAGAATCGATAATTCAAAAGTATAGAAACTATGTTAAACAAAATACCACTTTTAACAATCTCAAAATTATAGACAAAATTTATATCATCAGTAATACAATATATATATATATATATATATATATATATATATATATATATATATATATGTGTGTGTGTGTGTGTGTGTGTGTGTGTGTGTGTGTGTGTGTGTGTGTGTGTGTGAATACAAAAGGGTAAGTTGGATGGGACGAGGACTTGATTGCGCTTGATATGGAATTCAGGACTGTAGGAACAACAAACTGTAGCACCACTACTATGCAGAGAGAAGAAGAGGAAGAAGAAGAGGAAGAAGAAGAGGAAGAAGAAAGAAAGCAAGAAAAGAAAGATTACAGTGATATTCAGTGGTATGAATCATACAATTGTTTGTTGCTGTGATATGAACTGAGAGGCCATCATATTCATTAAGTGCACAGCAAAAGGATGTAACTGGTCAGTTATGATGCCAGCTTGTCTGGAGGCATGGTTGTGTGTTTGGTGTTGGTGTTCACTGGGGACATTTGTGGGATAATTCGTTCGTGTGTTAGGTGAAGAATGAATGAAGTTAGGTTCTTGGTTATCTGTATTAAATGTGGAGGCTAGCTGAGTGTGGGGACGTGACACAGGCTTCGCATGTGTGTTTTCAGAATATAGTGTTTGAAAGGGAGGGATGTACTGACGGGACATAGACCTCTGGTAAACATTTTCTGAGTTAGTGAATGGGTTGGGAGGGGCCTCTTGGTGGGAGGAGGGAGGTGCTTGTTGAAAACGATGTCTGGGAAGGGAAGGGAAGGGAAAGGAGGAGGTAGGAGGTGGGCATGTACCCTGACCAATAGGCTGTTGGTGAAACTGAGTGGGGCCAGCTCTGTTCTGTGCCACATGAGTACTATCACCGGTGTGGTGATAGTACACTTCATTGTGAGCATTTGGTTCATGATTCTGATCGTGGTGATCTGGGTAAAAGTACTCGGGTCGTCCACGAGTTTCATAAGATCTGTGACCATGGTATATTTCTGTACTTTGTCGAAAAACCTGCTTTAAATTCATTGCTAATTTTATTGTGCCTTTTTCACTCGGATGAGTCAGGTTTTGGTACAGGGCGAGTCGGGGAGCTCCTGATGATGCTGTGAAAGTTTCATTGTTGTCAATAAAGGTGACATCCATGTCGTTGTTCACTGAATGGAGATTTCGATTTGAGGGGATGATGGCGTTATTCAAGTTATGACACCCTCTAGCAAGAATAATAAAACTGAGCACAACAGAAGCGGGGAAGGCATTTTTGCAGGCAGTGATCAGTTCTGCCCAAGATTGTTTCGACACGGGGCCAGCGGGGCAGCTGTTTACACCGACATGTATCAGAACAGTATGTACAGAATGCGATACCCTCATTGTGTACAGGGAGTTTGTCAACTGGCTGACCGTTAATCCAGGAATACAGGCTTTGTACATAAATTCCCCTCGTGGAGCCAGTTTCCTAGCATTTATATACTTCAGTATAGAATCCCCAAGGAGCAGAACAGAAGTTTTCGCAGGGAAGTTAATGGCAGAAGTATTGTTTTCCGATGCAGGTAAAAATGGAGGAGATACATTTTTGTTCCCGTCATTTTTGGAGTCTTTATTTGGTGTTGTAATCTTTTGTGGTTTTGCTTGCATTTTTATATCATCTTTCTCATTTACTTCACTATTCACTAGAGTTTGAAAAGAGTTGTATGTTGGAACATTATATGATAATTTCTGTGCATTACATTTTGGTGATGTATGCAAATGAAGATCGGGAAGATCTTTGTCGCTGTCTTTTTGGGTAGAGAGGGGGTCAGCTGATGTCTGTTGTTTTTTTTTACCTGTTCATCACTAGGGTCGGTAGGTTTTTCACAAGATGGTGATGTGTCAGTCAAAACAACAGAACCTTTTTTGGTTGGTGTTTCATCTTTGGATAAATGGAAAACATTATCGTCCAGTGAAACCTGTGTACAAGCATGTTTAGCTAAAGTCACAGTGAAACGTTTAATTTTCTTTAAGTCTGACTACAGGTTCCCAAGCAGTGTTTTCAGAGAGTGATTTTCTTTTGAAAGGATGTCAGTTGTTTGTTGCAAAGTCACTATTATTTTCATTTAATGTTTCAAAAGAATGACAAAGCATGTCTATCTTGTTTTTGATTAGTGCACGTAGTTCATTTTTAATCGCACATTTTTCGTCATTAAATTTTATCAGTGAAATAATTGCACACTCAGACTCATGTTGTGTTTCAGTGACAGTCTCAAGATAGTGAAGTTCATCTCTTATCAGGCGAGAACGGGCACGTGTGTTGGAGGGTTTCTTTCTGTGCCCCTTTGGTGTGAAACAGAAAGTTCGTCGGCGGTACTCTTCATTGTTTGTTTACTGGGTGACACATGGCTGCGTGGTGTGACGTCGTTGGGGACTGTATCCTGACTCACGGTGTCAGGGCTGTGTGAAGCGATGACAGGTGTGGTGACGTCTTCGGGGACTGTGTCCTGACACATGGTGTCAGGGCTGTGTGAAGCGATGACAGGTGTGGTGACGTCTTCGGGGACTGTTTCCTGACTCATGGTGTCAGGGCTGTGTGAAGCGATGACAGGTGTGGTGACGTCTTCGGGGACTGTGTCCTGACACATGGTGTCAGGGCTGTGTGAAGCGATGACAGGTGTGGTGACGTCTTCGGGGACTGTTTCCTGACTCACGGTGTCAGGGCTGTGTGAAGCGATGACAGGTGTGATGACGTCTTCGGGGACTGTTTCCTGACTCATGGTGTCAGG
>NC_134886.1:38665929-38668429 GCF_041734735.1 Babylonia areolata
CGAAGTGGATTTTTCTGCAACATTTTGCCAGGAACAACCTTTTTTGGGTTCTTTTATGTGCGCTAAGTGCATGCTGCACACGGGACCTCGGTTTATCGTCTCATCCGAATGACTAGCATCCAGACCACCACTCAAGGTCTAGTGGAGGGGGAGAAAATATCGGCGGCTGAGGTGTGATTCGAACCAGCGCGCTCAGATTCTCTCGCTTCCTAGGAGGACGCGTTACCTCTAGGCCGTCACTCCACTATGGTTTCAGTTCACGAGACACGAAAAAAAAGAAAAGACTCCTGAAAGCTCAAACGTCAACCTCTCAGCAACAATTGATGCTCCAACAGAAATAAGCGAAGAAAAAAAAAACTGACGTTGAAATGCTCTTCTTTTATACTGCGCAGTTTTAGCTTCTCTCTCTCTCTCTCTCTCTCTCTCTCTCTCTCCGTCTGTCTGTCTGTCTGTCTATCTGTCTCTCTATCTATCTTTCTTTCCGTCTCTCCTTTTTTTCTCTCCATCTATCCATCTATCTATCTATCTATCTATTTTGTTTTAACACGGCGATATTTAGCCAGAAAATACTCCCGGCACCCACGACCACAGTATCTGGGATTGCTTATCCGTTTGGACATATGAACTGAGGTAGAGGCCAGTGTCAAACCGACTCTTCGTATTTCCTTCTCGCTTTAATTTGTAAAATAATCCAGCTGCCACGGCCAAGTAGTTATCACCGCGGACTTATGAGGTGCAGGACGGACGTGGTTTCGAGCCCCAGCAGAAGTTGGACTATTTCTCAGCCCGTGGAGTTGTTTGTTCCATGGGTTTAAACGGAAGACTGGGAAAACACACAGTCGAGGGGAGAGTTGTCAACTTTCCTCACGCTTTTTTGAGGAAGTGTATGGGTTTGTTCCAATGTACCTTTAATTTACCTGTTTGCTGTTACCACTCTTTACCATTATTTGTTCTCCTGGATGCATTGTTATTCATTTCAACACTGCAGGTGTTTGTATCTTTTCGGCTTGGTTGACGTCAGAATATGTAATGAAAAGAAGCGAAGAGTACATATTTGTAACGTTCTCCATAACCTAAATGGACCCCCATAAATATATTATTTCCATCAGCATTCACCATCAAGGTTGGAGAAAAAAACGAAAAGAAAAAAAAAAAAAAAAAAAAAACAAAACATCCCTACCTCTGTGACCTTTGATGCCCTGCTGTCAGTCTCCACCTTCTTTTTTTTTTCTTTTTTTTTTTTTTACTCCCATGCCTGTTCCAAGTTCCTGTCACAAATTGTCAGTGTCTGCTAATACAGATTGTACTGGCGTTGGAAGGACGTGGCGGCGATCTTCACTCCAGGGGAAAATGGTGTTGGAGGTGGGGGTGGGGATGGGGGTTGGGGGGGGGGGGGGGGACACTCACTCAGTTTGGCTCCGCGACTCAGCGATTGTTGTCGCCCGAAAGGGACTCAGTTGGTCGTGTCTTGCTCATGTGGGTTCAGAACAGGCACCGCTAAACATCACCGAAGTAAACAAGTAGAATTGCAGAGGCTTCTCCAGACCTGAGAGGTCCTGTGAATCCCAAGGGATTCCTATGCAAGTATACTGAGCTGCTGTATCCAACGTGGGATTTTTTTTTTTTTTTTTTTTTTTTTTTTGCGTGCAGTTGAAAAAGTGTGATAAACCATAACAAAGGATGAGGGAAGGATACTATCTCCTGACATAACAGATTGTCACCCAAAACTTTTTTTTCTTGTGAGAAGATAAATTTGAAAGAAAGCGATGCAGGTGTTTATCGAAACATGTTTACGTCCTTCCGTTCACTCAGTATGCATACCGATGGCTCGTTTTCTGTGGCAAAGATTCGCAAAGCTTGTAAGTCATGACTGCCGGCTACCGGGTATTCTTGTAAAAGGGGAAAAAATGAGTATGTAAAACTTCTCTTTCATTTTCCTCATATTAATATTATCATCATTTTTGTTTTTGTTTTTATGAGATGGTAGGATGGGGGTAAATAATGTGTTTCTGATTTTCTTTATTAGCATGACCTTCTGTTTGGACATAATTGTCCGTTGTATCAGTACGGTTGAGCTGTGTATATGTATGAGTTTGTACATGCGTGCGTCTCTCTCTCTTTCTTTTTTTTTTCTCTCTCTCTGTCTTTGTCTCTTTCTTTCTTTCTGTCTCTGTCTGTCTGACTGTCTTTCTCTCTCTCTCTATTCCACGCGCGCGTTGTTACTTTTTTGTTGTTGTGTTGTTGTTGTTGTAACGTATTACGTTCCGTTATTGCAACATTACCTCGCAATATACCGCACATCGACTTTTTATACACAACACATTCCATACTTAATGTGTCACAATCTCATTACCAGCCCTCAATAGGGCTATATTGCGAAGTGAGTCACACACACACACACACGCACACACACACACACACACACACACACACACACACACACACACACACACACACACACACACGCACACACACACACAGCCACACACACACAGCCACA
>NC_134886.1:38673429-38680929 GCF_041734735.1 Babylonia areolata
AACAGTGAATGTGTTGGATATTTGATCTGAGGGACCCAGGTTCGATTCCTAGTCACGACACCTCCCAGGACAACTGATGTGCAGAGTTCCTAGTGTCTAAACCTCCCTTCTTGTGAATACGCATGCAGAAGATTGATCAAACACACACGTGAAAAGACGTCATATTCCATGTCAGCGTCTGGTGGGTTATGGAAATAAAAACTAGGCATACATCCCCACCACCACCACCACCACCACGGCCACCACCAAAAACGGATTATGACTGCCTACATGGCGGGGGGCGAGGGGCTCTGGGGGGCGGGAGGGGGGTAAAAACGGTCATTCAGGTAAAAGCACACTCATGCAAACGAGTATTCGCGGGAGTCGCAGCTCACAAACGGAAAAGTCTCTACCGTGTGCTTGACTGGACTACAATCATGTGACCGATGGTGACAGATCAATCCGATTCGGGCACAGGACGTCCTGACACATCTTGAGCAGACATGTGTGTGGGCACATCGATTTGCGCGCTGGCTGGCGGTTCTGGAAGTGTGGACTTCCCTTCCATGCAGTTCTCCTTGCCTCCGAGGTCTGACAATCGGTTTTCTGCTCAAGATGAGTGCAAGGGTTTTTTAGGTGGCATTGCCAATGTTGACAAAATGTCAAGGATGGCTTCCAAATGTTCTCGAAGCTGTTTTTTTTTTTTTCTTTTGTTGTTGTTGTTGTCGTTGTTTTGTTTTTTGTATGTTTTGTTTTTGTTTTCTTTTCCTGTCCTACAATTTGCACGCTCTTCTTGTGACAGTTCACTGCATAGGAGTTTCTCAGGGAGGTGGTGATATGACATCCTGACAATGTGTCCCGTCCTTCGTGATTGGGCTCTCAACAGCGGTGAGTGGACACATGGCATAACTATCATCTCTGCAGAAAGCTTCCGTGTCTGTGACTTTGCCATGCTATCTGATCTTCAAGCATGATTCAGACCCTCATCTGTCAATACAGTTTCTGGGATCTATTCACGTTCTTGCCCTTTCTACGACGTTTGACTGGAATCTAAAACTGAGCGTCTAATCATTCGGATGAGACGAAAGAAATAAAGAAAGATTCCTGCGTGCAACATGCACATGGCGCAGCTGAACTTATGGCAGAAAGAGACATTGTAAGCCCACGATTTCTCGCAGTCTCACGAAAAAGTGAGAGAAATCGTGGAATCCCCTCCCACGTTTTATCTCAATTGCGAGAAATCATGGGAAATCCCCCTTACTTTTATCAAAAACATTTCCTTTATCACCAGAGTTTTTTTTTTTTGTTTTTTTTTCCAATGCAAATCTGTGAAACAGAGTGAAAGAAGACCAAATCAACCAGCCAAGTAAAACACACACGCACGCGTGCGCGCGCACACACACACACACACACACACACACACACACACACACACACACACACATACACGCACACACACACATGCATACAAACACACACTCACTCATTCACTCACTCACTCACTCACTCACCCACTCACACTCACTCACTGACATACACATACATTCGCACTTTTTTTTTTTTAAACCAGTACTGTGCTATCATCTTCACCGTCTATTGTTGATGTCTTCTTCGCTAATGCCACTGTCATTATCAAGATCGTCGTCGTAGTCTTTTTCCCCATTTCTCGTTTCCTTTTTTTCTCTCTCTCTCTCTCATTGTTCTCATATATTTGCATTGGGAAAAGACAAGAAACCAACTCCGATGACAAAGGTAATATTTTTGATAAAGAAAATAAAGGGCACTTCCTACGATTTTTCGCAATTGAGAGATAATATGGGAGGGGAACGACCACAATTTCTCATAATCTCACGATTTCTCTCAAAGTGAGAGAGAAATCGTATGATTGCGAGAAATCGTTGTCTTACAGACCTCTTTGTCCTCTGGCAAAATTATGTAGAAGAAATTCACTCCGATAAACACACAAAAATACATGCTTGCACTAATGGCCGGATTTGCTGCTACTGCCAGGCATCTGCCCAGCACATGTACTGTAGCGTATATGGATTATTTGTCCAAACTCAGTAACGCCTCCTTGAGAAACTGAAACTGAAATCTGAAACAGATCTTTGAGATCTTTCAAAGAGAGAGAGCATGCAGAAGTGGTGGAGCTGTCGATTGCGTCGTTGGCACTTAACTAGTCCACGTTTCTGATGCTGTTCATCAAAGCAGGAAGCCGTGTCGCTAGGCAGACGTTTAGCTTTGTTTGCAGGTCGGGTTCCAGGACGTCTTCAAACATTAGCACGTAGCCTGCCAAAGACAGAGCTTGGTTTAGAAACCCTTCATTAATTTTGACTTCAGCGTCAATAGTTACTATTCGAGAGACTCTCTCTCTCTCTGTCTCTCTCTCTCCCCCTCTCTCTCTCTCTCCTCCTCCTCCTCCACCTCCTCTTCTTCCCTCCTCCATCTCCAACTCTCTCTCTCTCTCTCTCTCTCTCTCTCTCTCTACTGCTGCTGCCCCCACCTCCCCTTTCTCATCCTCCTCTACAACAACAGCTGTTGCTGCTGCATTAATACTTATTCAAATCTAAACGAAAGGAAAGCAATGGACAAAAAAAAAAAAAAGTGCTGAAGCCTAAGTGTACTCATGTTTGACCAATTGGTTCACCCCGACTGTGGTTTGAACCCACGTTTTTCTGTTACACAGAGGTAATGACTATGGACACAGGCTGGTCGGAATCTGAAGTGGGTAACATCCTTCACATAGATTTTCTTCCAACGGGGCAACTACCCTGATTCGCAAGCGTTCGTGTGTATGCACTCGTGCGCGCGCACACACACACACACACACACACACACACAGGCGCATACACGCAAATATACCACAATCACGTACACGAGCGAACACACGCACGCACGCACGCATACACACTCACACTCGCAGGGTGGTATTAGGGGGGTGGTTGAAGAAATATAGCGTGCCATTAGATAACAGAAACCACAGAGCTTCATTCCTTTCTTTACCCATGTGCTTGACACCAAAGTTCAAATTCCCTAAACGAACTGAACACGATAGATAACCGAATAACTACCTACACACCTACCTAACGAACTAACATATTAACCAGATAACTAACCCACTATCTAAGTAAGGGGCGGGTTTTCGGGCAGATACTTGAGCCTACGCAAAAAGTCTGCTTGCTTGCACATCATTTCTCTGGTGTAAACGTGTTACGAAAAAAGAAAGAAAAAAAATCCAAACTGTGAAAGTGTGTCAGTTTCAGTTTCACTTTCCAAGGGTTTTGAAACTGTGCGGGCTAACCCACATGTGCTACAATGCATCTGCTCACAAAGACAGCAATGGCATAAATAAATAAATAAATAAATAAATAAAGGGGTGAGTTAACCCTTTCACCGAGAGCAAAATTCCCTCGTGCTACAAACACAGAAAATAGGGTGTGTAATAATAGCTGGGGATTCCCCTGCGATGTGTAGAAAATAAGTCCTATCCTACCGCCGAACATAAAAAAACAGTAGGTTCATGGATAAAAAAGACCCATGATTTGGTCACCCTTTAGTTACATGGGTCCTCTACCTAGCTGCTGCATAAATGCGAGCTTGGCAGTGAAAAGGGTTAAGGGAACAGACGCTGGAACAACACATAAAGGCCGCTTTCATCCTTAGTATCTCTCTGAATCCTTCAAGAGGGAGGTACAGCGTTTGACTTACAACTAATGACTTTCTCACCCTTCTCTTCCCTACGGGGAATAAACATAACTATTTCACGGACTATGAATGGGAGATAAGCCTGTATTCCACGAAGATAAATCACCAGCTGTGGCAGAGATGGAATACAATTATAAACAACAATAAATCACATCCCGTCGTCAAAGGTGCGACAGCTGAGTAGTCAGAGCGTTAAACCTTCAATGTAAGGAGCTTGGGTTCGAATCTCGGCAATGCCTGGGCCGGGTTACATGAGGCGATCTTTGCAGCGCGAAGTTTGCTTAGAGTTAGGAATGTTCCTAAGTATATGGAGTTTTAATAATACTTATTATATTTATATAGCGCTGAATCTTGTGCAGAGACAAATCAAAGCGCTTTCGCACCAGTGAGTCACACGCATGCATAACTCTAAAACTGGAGAAACAGAAGAAAAGGTAGAGGCAGGGGAGGGAGGCTATTTTGGGAAGAGGTGGTTTGTAAGGCCTGACTTGAAAGAGGTGAGTGTGGAGACCTGACGAAGCGAAAGAGGAAGTTCATTCCAATTACAAGTTCCAGAGACATGTAAAGAACAGCGGCCAACAGTCGAGTGTTTGAATCTGGGTATGCATAAACAGAGTGGATCCGAAGCCGATCGTAGAGAGCGAGATGGAGTGTTGAGGTGAATTCAGCCAAAGAGATAGGAAGGGGCAGAGTTGTGAATACTTCTATAACATAGGGTGGAGTTGGGAACATTCTTAACGATGAGCAAACTTAGCGCTACTAAGTTCGTTCATGCCACCTACCCCTGTTTTTTTTGTTTTTGTTTGTTTGTTTGTTTGTTTTCATCCAGAATATGGTATATTTCGATTTCTCAGGTCAAAGGATGTGCAGATCTGCAAGTTTCTGATTCGTAAAACAAACAACGATCCTGGAATCAGTTAATGTGGTCTGTGGATCTTTGATACATGAGACAGCCCGGCATGCGCTAACCAGGACACAATCATCATCAATGAGACATTTAGGTGTCTAAGAGGAGAAACAAAAAGGGAATCGCTGTGGAGGCATTTTCATACTTTTAGGGGATTTTATAATAACTTCTGTTCTCATCTCCACGGGAATCTTTCATTACGTTAATTACACATAGCGTGATCTTCAGTTTCAGTTTCAGTAGCTCAAGGAGGCGTCACTGCGTTCGGACAAATCCATATACGCTACACCACATCTGCCAAGCAGATGCCTGACCAGCAGCGTAACCCAACGCGCTTAATCTATAAAACGAAGCTTCTCTTATTACATGTCCGAACAATTCGAAGTATCAAAATAAATCTTTATTATAATTCCTACAAAGGAGTTTAGGCAATGACATTATACTACTATTTTCCTGGAATTCCTAAAACGAAGAGTTAGCCTTACCCAATGGAGCTCAGTCTAAAAAATGAGAACCTGCTCTGCTTCTTTCTTTAAAGTATAGTAAAACTTTCTTCCAGGATGAAGATGGCAGAATAGTTCTGTCTGCCAATACAATATCCATGAGAGGCTGGGTTCGAATCTCAATCTCGCCCTTTCTCCCATGTTTGACAGGAAAATCAAACTGATATGAAAACCCATGCTCTCAAGGTATGACTAGCGCGTTGGCCAATGCCGCTGGTCATGCATCGATCCCTAGCAGTTGTATTTGTATTTCTTTTTATCACAACAGATTTCTCTGTGTGAAATTCGGGCTGCTCTCCCCAGAGAGAGCGCGTCGCTACATTACAGCGCCACCATTTTTTTCTTCTTTTTTTTTGTATTTTTTCCTGCGTGCAGTTTTATTTGTTTTTCCTCTCGCAGTGGATTTTTCTATAGAATTTTGCCAGGAACAACCCTTTTGTTGCCGTGGGTTCTTTTACGTGCGCTAAGCGCATGCTGCACACGGGACCTCGGTTTATCGTCTCATCCGAATGACTAGCGTCCAGACCACCACTCCAGGTCTAGTGGAGGGGGAGAAAATATCGGCGGCAGAGCCGTGATTCGAACCAGCGCGCTCAGATTCTCTCGCTTCCTAGGCGGACGCGTTACCTCTAGACCATCACTCCACCTATGTGGTTGTGGTGTGGCACATATGGATAATTACCAACGCAGCGATGCCACCTTGAGAAACTGAAACTGAAAGTGAAGGAATCTTCCTGGCGCGAACCAATGACGCAAGTTAACATCACACGACACGGTTTCTGTGTCTATAGCGCGAACCAATGACGCAAGTTAACATCACACGACACGGTTTCTGTGTCTATAGCGCGAACCAATGACGCAAGTTAACATCACACGACACGGTTTCTGTGTCTATAGCGCGAACCAATGACGCAAGTAACATCACACGACACGGTTTCTGTGTCTATAGCGCGAACCAATGACGCAAGTTAACATCACACCACACGGTTTCTGTGTCTATAGCGCGAACCAATGACGCAAGTTAACATCACACCACACGGTTTCTGTGTCTATAGCGCGAACCAATGACGCAAGTTAACATCACACCACACGGTTTCTGTGTCTATAGCACGAACCAATGACGCAAGTTAACATCACACCACACGGTTTCTGTGTGTATAGCGCGAACCAATGACGCAAGTTAACATCACACGACATGGTTTCTGTGTCTATAGCGCGAACCAATGACGCAAGTTAACATCACACGACACGGTTTCTGTGTCTATAGCGCGAACCAATGACGCAAGTTAACATCACACGACACGGTTTCTGTGTGTATAGCGCGAACCAATGACGCAAGTTAACATCACACGACACGGTTTCTGTGTCTATAGCGCGAACCAATGACGCAAGTTAACATCACACCACACGGTTTCTGTGTCTATAGCACGAACCAATGACGCAAGTTAACATCACACGACACGGTTTCTGTGTCTATAGCGCGAACCAATGACGCAAGTTAACATCACACGACACAGTTTCTGTGTCTATAGCGCGAACCAATGACGCAAGTTAACATCACACGACACGGTTTCTGTGTCTATAGTGCGAACCAATGACGCAAGTAACATCACACGACACGGTTTCTGTGTCTATAGCGCGAACCAATGACGCAATTTAACATCACACGACACGGTTTATGTGTCTATAGCGCGAACCAGTGACGCAAGTTGACATCACACGACACGGTTTATGTGTCTATAGCGCCAACCAATGACGCAAGTTAACATCACACGACACGGTTTCTGTGTCTATAGCGCCAACCAATGACGCAAGTTAACATCACACGACACGGTTTCTGTGTCTATAGCGCCAACCAATGACGCAAGTAACATCACACGACACGGTTTCTGTGTCTATAGCGCGAACTAATGACGCAAGTTAACATCACACGAGACGGTTTCTGTGTCTATAGCGCGAACCAATGACGCAAGTAACATCACACGACACGGTTTCTGTGTCTATAGCGCGAACCAATGACGCAATTAACATCACACGATACGGTTTCTGTGTCTATAGCGCGAACCAATGACGCAAGTAACATCACACGACACGGTTTTTGTGTTTATAGCCCGAACCAATGACGCAAGTAACATCAGACGACACGGTTTCTGTGTCTATAGCGCGAACCAATGACGCAAGTAACATCACACGACACGGTTTCTGTGTCTATAGCGCGAACCAATGACGCAAGTTAACATCACACGAGACGGTTTATGTGTCTATAGCGCGAACCAATGACGCAAGTTAACATCACACGACACGGTTTCTGTGTCTATAGCGCGAACCAATGACGCAAGTAACATCACACGACACGGTTTCTGTGTCTATAGCGCGAACCAATGACGCAAGTAACATCACACGACA
>NC_134886.1:38685929-38693429 GCF_041734735.1 Babylonia areolata
TATTTATGAACTCCACCAGCTGGCCATCAGTTGCTATGCGTGCGGTCACCTGCAGATGTATCACGGATGTGTATTCCAAGTGAAGCATAGAGGGTAGATACATACTTCATAGTGTAAGTATTGAGGAAGGAGAAGGAGGGTGTTGTTTTTTTTGCGTGGTAGTGGTGGTGGTGGTGTAAGCATTCTATTGTTTAGGGTATTAAAGGATTTGAGTCCCTGTCTTTTTGTCCCTGTCTGTGTCTGTGTCTGTATTTGTCTGTTTCTCTCTCTCTGTCTGTCTCTGTCCCTGTCTTTGCCTCTCTCTCTCTGTCTGTCTCTCTCTGTCGTTCTGTCTCTGTCTCTCGGTCGGTCGGTCGGTCTCTCTGTCTCTCTCTGTCTATCTGTCTGTCTCTGTCTCTGTCTCTCTCTCTCTCTGTCTCTCTCTCTCTCTCTCTCTCTCTCTCTCTCTCTCTCTCTCTCAACACTATCAGCAACAGACAGTGCATTCTAATGACCATGATGTGTCAAGCACAGCACAATCTCATGAGTACAGTTCCTCAAACTGCAATGATTGCTTTTTTGGGGGGTGGCCACTTGGTATCGTCTGCACGCATCGTTTTGCACATCATTATTATTACCATTTCTTTCTTTCGGTCTTTCGTTTCTGTCTGTCTTGTTTTTTGTCTTCCTTTATTTCCTTTTTATTCACTCATCTATTGATTTGCTTTTTTTTATATTTATGTATTTATGTATTTATTTATTTATTATTATTATTATTATTATTATTATTATTATTATTATTATTATTATTATATATATATATATATATATTTTTTTTTTTTTTTTTTTTTTTTGCACTTGCGGTAATTTATCATTTTGCGGTATCTGTCAAATTTCGCATAGTATTTTCTTACAATGATTGTTACAGGAAACTACCATCTGCAGAATATGCAGCCGAGTTCCCGTTCTTACAACTGCTTACGCTTTGAAGCCAGGATAAAGTAATAATAAAATGTAGTCAAGTGAAACCTTTGTACCGTAATAGAAGACTTTTTTTGTTTCTTTTGTTTTTGTTTTCTATGTATATTTTCTTCTGCTGGTGCTTGAAGATATTCTTATTGCTGCTGCATTATTATTTCTATTTTATTGTATTCAATATTGGAGCTTTTGGGACAATTTCGGAAAGCACGCAGTTGAAATACTGGAACGTCTCTTAATACCGGAACACATCGAACGCTGAACGACATCTTGATGGCAGATTGCCTCAGATGCTTGGGTGGGGCGATTTTATCAGTGGTCCATCATCCCTTAATGCTGCGACATTTCCATGGCCGCAACATCTCTAATGCTTTGGTTATCTCTTAAGCCCTTTTCCCTCCCAAATACGTTTACCTGCATTGCTTCCCTTTGCTCACGTAAATCAGACCGGTCCTGCCAAATGTTGACTGTGTTGACGGACTCCATTGTGAGTCTGCCAGTTTGATGGGTGCGATAGCCGAGTGGTTAAAGCGTTGGACATTCAATCTGAGGGTCCCGGGTTCGAATCTCGGTGACGGCACCTGGTGGGTAAAAGGTGGATAATTTTCCGATCTCCCAGGTCAACATATGTGCAGACCTGCTTGTGCCTGAACCGCCTTCGTGTGTATGCACTGGCAAAAGAACAAATACGCACGCTAAAGATCATGTAATCCATGTCAGCGTTCGGTGGGTAATGGAAACAAGAACATACCCAGCATGCGCACCCCCTAAAAACGGAGTGTGGCTGCCTACGTTATGTGCATGCATACGTTGTTTGTGTGTGTGAGTGTGTGTGTGTGTGTGTGTGTGTGTGTGTGTGTGTGTGTGTGTGTGTGTGTGTGCATTTTACTTATATATACGATTTATTCCCTTGATGTTTTTATTTATGTATTGTTGTACAATACCTAATGGTCTTAACGTGTGTGTGTGTGTGTGTGTGTGTGTGTGTGTGTGTGTGTGTGTGTGTGTGTGCATGTGTGTGTATGTGTGTGTGGGTGTGTGTGCGTGCGTGCGCGCATGTCATTTTTAGTAATCTTATGCCCTTTTTTTGTTGGATGTTTTCATTTGTTAATATTGTTGTGCAATACCCTATTGTCTTAACATGAGTATGTGTGTGGGGGGTGGGGGGGTGGGGGGGGGGGTAGTATATCGTCAGCTATTGGGAATTCTTATTTGACTAGTTTTAATCTCTTCTTATGTTGCGCATGATTTTATGCCAGTGTTTACAATGAGCCTGTGATTGCACAACTTAATTTCCATGTGGATTAATAAAGTGTTTTTGATTTGATTTGATTTGATTTGATACGTGGCGGGGGTAAAAACAGTCATACACGTAAAAGCCCACTCATGTATATACGAGTGAACGTGGGAGTTGCAGCCCACGGACGAAGAAGAAGAAGAAGAAGAAGAAGAAGAATAAGGAGAGGTCCGCCGGTTTGACTGCCGGTGGAAATACCGGAAATGGTACTTAATATCACGGGCAGAGCTATTGCTTTTGCAATGACGAGTGAAACCAAACGCAGACCATACTAACAGCTTATGCTGAAGGCTATACGCATGCGCGTAAAGTGGCGAGTCAGAGAACCAAAACGTATGGCCAACGCAGTTTTTCATACGATGCCCCCTTTCTTTGGAATAAACTTCCGCAGCCTCTCCATCACTCATCTTCCAAATCTAGCCTGAAGCTGAAAAAAACACCTTTTCCTCTCCTAAATAATTTTGAACAGCTCATCCCTTTCCAGTATGAACTAAAACGATTATTACAGTATTAGTGAGTGAGTTAATGTTTTGATAGTTTCAGAATTTATTGGTTGCATTTTTGATTGTGTACTACTTATGATTGTGTGCTGTGACTTGTGTGTGTTCGTGCGGGTGTGCTTTTGTGTCTTGTGTGTGTGGGAGAAGGGCCTTAGGGGGAGGCAGGGGGGGGGGGGGATATTTTTTTTTAGTAATGTGTGGTATCTTGTGTTCAGTCTTTCCTTTTTGATATTTACACATGTATTCTTTTCGTAAACGCAAAGGGCTTATAAGATAAGGCGAAGATGCTAATAATAATAATAATAATAATAATAATAACAACAACGATGATGATGATGGTGATGATGATGATGATGATGATGAGAAGAAGAATGTCGAGCCGCGAGGGAACCATCCGGTGCAGGGGATGGTCGATGAAAGCAGTTCCGGTTCCGGTTAGACTGGACAGTTCAAAAGCTGCACACGATTCGCGTTTGCACAACAGTTGAGGAGTTCCAGTTCCGAGTCACCATAGGGTGCCCGGAATATTGTTGATAAAGATAGATTGAGATAGATGAAGAAAGAGAGAGAGAGAGGGGGATATATATATATATATATATATATATATATAGAGAGAGAGAGAGAGAGAGAGAGAGAGAGAGAGAGACGGGGGAAATGGAGACAAAGACACAGACAAAAAAAAAAAAACAATTTGTTTGATAAAATATAGAAATGCATACAAAGTTTCATCAATCTACACACAAGAAACCACAAACACCACGAGAATACAAATGAAGCGGTATGATTGATAGATATCCCCATAGCGAATCGATGACCGTCCACCCTTTCTGACAGACAGAACGTGCAAAACATATTTCATTAGGAATCTGCACATTCCATATTCATAGCATGCATCGAATAATAGAAACCCTTCAAACAGACAGACATAAAAGCAAGCAAGCAAACAAACAAACAAACAAAACTGACAACAAATTTGGAGAATTCAATGAGTAGTCTATCAATCGTGCAGAGAAAGAAAGACACGTAGCACTCCAGAAGGTTTCAAAGAATGCGTTTATTGCTTTTGATATTGATACCTATATTGCGCACTTCCTCGGTTGAATACCAAGTTCTACGCGCTTTACAAACAAGGGGGTGATTTGCACAGCAGGCAGCCTACGTGGGTAGAGTCGACTGTAGTTAAACGTCTTGTTTCGCAGCTTCTGCTATTATCGGTGATAAAGCTCTGTCAACGTTGATGGGTTCTACAGCGTCTAACATTATCAGTTCCTCCCCTGTCTCACACAGAATAAAGTACAAGATCAGCAGTCTATGTTATAAATGTATTCACAACTCTGCCCCTTCCTATGTCTGTGGCTGCCTTCACCTGTACACTCCATCTCGCTCTCTACGATCGGCTTCGGGTCCACTCGACTGTTGGCCGCCGTTCTTTCTCTGTCTCTGAACCTAGCAATCTGAATGAACTTCCTCTTTCGCTTCGTCAGCCCACCTCTTCACAAGATAGTCTCCCTCCCCTGCCTCTTCCTTGTCTTCAGTTTCTTCAGTTTCAGAGTTATGCATGCGTGGGATTGACTGGTGCGAAAGCGCTTTGATTTCTCTCTGCACAAGATCATCATCATCGTTATTATTATTATCATTGTTGTTGTTTTCTGAATTTAAATGGATGCCAGTGCGTTCAGACAAATCCATACATTTTATACCACTTTTGTGCGACATATGACTGACAGCGACTTCACCCAACGTGCTTAGTCAGGCCTTGGGAGCATGCATATTTATTGTATATCTTTTTTTTTTTTTTTTTTGTCACAACATATTTTTCTGTGTGAAATTCGGGATGCTCTCCCTAGGGAGAGCGCGTCGCTGCACTGAGAGCACCCCCACCCATCCCCCCTTTTTTGTTTGCTTGTTTTTGTTTCAATTTTATGTGACTTTTCTACCGAAGTGGATTTTTCTATAGAATTTTGCCAGGGACAACCCTTTTGTTGCCGTGGGTTCTTTTACGTGCGCTAAGTGCATGCTGCACACGTGACCTCGGTTTATCGTCTCATCCGAATGACTAGCGTCCAGACCACCACTCAAGATCTAAGTGGAAGGGAAGAAAATATTGGCGACTGTACCGTGATTCGAACAAGTGCGCTCAGATTCTCTCGCTTCCTGAGCGGACGCGTTGCCTCTAGGCCATCACTCCACTATGCTGGTGTACCTGTCAGAGTGTGTTTCTTCAACATGATTTTGTCAGAGGGCAACACTTGTATAACCAGGGGTTCGTTGTAAGTGCACCAAGTGCGTGTTGCGCAGAGGACCTCAGGTTTTTGTTTTAAATCCGAATGACAAGACGCTCAGTTTGAATTTCCAGTTCAACTTGAGAGAAAGCGCGAGAATGGGATTCGAAGTCAGACACTCACGTGCCTCCTCAACCTCAGGCCCATAACTACAAAGTAGTCGTTGGGGGAAGCCTGAGGACCGCAGACGCAACCTCCCTTCTCCATCTGTCTCTGTCGGCAGCCGCTGGCAGCAGCTCACGTGTGTGGAGTCCGGTCCATTGTTTGATGTTCTCATGCCAGTTCTTCCGCTGTCTTCCTCTTCTTCTCCCACCCTCGATGGTGCCTTGCATGATTGTTTTGGAAAAGCTGGTGTGTCGAGTGTTGTGTCCAAACCATATCAGCTTGCGTCTCTTCACAGTTGAAAGGAGAGGTTCCTGAGGTCCAGCAAGGTTCTCAATTTTGCTCCGTACATGTTCATACTTACGTGCACTGTTTCGTATTAACAACTCTGTCACCTTCCTGCTTGAGTCTGGTATATGAGTCTTCGGTCCGATAAGGGAACTGTATTTCCCCGTTGAACTGTGTACAGACAAAACAGAAAGACTGGGGTGTATGTATTTGTAATGCTCTTTTTTGTCACAATAGATTTCTCTGTGTGAAATTCGGGCTGCTCTCTGCATGGAGAGCGCGTCGCTACGCTGACAGTGCCACCTTTTTTCTTTCTTTCTTTTTTTTTCTTTTTCCTGCCTGCAGTTTTATTTTTATGTTTTCCTATCGAAGTGAATTTTTCTACAGAATTTTGCCAGGGACAAACAACCCGTTTTGTTGCCGTGGATTCTTTTACGTGCGCTTAGTGAGTGCTGCACATGGGGACCTCGCTTTATCGTCTCATCCGAATGACTAGCGTCCAGACCACCATTCAAGGTCTAGTGGAGGGGGAGAAAATATTGGCGACTGTACCGGGATTCAGAACCAATGCGCTCAGACTCTCTCGCTTCCTAGGCGGACGCGTTACCTCCAGGCCATCACTCCACTAAGGCCATAACTCCGCTTCACTCCTCGGGTGAAATGCATCTCTGCGTTTGCCGTCACACCCTGTTGGTTGATCGGTGGCCTAGTGGTAATTCGTCCAACTAGCAAGCCAGTGTCCAAAGGTTCGAGTCCTATATCCGGACCGAGAGTCATGCTCCACACACACACATACACACGTACACACACACACACACACACACACACACACACACCTCCCGGCCTCAGTCCTCCCCCCTCTCTCTCTCTCTCTCTCTCTCTCTCTCTCTCCCTAGTCTACCATACCTTGATTGGTGGTGTGGGTGCTAATCATTCGGATGACGTGACAGCGCAATGTCCCGTGTGTTGCTAAGCATGCAGTTAGCGCTGGTCAGTAAAAACCACACCCTAGCAAACTAGAAGGTTGTCTTTGAGCAAACGTCGATAGAAAGAAAAAAAAATCTACTTTGATAGTTAAACAAATACACTTTGCAGACAGAAGAGGAAAGAAAACCACTACAAACAAAATATGATGAATAGGCAGCGCAGAACTGTGGAGACGCTTTCTACAGACGGACAGACAGACAGACAGACAGACAGAGAGAGACAGAGAGGGTAGCCCCAATTTTTCATAGAAAGAAAAAAAAAAAAAAAAGAGAGAGAGACATTATACTTAACTCTACACAGACCCCTCGGATGTCCAGTGGGTGTCTGAATGACCCAACCTTTAGCTTCCGTCGTCAGAATTGTGGTATTCTTTGTCAACATTCACCTCATCAGTATAAGAGCCTCCCGCTTGCAATATTTTGATGATGGTAATCGGGGTGAAACGCTGTTAACGTCGTCTCTTTCGCCGTTCGTATGGAGAGAGTTAAAAAGAAATTCTTCTTATTATTATTCGTTCGTTCACTGGTTCCAACTCCCACGTTCACTCGTATATACACGAGTGGTCATTTACGTGTATGACCCTTTTTTATCCCGCCATATAGGCAGCCATACTCGTTTTCGGGGGTGTGCATACTGTGCATGTTCTTGTTTCCATTACCCACCAAACGCTGACATGGATCACAGGATATTTAACGTGCGTACTTCATCTTCTGCTTGCGTATGCACACGAAGGGGGTTCAGGCACAAGCAGGTCTGCACAGCAGACCTTTACCCACCAAGCACTGTTTTCGAGATTCGAACACACACACTATCTCTCTCTCTCTCTCTCTCTCTCTCTCTCTCTCTCTCTCTCTCTCTCTCTCTCTCTCTCTCTCTCTCTCTCTCTCTCTCGACACATTATGTGAAAAGAAATACTATTGTACTTCTTATCATTATGAGTCAAGCGCATGACTATACACGGACGCAAAAATCAAAACAAAAGACATCAACTATATATAAACATATATTTTCTTTTTTCTTTAAAAAAAAAAAGAGAAAAGTATATATATTCGTCAAGGGAATACGATGTCCTTGATGATGCAAACGT
>NC_134886.1:38715929-38730929 GCF_041734735.1 Babylonia areolata
ATGCTTCATAACAAGTAGCTCTTTTAAACCCAAACACCGTTTGATGTCTTTGCTTCTTTATCTGTATGCCTGCACTTGATTATGTGTTCTGTTTTCAGCAATTCCTAAAGGCACGACGACTCTCTACGTGAACGAGTGGGAGACCCACCACTGCAGGTCACACGTCAGTAGCGGAAAGCTCCTGGATTCTGAAACCATCGATTTAATTTATTACCTGCATGCAGTAAGGCAAGTCTTCATGGACCGTCTCTCCAAACTGGAAGTCTAAGCTGAGAACGGTTTGTGCGACAAAGAACAATAAACTCATAGACTTTATTTTAGGCCATTGGGTAAAACAAATAAAATAAAATACAGCAAAATAAAATAAATAAATAAATAAATTAATTAATTAATTAATGGTGTTATTTTCTAGAAGGAAGAAGCATGGGCTTTGAAATCAGTTTGTGAAGAAAAGAAACAGAAGGTTGAAACAGGGTACTTGTTGCTGGTTTTTTTTTATTTTTTATTTTTTTATTTTTTTTTTTATAGTTTTATTCTATTTTATGTTGTTGTTGTTTGTTGTTGTTGTTGTTGTTTTTTTATCCTGAGCACAAAGAAAGCAAACGACGCCACAGGTATTTTGCCACAAACAAAAGAGAACAAAAGAGAACAAAACAAAAGAGAACAACAAGACTGCTAGACGTGCGCGGGTCATGTCGTAAGATGTAATATGTGATGTAGCAACTGATGACCGAAGCAGGAGGAAAAAAAGAAAAAACATATTTGCAACGGAATCTACGTTCCTGATCACAGTGGAAAAAAAAAAAAAAAAAAAAAGCTTGGATCGTGACAGATTAACAGGAAATTGTTGGTTTATGTACATTTCCGCAGATAGAAAAAATCGGATTGGTTATAATGGACACCGCTTGAATTGTCATAGAGGCGTTTTGAACAGGTCTGTCAATACATACGTTAATTGAAATACTAGTGTTTGGATTCCTGGCTTGACTAAGTTTACATGAATGTCGTATTCTTTAGCATGCACTATAAACAAAATAGACAATTCGTGTAGGATAAAGTCAAACATAACTTTCATTTTGATACGCTGTACTGAATTCAGACTGAAGAAAAATATTAGCCGCCACTCCTGTTCACATACAACTTGAATTGTACGGGGGAAAAAAAAAAAGAAAAAAAGGGAAGACAAACGGACATACCGACAATCAGATTTTTAAAAAGAAAGAAAAAGTAAGCCAGACACTAAGTCGCCGGATTCTTATTTCCCAGTTTAAATGTCTTGCATTCCAGGGAGGATTTTTATTCAGCTTATTTCTTCTCCCCCAGGAAGTAAGGTAGCTGTAAAACTAGCATCATCTGAACAAAATCGATGTGAACAGTAAGAGGAAGCTCCACATACTGCCGTCTCCTGGTTATTGATTGAAAGCAATGGGACGTAATCCAAATCAAGACAAACCAAAGACACGGAGAAAGGAAAGACGGGGTAATCAACCACTAAATTGAACAGAGTAAAAAGAGATTGAAGTATAAAAGAGATCGAGGTCTACTATTCTGGAGCGTGGACGAAGTTGAGGAAGAACACAAATCAGACTTTGCAGCATAGAGACGATGCGAATCGCAGCATACATTCCCATTACCTTGATGTTTAACGAAGCAAAAAATACCGTAAGACACCTTTGAAAGTGTTTGAAAACGATATCTAGTTGCCGAAGCATTCGACATCCGACGTCATGTTTGTGTTATCGAATATAAACAGGCTACAAAACAATGGACTATGAAGTGCTATTCAAGAGCATCACATAGTTGAACTGTTCAATATTTTTATTACCAATCTTCTTTTTTATTGACTATTTTATTCCTTCATTCATATATCGTTCATTTCTTGTTTTTTCGCAACATAACTGACACGTTCTGTGCGTTTCTGATACTGTGCTATTTGTCTGTGGAAATGTTCACAAAGTCAGAGGTTGTTTTGTTTCGGAAGTTATGTGAAATCAAATGTCGGTGAGGCCCAATTTATGAATACGTTGTCTTACTACTCGCTACAATTGACTGGATATATCCTTCAAAATGATACGTGAATAATATTATGTTGTCTTGGTGCTAATTTCCATGATATATTATCTTTATTTTTGGTAACAACAGGGCCGATTTGTCAAATCTCTACGACCTTCTTGAAAAAAAAAAATTACAAGTGACACAATAGTTTTACTTTATATGTAATCAAAACGACAAAAACCTAAAAGACAGAGAAAAAAAAAATCCCTTGTGGCCGTCTATATGGGCCAGGTACTTCTGCATTGATTAGAAATTGATATATTTTTTTTCAGTCTGCCAGCAGTTATATTCCAAGTCACCGAGAGTTGGACAAGGCAAACTGGAGGGGAACGGTAAAACTGGGAGTAGTTTGATGAAGAGCGGATTACTTCAGACAAAGTAATCATGTCGAATGTGTTTCGCCCAAACAGGAAAACGGGACATAAAATCGCATGGGAGAAGAAATTTGCACATGTTTTGCTCATGGGATGTTCTGCAAAGTTGATGTGAACAGAGTTTCAGAGACTGTCACTAATTATCACTCACCACTTTGAAATCCCCGTGAAGATTTCTTCCGCGGCCGATGCAAGCGACCTATTACGTCACACGCTGCCACAAAACAGCAGCAGCAACAACAACATCAACGTCATACTGAAGCAGAGTAAGAGAAAGACAAATCGTCGTCATTAAAAAGCAAGTGGACCACTTCACCTAGGCTTCAATAGTTTGAAAGCCAACGCACAACGGAATGAAAAAAACCTGCAATACTGTTTCAATAATCAAGCAAAGGTAAAAATGAAACAGAAATTGTAAATAAAAAAAAAAAAGTAAATAAATAAATCCCACGCTGATTGACATCCCGTCACACTGTGAGAAACCCCGTGCATATAAAAAAAAAAGAAAAAAAAAAAAAAATAAAAAAGAGCAGAAGACAACCCCCAAACCCACGTTGTGCACTACGTCACCACCATGGCCACGATGACGTCAACAGCGGCCCCTCTGACGCCAGACAACACGACGTCAGCGGGTGGTGGTGGTGGTGGTGGAGGGGAGGAGCAGACGATGACGGACCAGAAGCTGGCAGTGATCTGCATCCTGTCCGTGCTCAGCGTCTTCGGCACTGTGGGCAACGGGCTCGTGCTCTACGTCTTCTCTAGCAAGGGGAACAAGGTCAGTTGATGAATCATCATCATCATCATCATCATCATCATCATCGTCATCATCATCATCATCATGATCATCCTCATCCTCATCATCCTCATCGCCATCATCATCATCATCATCATCACCATCATCTTCAACATCATCACCATCGCCATCATCATCACCATCATCACCATCACCATCATCATCACCATCGTCGACATCATCACCATCATCACCATCACCATCATCATTACCATCATCGTCGACATCATCATCACCATCACCATCATCACCATCATCATCACCATCATCAGTATCCGTCCTCCCCTCCCCATCATCTTCTTCTTCTTCTTTCTGTTCTCTTCCTTTCCATTTCTTCATCCTCCTTGCTGCTGTTTCTCTTCTTTTTTTGCACTGATCTTTCTCTTCACCTCTTCCTCCTGCTGCTCTTTCTCTTTTGCCTCCACTCTTCCTCCCAGTCTCCTCGTCCTGCTCCTCCTATCCTTCCTCTTCTCTTCCTCCACTTCTCCTGTTGCTTTTCCTCTTCCTCCATTTCTCTTTCTTGCTATCTCTTCCTTCTTGCTCTTCCTCCTCTCTTCCTCTTCTGTTTCTCGTCATCTGCATCTTCCTACACCCCCCTCCTCCTCTGATTATGTACAGTTTCGTGCGAAACAAAAACCACCACCACCACCACCACAACCACCCACAACAACAACAACAACAAAGCGTGTAAACTCTATGACTCAAAAAATGCAATAAATGTTAAGCATATCACACACACACACACACACACACACACACACACACACACACACACACACTACACCTCCCCCCCCCCCACACACACACATACACTACCCCCCACCCCCACAATCACTATACTACACCACCCCACCGCACGCCACACCATAGACTACAGAAAACGAACACAATTACAGGTTACTTTCGTACCGCCAAATAATTTCCTCAGGAAAGTAAGTCTGAGCCATCTGCCGAAAGCCCAACATCTCTGTCTGTCTGTCTGTCTCTCTGTCTGTCTGTCTGTCTGTCTCTGTCTGTGTGTGTGTGTGTGTCTCTCTCTCTCTCATTATATTATTTATATGTTATTTTGTATGTGTTTGTATTGACATGATGTGTATCGATGTTACATGCGTAAATATTCATTATATGATTTATCCGTACTTTATTGACTCACTTGTGTAAACAAAAGTGAGTCTATGTTTTAACCCGGTGTTCGGTCGTCTGTGTGTGTGTGTGTGTGTGTGTGTGTGTGTGCGCGCGCGCGCGCGCGTGTGTGTGTGTGTTTGTATGTCCGTGGTAAATTTTAACATTGACATTTTCTCTGCAAATACTTTGTCAGTTGACACCAAATTAGGCATAAAAATAGGAAAAAAAAGTTCAGTTCTTTCCAGTCATCTTGTTTAAAACAATATTGCACCTCTGGGATGGGGGGGGGGGGGAAGAAAAGAAAAGAAAAATGAAGCCTAATTATATGCAAACTGCATTTACTGTTATACTTATATTTTTTGTATTCTCTAAACTTGGCACTTTGATCTGATATTCTGACACAACAACAAGAGCAGTCATTATTATAATTTTTTGTTCAAACAGGAACTTCTTTTGCTACACAACAACAAGAGCAGTCATTATTATCATTTTTTGTTCAAACAGGAACTTCTTTTGCTAAGCATGGAAGTTTTATTTATTTTGCAAACGTTTTGGTGCAGGTAGTAAAAAAGGTAAATTACTCTGTAATTAATGCTAGGGGACTTAATTTGCTTTAAACTGATCTTTCCAATCTGAAACATTACATTTTGAAATTATACTCAGTACATAAAAAGCTTGTGTGTTTTACTCTCAGTGTACAGGGCTTTCACTATGTTCATTCGACCAAGTGGTCTTTTTCGGAAAATACTAAAATCAATATGACGAGTGGACTTTACAGATCTGTTGGCTGAGCCCTGAAGATCATCGGCAAAAAGCAATTGCGTACACATATTTATACACATTCAAAGCGCGTGCTCATATTCTTCGCGAACGCGAACGACGCCATTTTGTTTCAAGTTGTTGACCTGCCCATTCAATCTTATATTCAATGGACAATACACGATAACATGTGATGGAAAGTTGGAGAAGGAGACCGTTAAATATTTATTAAGAGAAAGATTTGTGAACGCCTCATCACTCACTGGATTACGCCCCAAACTGCCATAAAAATATCCACAGAATCAGTCGCAATTCACAGTTAAAAATTGTAAACCATGCGAGTTAATACCCTTGAACTAATCACGATGAAACGAAAAAATTCCCAGTCTTGAATTTTCTCAAAATGAAGTCCTTTTCAGTTCTTACGACGTTTAGAAGTACTTGTACATGGCTGTACAGGTTATTAGTTTAACAAAATACTAAATTTTCATATCAACTTTAAAACTATAAAACTAGAATGAACATAAAAGAGAAATTGAATCGACCGTGTCGTACTACATTCCCGGCGGGTGTAACTAAACTTGTACATCTATCTAGATCTAGTGAAAACGGCTAAATGTTGCAGTGTGATTGCGGCGATAGCCATTAAAAAGATTTTTTTTTTTTTCTATTGCCCTTTAAGATTTTTTGAATGCCCAAGATACACCAGAATAATATGATTTAAACAGCGTTCCCACTGCGAATACCGCAATTGATTTATCGCCCTTCAAAAAAAGTATGTTCAAATGTTAAATTTTAGAACGTCAGTTAAGGAGCCACGATAGTGTAATGGATAAGGCAATTTCTTCTCACCCGAACACGCGGGGTTCGAATCTGGTTAGGACTTTTTTTTTCTCTCTTAAACGCGAAGCTTTATAATAACAAATGCAGAACACATTTTAACGATTAGATTTTTTTAGGTGTATCACAAGTGAGTCCTGAAGGCTTGCCTCTCTTGTTTTCTGTGTACTGTCCAAACCTTGGGACGAACGACGGAAAAAAAAGGCAAATTACACCCTGTCACATGTACGTTTAAGCTAATGACAAAGTGCCAAAGTGTCTCAAATCTCTTATTAGTTTATGTTGTTTCAATTCTGTTTTTTTTTTTTTTTTTTTGTTAATATATTGCTGTTGTTTTGTTTTGTTGTTGTTGTTGTTGTTGCTTTCCCTTTCTGTTCCATTTCATCTATTTTGAACTATTTGTGTTATGATTTGTGTCTACTATGTCACCAGAGCTTTTCAGCTAATGACATTAACCCTTTCACCGCCAGTCAATTTAGAGTGCAAAATTCCCTTGTGCTATAAACACAAAAATTATGGTGTCTAAGAATAGCTTTGTATTCCCCATGTGATGTGTAGACAATATGGTCTATGCTACTACCGAACATAGCAGTAGGTTCATGGATAACTCACCCATGATCTGGTCACCCTTCAGTGACATGGGTCCTCTACCTAGCTGCTGCATAAATGCGCGTTTGGCAGTAAAAGGGTTAATCATTTCAGTGTTCAGTGTTCTCTCTCTCTCTCTCTCTCTCTCTCTCTCTCTCTCTCTCTCTCTCTCTCTCTCTCTCTCTCTCTCCCTCTCTCTCTCTCTCTCTCTCTCTCTGATTCGACTTAGAAGATGCCGTCTTGTGCCATTGATCACAGGGTGAGAACTGGTATTTTTACATGGACCTTGATCTGGCTGTTGTACAAAAAAGCAGCAAGCTTCACCAGACGTTTTAAGTATCGTGGCTGGTGTGTTTGTAGGCGAACCCTGACCTTTTCCCTTGCGTCTTTGGTACTGATATTGTTACTACTATGTGGTGACGTGGAGTCAAACCCGGGTCCAGTAGACTCCAATTTCCCTTCCTATCCTGGGCAGCAGATGATGGAGCGTTGTTTTCCGCAGCAACCTATGTCACGCGATGAGAAGCTAGACAGAATTCTGTTTATGAACATGAACTTTGAGCACCGCTTCCAGACTCTAGAGCAAAACCTGGCAACGAACTGCCAGCAGATCTTCCAGCAGTTACAGGCCATGGAGGGCTCCATCAGACGTAACGCAGACCAGCTGAACAACATGAGGATGAAGCAAGACGACCTGCAGACCAGAATGAAGATGCTGGAGGATACAGTCGAGCGACGTGAGCAGTTGGACAGGCGTTCAAATATTCTGTTTCATGGACTGAAAGAAGTCGACGAAGCTAGTACTTTGCATGACGTTGTTGTGCAGCTGCTCAACCATCACTTTCCACAGAAGAAGTGGTGTGGCAGAGACATTGAAAGTGTTCATCGGCTTGGGAAGCAAACTGTTCCATCGAACTATCGTCCAGTGTTTGTCAAGTTCGTTAGGCAGTCTGACGTTATGGTGGTCCTACGAGATAAGGATGGCAGAGAGTTGATGCGGAACAGCGAAGGTGTGCGTGTCGCCGCTGACCTGACGAAGCACCAAAGGGACACTATTGCAAATCACAGACGTGAAGGAAGACGTGCTTTCTACTTTAGTGGGAGGCTAGTTGTGCAGGACTCCCACACTGAAGCCCACCGTCTTCATTCATCCCGCGATCAACACAGAGGTCAGCACTACATCACTGGTGACAACAGTGATAGCGACAGGAGACCTCAGCGTGAAGCCCTGCGTTATGTGGATGGTGAGCAGCAGCAAGAACAGCACACTGCTCTTCACACACGTGGTGCCAGTGACCTGACCCAGTCAGTCCGCAGTGGGAGGCAGGTTGAAGCACAGAGGACGGGCGAAACAGCAACAGCAACTCCCGCAGTGCCAGTGTCAACTGAAGTGACTGAAGTAGCTGAAGCTATCAGTGACGGCAACCCGGAGAATATCCCCGATTCCCAGTCAGTCGCTGAATCTGATGACGTTGCAGCTGAAGGTGGGCCAAGCACTGACCGTGCCAGTGAGAGACACGATGATCCTCTGTGTCAAACGGACTGCTGGAGAAAGGGGAGTGACTCAGAGACGGGTGGCAGGCAGGATCCAGGCAACACTTTGAGGGCTCAGAGGCCGGCCGGGTTTGGACGAGGCTCACCACCCGCGACACCGACCCAGGATGTACCTAGCCCGGGTTCCAGCATGGGTAACCGTGGTCACGGAAGAGGACGTGGTCGCCGAAGTCCCAGTGACCTTGAGGCATCGCGAGTGGGGCAGGACTCGCCACGGATGACCCGGTCACAGTCCTTTGCCAAGCAGAGCAAAATAACGGACAAGTGGACCAGATCAAGCACTGCTGTCAGTGACAGTGTATGTGAGCCCACAGTGAACAGTACAATCAGTAATGTAGTTAGCTGAGAGTCAGGCCAAAGCCCCGAAACAGATAATTTTTGTGATGATGATTTGGGGGTGAGTAATATTAACGTAAGTGATTGTTCCCTAAAGTCTATTTCTTTATTATCCTTTTGTACCCTTAATGTAGAAGGTTTGTGGTCAATGTTAAATGAAATAGACATTGCATCTTGGATAGGCAAATATCATTTTGCTTTACTGGTTGAAACATTTACTGATTCAGTCCCCAAAACTCTATTCCCCACCCATGATATTTTTGTTTGCCCCGGCGTGAAAGTCTCAGACAGTATGCATGGTCGTCTGTGTGGTGGCATAGTAGTTCTGGTCAGAAAAGATTTGAGTAAATACGTAGAGCAAGTGCCTTTAGAGTTAGACAACATTATTGCCCTAAAAATTTCAAGCACATTGTTTTGTCTGGACAAGGACTGTGTATTTATTGGTGCGTACTTGCCACCTGAGAAGTCAAAATATTACGAAGATACTGATATCTATAATGGTGTAACGATGCTTGAAGACTGCATGCTGGATATTAATAGTCGTTATGGTGAGGTACCCATTATTGTGTGTGGCGACCTTAATTCAAGAACCGCTTCCAGGAATCCATGTATATCCAGTGATCCCATTGATGGCATATATGACATGGACAATACGAATGAATGTGTTGATGACGACGCTGGTTACAATGCGAGATCATCAAAGGATGACGTAATTAATCCATTTGGAAGATACCTGCTGAATGTATGTGATGAATTCCGCTTATCCATTGTCAATGGCCTTAAACAATTCAATTTTTCGAGTGATTTTACATATGTGTCCCCGAATGGTTGTAGTGTGATCGATGTTTTCGTCATTTCTCATTGTTTGCTGAGTAAGTGTAGGCAGTTCAAGATTTTACCTATGGTTGAATCCAAGCACGCAGCTGTCGAGTTGTCACTTTCATGTGCTCAGTTTCAGACTGATGCTGCTTCTGACAATCAGTCATCTTTTTCGTTTTCCAAATATAAATGGGACCCTGAGAAAAGTGATTCATATTGTGATGTCATGTGTTCAGACCATATCGCTGCTCTTATTGATGAAGCTTCACACTTGATTGAATGTGATATTGATCTTGCTCTTGAAAAATTTAATGAATGTTTTGAAGTTGCGGGCGAATGTATGTTGAAAACTGTTTCTGTCGGCGCTGAGAAGAGACGAGTTTGGTTTGACTTGGAATGCAGGCAAAGTAGAACGGTATTAAGACAACATTTGAGAAAGGTTAACAGATCCAACAGAGAAGAAGTCAGACTGAATTACATACAAAAAAGACGTGAATATAAGGAGTTACTAAGACGAAAGAAACGGAATTATAAAGTCAATTTTATTCATGATTTACAAAATAATTTAAATGACTCAAAGAAATTTTGGAACACCATTCGTTCAGTCAGACCGCGCTCGTCTTGCCAGACCAGTATTTCAAAAGAGCAGTGGTTTAACCATTTTAAAGCTGTGTTTAGTTCTGACTCCACTGATGTGAATGAATCCATTGCTGAACCCGCTGTGATGTATGTTAACGCACCATCTGATTTACTGAACTGTAGTATCTCCGAGTCTGAAATACGGATTGCGATCAGAGCTCTGAAAAGCAATAAAGCGGCAGGTCCTGATGGCATCATAGGCGAATTTTACAAAAACAGTGTGGACTGCATTATGCCTTTTCTGGTTAAATTCTTCAACCACATATTTGACAATGGTTTGTTTCCTCAAGAATGGTCTCTTGCAGTCATGCAGCCCCTACACAAAAAGGGCGACGCAAATAATCCAGATAATTTTCGAGGCATTTCACTTTTGAATATATGTAGCAAGATATACAGTTTTGTTCTGAACAAACGTATCAGTAATTGGATTGATGTGCATGGTCTGATTGGGGAAGAGCAGGCGGGTTTTAGAGCAGAACACAGTACAACTGACCACGTGTTCACATTGTATGCCATGGTACAAAAGCAGTTGCTTAGACACAGAAAATTATATGTCGCGTTTATTGATTTTAAAAAAAGCTTTTGATAGTTTCCAGGAATAAATTATGGGTAATTTTAAAAAAGAATGGTTTAAATGGTAAAATACTGCAGGCTCTGAAAAGTATGTATGAAATAGTTAAAGCAAAAGTGCGAGTTGGTGGTGATTACACAGACAGTTTTATGTGCCCTCGTGGCCTCAAACAAGGTGAAGTATGTTCTCCATTACTTTTTTCTTTATTTATTAACGAATTGACCTCAGATGTGCTTGCGGGTGGCATGCATGGCATCCAGCTTTCTCCTGATTTTGTCCAGCTCTTGATCTTACTTTTTGCTGATGATGTAGCTCTGCTATCCGATACCCCAATAGGTCTTCAAACTCAGCTGAATATATTGTATGACACAGCAAAGCGACTTGATTTAATTGTCAATTTAGAAAAATCTAATGTGGTGGTGTTTAGAAATGGTGGCTACCTTGGTGCGAACGAGAGATGGTTCTATGGAAATGAACTTTTGAAAATTGTAAATGTATATAAGTACTTAGGTATCTTTTTGTCAACCCGCCTTAGTTTTACAGCAACATTAGAAGATCTTGCAAGTCGTGCCAGAAAAGGAGTCGTTGCTATCATTAGAACACTTTGGGCGATTGGAGAACATTCCCCTGGTATCTTTTTTAAAATGTTTGACTGTCAGATACAACCTGTGTTGACATATGGAGCTGAAATATGGGGAGTTACAAAAAATCTTGAATTAATCGAAGGTGTACATCTTTTCGCTTTAAAAAAGTTTTTAGGCGTACATTCAAAAGCTCCTAGACATTTGGTTTATGGTGAAACTGGTAGATTTCCACTCTATGTGATGACTTATGTTAAATGTATTAAGTTTTGGTTACGTCTACTAAAATTAAGCAATGATCGATTCCCCAAGAAAGCATACAATATGTTACTACATCTGCAAACACAAAATTATATCACATGGGCTTGTAGTATTAGAAATGTTTTGTACATGTACGGCTTTGGTTATGTGTGGGAGGCACAAGGTGTTGGTAATGAATGTGTGTTTATTCGTTGTTTTAAGCAACGGTTAATTGATTGTGCAAAGCAAAGCTGGCATTCCTCACTGCTGTCACATGAATTCTATCGGGTGTATTCTGTTTACAACCAATCACTTACAACATCTCCGTACTTACTGGTCGTGAAAAACTTTTTTGTACGCCGTCTACTTTCACGATTTCGAATGGGTATGTCAGATTTGAATTGTCGCTTTTTACAGTATAATCCTGTTCCTGGTGATAAGAGAATGTGTAGTTTTTGTCACACAGCCCTTGAAACAGAATATCACTTTCTTTTGGTTTGTCCAGTTTATCAGACTCTAAGAGAAGAACATTTATCTGCCAAATATCACAGAAATCCAACCTTGTTCAAATTTGCCGCTTTGATGTCCTGTGTGTCGGAATCTTTAGTTGCGAAGTTATCGTTTTTTGTATGCAAGGCTTTTGGCGTGAGAGCGGAGCTTTTGTACTTGGACACGAGTGGATGAATATAGGTATGCATTTTGTTACCCTGTGGCGTATACGTCAACCCCCCATCCCCCTTCTTTTCCGATTCTTGCAATTTGTAATTAATTTTTTGTAAGTTTTGTTAGCTTGTCAGCATTTCACTTTACCCAGATCGCTGGATCTGTGTGTTTAGCGCGCGAGCGTGCATGTGGGTGTGTATATACGTGCGTGCATGTGTTTGAGGGAAGGGAGAGGAGAGAGAGAGAGAGAGAGAGAGAGAGAGAGAGAGAGAGAGAGAGAGAGAGAGAGAGAGCTTGCAAGTCACATGCGCATTGATATATTATTCACACTATTTGATTCATTATGTAATATTTTTGTTAGTGGCCCACTCCTTTGTGATGGGCCGGAGGCCTAACAAATAAACCATTGTCTTGTCTTGTCTTGTCTTGTCTCTCTCTCTCTCTCCCCGTGGTTCATCTTTCGCGCCGTTTCATAATGTGTCCATCTGCCCATATCCCTATTACCCGTCGCTTT
Organism: Babylonia areolata; assembly: GCF_041734735.1. Taxonomy (NCBI): domain Eukaryota; kingdom Metazoa; phylum Mollusca; class Gastropoda; order Neogastropoda; family Buccinidae; genus Babylonia; species Babylonia areolata. The sequence continues at coordinate 38,728,381 of NC_134886.1, forward strand.
ATTTGCTACTTTGTATCTCTCTTCCATCTATGTTTTAAATCTTATCATTACTTCTCTGTGTTAATCTTACTTGAATCATTTATGTGTAGCATTCATGTTTGGGTTTTGTTGTTGTTTTTCCCTTGGTGTGTGTGTGCTAGTATGTGTGTGCGTGTGTGTGTGTGTGTTACTCTTGCTGCATTCGCTTATTCTTCAATTGTTGCATGTTTCTGGCGAAGTGACTAGCATTGCGGACGGACCAATGATCTAGGGCCTTAATCAAGAAAAACTTCATTTTGCCTCAAGGCAAGTTACCCTTGACATGGCAGGGACCCGCGAGTACAGTTTACCTTGAAGGTTAAGTTAACTTCGTATGCAGGACACGTGCGGTGCGATGGAGTCTCCCGTCGGTCCGACAGATGAATAGGCAGGCAGGCTTATCTGTCAGTGTGTGTCCTCATATGGGAGAAGAGGCCGATTCTGGATGCGCAGCACTTCCCACAGGTGTTGCAAGGGAAAACGTCTCCAGAAGTCGAGCCCTGCTCCCTTCGCTCTCGCTTCTCCTTAATGGCCGCATTCTCTTGTCTTCAAACGTCTTTATGCCACTAGAGCACAGCATCCTCCAGCGACAGCGGTCAAGGGCATCAGTTTCCCAGGAAGCAATGTCTATGTCACAGGCTTTGAGGTTTGTCTTCAAGGTGTCCTTGAAGCGCTTGCGGGGTCTTCCAAGTTCACGATGGCCTTCCTTCAGCTGGCCATACAAAAGCATCTTCGGGATCCTGCTGTCTGTCATGCGGACAACGTGTCCTGTCCAGCGTAGCTGGCACTGGATCAGCAGGCTTTCGATGCTGGGCAGACCGCTCCTCTCTAGGACCTGGAGGTTGGAGACCCTGTCTTGCCACTTTATGCCGAGGATCTTTCGTAGGCATCTCTGGTGAAACTGCTCAAGTTGTTGAATGTGACGGCGATACGTCGTCCATTTTTCACAGCAGTACAACAAGGTAGTCAGCACAACAGCTCTGTAGGTTTTCATCTTGGTGCTGAGCCTGATGCCTTTGTTGTTCCACAGCCGGTTGTTGAGTCTGCCAAAGGCGGAGCTGGCCTTGGCGATGCGCAGCGTCACTTCTGCATCAAGGGCTCCATTGCTGCATAGGGTGCCGCCCAGGTAGCAGAACTTGTCGACTGACTTGATCTCTGTGTCACTGATCTTGATTGCAGGTCGGGGGGAGGGGGGAGGGGGGGGGGGGGAGGCACTGGCGTTCTCCGAGCTAGCCGGTTGGTACATGGACTCGGTCTTGCTGAGGCTGATGGTGAGTCCAAAGCGCCTGCAGGAGGTTGAGAACCTGTCCATAATGAGCTGCATGTCCTCATGGGTGTGTGCAGCAAGCGCACAGTCATCAGCGAAGAGGAACTCTCTCATCAGTGCCTCAGACACCCTGGACCTGGCATGGAGTCGCCGCAAGTTGAAAAGTTTGCCATCTGTGCAAAACTGAATGTAGATGCCCTGGTCACAGTCTTGGAAGGCGTCAATCAGCATGGCAGAGAAGAGAATGGAGAACAGTGTGGGGGCCAAGACGCAGCCTGCTTCACTCCATTTACCACAGGGAACGGATCCGACATGTCAGTATTTTCCTGTACTCTCGCTTGCATGCCATCATGGAAAGACGCAATCAGCTGGATTAGGCTCTCTGGGCAGCCGAACTTTAGGAGGATCTTCCACAGACCATGGCGGTTTACCGTGTCAAAGGCCTTAGTCAGGTCTACAAAGACCATGTGGAGTTCCTTGTTCTGCTCACGGCACTTCTCTTGCATCTGGCGTACAGCAAACACCATGTCACTTGTTCAAGGATGCTTCTATTGTCCACATTTACAAACGGAAGGAGACAAAACATCCTGCGATAACCACCGTGGAATCTCTCTCCTCTGCATCGCCGGCAAGATCTTCGCCCACATCATACTGAGCAGACTGGTTGACCATGTCTCCAACACAGTCATTCCTGATAGTGCACTCAGGCACTATCGTCAAAAATAAAACTCCCGATGATTCTTTTCTGCGCATGCTCTTCCTTCTCACCGCATTGGATCCACCATATTTACCTCTGCTTCGTGGGCAGTCACCCTTGGCAGGTAGTTAGGGCAAATTTGCCCTTGGGTTTGGAGATCCGCGGTTTGACCCGAGTGTTCCTGAATACGGGATATTGCTCACCCTCGGGCAGTTTGCCTTGCCTCAGGTAGATTTGCCTACAGGTACACATTTACCCGCAGGCACGATGTAGTTCCAGCAATGGTGGGTATGCATCGATCCATTGCCGTCTCCTTTCCAGAGCTGTGTACTGTGGACGCAGATTGAAAGAATGGAACCGTACAGTCGGGGATCACGGATCTCCGATGCGTCTTAAGGAATGTTGCCCTAATTTCCTGGCCAGTCCTACAGGTGTAAGTATCCTTTGGGCCTGGGGGGTTGAATCCAGGAAGTAATCATCATGAAAGAAAGCTTAATCACATAGTCTCAACTGAATGCATCCCCACAGCAACATATCGTCAACATCCTCATTCTGATTTATCATCAA
>NC_134886.1:38745929-38760929 GCF_041734735.1 Babylonia areolata
TGTGTCGTTGTTACACGACGAAGGACCAAGGTCTCCCTAACGTACGCTCAAACATTGTCCTAATTGCTGAGGCGATGTCGTGGTTGTCGTGACAGGGGCATTCAACAGACGTGGATTTGTAAACTACGTTTACCGCAACTGCTGCAGCACACAGAATAGTGACAAGTTCACAGAATTTTGTTGTTGTTCTTGTTGTTGCTACGAACTTTTCCGATGGTGGACAAGCAACACATGTGCTGGGAATGATATCTGCTTTATCGCAGGGCACGTTATACAAAACTCTAACGGTTTCTAGGGTTTGTGGAAAACGATTTCTTGTTTGCTGCATGAGAATTCGTGTTGAGCGGGAAGTATATACCAGCCAGAGTGGTCCACTGTGGATGATTTCAGTTTCTTCCGTCTACAGTGCTGTGTTTTGCGCGTACCCTGTGAAGGAGGTGACCGCCTCTGTAAATAACACTTCATGCGGAATCACTGGAGATACGTATGTATATAGCAAGTTTGATCGCGCTTTACAGAGGTGCTTCATTTGGACTCGCCCGTGCTGTTAAGTGGTGTCATGTCATGTTTCACGGAGCGACAAAACGCGACATACCCGGTTGGTTTAGAGTGGTTTGTTCCATTGTCGTAATAGCCCTGGTGGGGTGTGGTTGCTTTCAGATTTTGATTTAAAACTGTTACGGGGACAGTAAGTACCCTAATGTGTTCTGCTTTTCATGTATGTGGTATGAATTCAGGTGGGCAAACGTTATGGTCACTCGTATGGTGTACCTGCAACTGGTCGTAGACTCAAAATGTGTCCAACAAACTAAGAACAGCCGCCTGTGTTGAATAGATCGGAACATGGCAATATCCTTCACGATAAAGGAGACATGCATTCTTTGTGTTGGGATAATAAGTCAAGAAGCAAACACCACACCACGCGAGCATTGAACAGACATTCGTTGACCTGAACTATCGTAAACTGTGAAACCGTGTGCCGTTGTGAACGAGAATTTGTTCCAACTTTCTTTTTATTGTGTAATTTATGGTAAAGTGGCCCATAATTTTTTTGTTTTTGTTTTTCAACAAACTGAAATGTTATTTCAAATATGCGGATCCATTCATGTCTCCTTTATCATTGATAGTAAGAAGTTATTTGCCTTTTATTGTGTGCTACACGATGAATCACATTTGATCCCTCAGTGTTTTCATTTGCCTTTATTCCTGAAAACTGAGTTACTGCAAAAGCAAATTGCATGACGTTGTGTGCTCTGACTGGGATACATAGTGACTGGTGTTCAGAACTCATCTGTTTTTTTGTTTGTTTGTTTGTTTTTGTTGTTGTTGTTTTATCACAGTAAATGTTTAAGCAGTTCTATCGTCACTGCATCATCGATGTTTAAGCAGTTCATGCTATTTACTTATGTCTTCATTGAATCACTGTTATTGGTGTACGGTTTTAATCAACAGTTGACAGTTTATTTTCCCTGGCTTTCCTTTCATCGGAAGACTGGTCGAACTGGACGTGCAAAACCCTTTTTTTTGTTTGTTTATTTGTTTGTTTTTTTGTTTTGTTTTGTTTTGTGTGTGGTGAGTATAACTTTGTGATGCATGCTGTTTAGTAGCAAACGATGTATATATTGTGCCCGATGGTGGTTTCTTTCTGATTCGCTTTTACTTCATGTTCATGAGAAATCGTTCATGACATGACTGTGGTCGACATGACGTACAATATATGCTGACTGCCATTTTCTCTTTGTTTAAAAAAAAAAAAAAAAAAAAAAAATGTTGTCGAAGAGACGGAAACAAAATCTTATGTCGCCATGTTTAGAGGGCCATATACTTAGATGTACAGCGGCCGTTCAATGACTGCAGATCTGCAGCACTTGGTTTCTGTTTGGTGTAGTAAAACCAGATAGTCTACACAGAGCAAAGACTATCTTAAAACCAAAACAACAACAACAACAACAACAACAACAACACACACACACACACACACACACACACACACACACACACACACACACACACACACACACACACACTGTTGGAAAAATAACGGGACCACCGCTGTGGTTTAATTTGACCATAAACAAAAAGGATTGCGGACAATCTCGATCCAAGAGCTTGGGTTGCTGAACACTTCACGTAGATACTTGGAGACTACTTGGAGTTGGAGACTATTTGTGAGGCATTTTCAAGTTTGCTTTTGGTTTTGTCCAGTGAAATTCAGTATTCAGAAGAAATGAAAGGTCACAGTTTGTTTTGAAATATTCATGTGAACAGCAAGACCAAACTCTTAATGAAATGTGGCGTCATTTCTGTACCTTTTTTCTTTCGACATGTGCAAGATTACGTCAAGGTTGTATTCGAAATCAAATCGCAAAATCATTCACAGACTGGACCCTACATACCAAAACATCTAAGATGTCCGGTTTTTTTTGTTTTTTGTTTGTTTGTTTTGTGTGTGTGTGTGTGTGTGTGTGTGTGTGTGTGTGTTTGTTTGTTTGTTTGTTTGTTTGTTTACACAAAGCCTGAGAACTACATTGCTTTATTGTGTTTCTGTTTGGTCATACGCAAGCATGTTGTCTACTCGATGACAATTGCACGAAAGAGTTCGTGTAATATCCCGTCGAATCCCTGTCTATTGACAGGGTTACAACGCTCGCAGATTACAGACTTGCAATGAAGAACTATATCACACAAACGCAGCCACAACAACAACAACAACAACAACAAAATCGAAACATAAAAGATACTCATTTGTGCAGGTCAGACAGTTTTTCACACACATACTATAAAAAGATAAATAAAAAAAATCTTGAGGAAAATGCAGTTTGTGAAGAGAGAGTAGTTCACAGGCGGTGGTAGAACGTGGCTTCCAATCACAATGGCCATGCATTCGTGTTTCACTCCGCAGGTCCCACGGTGCTACATGTCTCTCTCTCTTGAGACAGACCTAGTTTGGAGAGACCCACTGCATGGTTACATCAAAGCTCGCCACATCAGTGCTCCAGTCACGTCCAGATCCAGAGGCTCTGGTCTTGGGAGTAATTTGAAACGGTGTGGGGGTGTGTGGGGATGCAAGGGAGAGTTGGACTTGGGGGAGGTGTGGGGTATCTGGGGGGGGGGGAGGTGGGCATGTAGGTAAGCAGGCTTGGTATTTGTAAAACATGGCTGAAAAGTGCACAGAAGAAACGTAGACGTCTGTGATGACATGAACCCGGCAATATGTGGGCCCTTGCAGATTATATCAGTTACCTTTCATTGAAAACTCCATTGAACGATTTGAATAATGATACTGCTTTTATTCAACAAATTGTTAAATTATGATGAGCGCCCAGTGGCAGCCGTCAGTCGGCTCTACCCAGGCAGAAAGCCAGTTGTGCAAATGGCCCCGAGTTTGTAAAGCGCTTAGAGCTTGGTCTCCGATCGAGGATAAGCGCTGTATAAGTTTCCATATCATAATCAACTTCACAAGTTTATTTCCTTGATTTTGTTTGTCACATACAACACAGACAAGACACACGGGGCGATAGCATTACTTTTTGTTGTTGTTTTTGATGTTTTTTTTTTTTTTTTTTTTTTTTTGCTTTCACACACACACACACACACACACACACACACACACACACACACACACACACACACACACACACACACACACACACACACACACACACACACACACACACACACACACACACACACACACACACACACAAACACACGCATACACAGACACACATGCGCTCGCGAGTCTTGAATTGTTTACATTGATTCGTTTGTCAATATTTGCATCAAGAAAACCCTCTGTCACATTTATCAGTTTAATATAGTTACAGTACTGACACACATAGTGATGTGAAAACTGTAAAGTGGCACTCTCTTATGTCAGCATCTGCATATGCAAAGTCAGTAAGTACGCAAATGACCATCCAGTTTGAATGGGAACGACGGCTGCGTCACGACAGTAAAAAACAAAACAAAAAACAAAACAAAAAAACAACAACTACGGAATCTTGCTAAGCTTTTGCCCTCACGTGAGTGAATTATTTTCTTAATACAGGGTTGTTGTTGTTGTTGTTGTCGATGTTTTTCTGCGCGCATAAATGTATCCCATTCCCTCTTTCCAGACTTTCTTATATGTATATTTTAAATGACAGCATTTTAAATGTGATATTTTAACTAGAAGTCTTCAGTCACAACTAAGAGTGAAGAGACAAAATTCCTCCCTGTGTTTCAAGGCTGTCAGATGATGCTGGAGGTGATATTTGCGTCGACTAACGTACTGAGATCCTGTTGTCTGATCCATAAACAACTACTCGGGCACAATAGCCGATTGGTTAAAGCGTTGGACTCACAATCTTAGGTTCCCGGGTTCGAATCGTAACGGCGCCTGGTGGGTAAAGGTGGTTTTTTTTGTTTTTTTTTTTTTTTTTGTTTGTTGTTGTTGTTGTTGTTTTTTTCATCTCCCAGGTCAACATATGTGCAGACCTGCTAATGGCTGGACCCCTTCTGTGTGTATACGCACGCAGAAGATCAAATGCGCACGTTAAATATCATGTAATACATGTCACCGTTCGATGGGTTATGGAAAAAAGAACATATCACACATGTATGGCGGAGTATGGCTGCCAACATGGCAGGGTAAACAAGCAAAACAGGTCATAGACGTAAATCGTTACATGCCTGTCTGAGTGTGTACGTGTGCATGCCTGAAATATGACATGACGACCCAGAAAACGAACGACAAGCGGCCAAACGCAGCCGTCAGTCGGCTCCACCCAGTTAGACAGCCTGTTGTGCAAGTGACCCCCGAGTCTAGACGCTATAAAAGTATCCATATCAAATCAGAATAATTCAAATAGCTGACTAGCCCTTGTGTGAGCAAACAATTGATCTGAGTCAAGCAACAGGAACAGCGACATTGTTTTACATCGTTGCTTACTGGCTTTCTCAAGGCCTGACTAAGCGCGTTGGGTTACGCTGCTGGTCAGGCATCTGCTTGGCAGATGTGGTGTAGCGTATATGGTTTTGTCCGAACGCAGTGACGCCTCCTTGAGCTACTGAAACTGAAACCACCCGGTAGTTCAGGGCCACATCAGGACTGGAAAAAAAAAAAAAAAAAATACTGCCCCGAACGTTAAGCTCCTTAAGGGAAACAAGACGAGGCTGTGCCTGACTTAGTAAGTGCTCCCGCGTAACCGATCATTCTAAGATTTTAAGACAGAATGTAAAACAAAAGATAAAACCTAACAAAAATGTCAAAAAAGGACCAAAAAAAAGAAAAGAAAAAAAGACCCAATATATAGCCAAATAAGACTGCAAAATGGGCTTTTCCTATCCCAGTGTTTACTATTTCGCTACCTAATCACCAGATCAAAACAACACAAAACCGTGTATCATAAACTACAGAAGAAGGCAGAGAGAAGTGTCAGTGTTCACTGGGGAAAAAAATAAGGGTGGTGAAGTGGTTGAAAAAAAAAAAAAAAAAAAAAAAAATATATATATATATATATATATATATATATTAAGAAATAAATAATAGTAAACGAAAGGGCAGTAGCCAAGAGAGGAGAAGAAATAAGGAAATTTCAAGGTAAGGAACCGGTTATCTTTCCTTAAGTGAAAGACTCCCGGCATATTCAGTGGGAAGAAAGGCAGAAGAACACCGCCGGGTTTCATGCATTCATCGGGTGCATTTGTTTGGCTGATATGAAGACTACCAAGCAGATCACGTTATAATATATGTTGTACACCCAACACTGACAGTCGCGGACATCATTTCTTTCATCTATCGTTTACCATAGAAACGTTCACAATAAGCATGTCCGTACTTCACACTTGTTAAATGTAGCTATGTTCAGTTGACAGGAAGTTTTGGGGGAAAGGAGGTGTTGTTGAAATCCAAGTGCAACAGCTACACCCTTCCAGGGACTCTTTCCTGTGCACCTTGTTTATATTATGCGTACAGGGAAATTATTATCATTATTTTATTATCATGAGAATTACGCCTCTGACACTGGAGCCACATATTGTCAGAGGGCAGGGTGTGGTTAACCCTTTCATCGCCAGGCTCGCATTTATGCACAGGCGTGGTAGATGACACATGTCACTGAAAAGTGACTGACCATTCATTGGTCTGTTATCCACGAACCTACTGCTCTTAATGCTCGGTGGTAGGATACTGGCCACATTTTCTATTACATCGCAGGGGGAATCCCCAGCTATTCTTAGCCGCTGTCTTTTCTGTGTGTATACCACAAGGGATTTCCTTACTCTAAATTGACTGATGGTGAAAGGGTTAACGGTCAGGGACTTGAGTTCTGTCTGGTCAGCCCTGTGAACAACCCAGTCCGATGTCTGGCCATGTCGGTGCGTGGAAAAGTCCTGCATTCATTGGCAAAAATGTGCCGACCCACACCAGTTAGAACTCGATATACGAATGTAACTTGTAACATGCAATGACTTCCTTCATCACTACTGTGCACAACAATCGATTTTGCTAAGTTGGCCATTTTGAAAATGACAGGGTTTTTTGTTGTTGTTTGTTTTTTTTTGTTTTTTTGTTTGTTTGTTTTTTTTGAAAAAGAGGTACGTCTCTGGACACGCGTGAAAGAAAGAAAATAGTGCCGGCACTATTCAAGCTAATGAAAGGAAGAAAATAGTGCCGGCACTATTCAAGTTAATGAAATAAATAAAACAGTGCCGGCACTATTCAAGTTAATGACTTGCCATGTCTGATTCCCTAATAGGGCATGACAGTCGTTTGGTTCTTAGTAACGAGAAAGAGTGAACTGCCGTGCATCACTTTTTTAATTTCTTTTTTGATTTTATTCACTTATTTGCATTTTATTTTGTTTTATTTTTTTTACCGTTGGGACGAGAAGATGAGGGAAAGAGGAGGGGGTCCCCATCGATGCCTGTCATCTGCGTTAGTACGTGTTTGGAATGATCGTGGCCCAAAGGCATTTAGAAATGAACGCCGTTGGCCATTTTCCTTGTGCCTTTCGCACAGGCAATTTATTGATTCATCGCAGACACAAAAAAGCGTTTGTGCTGGTGCAGGTTTTTTTTTTTTTTTTTTTTTTTTTTTTTTTTTTTTTTTGTGAGGGTTTACACTATGGATTGATTGGTTTGCTCGGCTTATATCACAGACTGACGCAAGTTTACTGCTGGGCCGACAGGAGAGTGATATTGTATGATCAATGGTTTCTCCACTGGAAATGGAATTCATTTACAGCTTAGTCATTCGGCCTCGTCTATGGCTCTTAAACTAGGAGGCAAGACTGCACTGGCTAACTGACGTTTGTGTGTGTGGTATGCGTGGCTGCGTATGTGCGAAGGTTTGACTGACAAAATTGATCATGATTCAAGGGGCTGCAGCTTTAAGGGCTAGTTAGCCTTTAGGGACCAACTGTCCTGAAGCCTTCTTGGCCGAGAGAACGTGGAAATTCCACTCTCCACTATCATCACATTCTAGCACATGCAGTCGGTACAGCAGTAGCCTCCTCTGCTGTTCTGGTGGCCATAGAAACCACGACAGACTATCATACACTTAAACACTATGGCTTGGATTCTACGGAACAGGGCAGTCCAAGACAGAGTAAAACGTGGAAAAGTAGAAGTTCTGAAAATCCGGAGCACGTGTAATGACTTTCTTTTGAAGAAGGAAACAGCAAGGACACAGCATCCACAGAAGTGTATGCTGTTTTGCTTGTGACGCAAAGGTGCGCATGGTGGCGTATAAATGTGTGCAAAAGCAAAAAAAAAAAAAAAAACATAAATAAAATGAAATAAAATAAAATAAAATAAAAACAATATAAAATGGCAAAAACTAGCAAGCGGTAAAACTGGCTAAATCAAACGTGTTTTTTTTGCAGCAAATTGACAGCATGTAGACAGGGTAGAAATAAAATATTTTAATGTTAGTGAAATATGCATTTCCATTGGGAAAGCTTAAATGGCTTAACTGAGATTTAATCTGTTTTGCAGATTTATCTTCTTTTAAAGTTGTTTATTTTCGTTCTCTTAGGTTCTCTCTCCCTGTCTCTGTCTCTCTCTCCCTGTCTCTGTCTCCCTATCTCTTTCTCTTAAACTTGATAACATCCTCTGTCTCGTAAACATTGCAAACTTTCTTTTATACATTTGCTTTCTGTGGTCAACCTGTCTCTGTCTCTGTCTTTGTTTGTCTGTCTGTCTGTCTGTCTGTCTCTCACTTTCTCACCCAACTTTTTTCCTCTTTCTCTCAATTCGTCTCTCTTACTCTTACATGACAAATTATCTGTTTACCTCTCTCTCTCTCTCTCTTTTTTTTTCTCTCTCTCTCTCGCACTCGTTCTCTCTCCCTCCCCTCCCCTCTCTCTCTCTCTGTCTCTGTCTCTCTCTCTCTCCAAGGCAGGATTTGTTCATGCTCTCTCACGAAACTATCTACAAGAAAGCCGCTCGAACAGCCAAATTACGACAGAATATGTCTCTTATATGTTTCCATGTTCACTTTAACACTGCCTGTTTGGTAATTAGGAGACCTGTCTCTGCTCGAGACCACGCCACGTTCCACAGAATAAAGAGAACACCAAACTGCACTTTATGCAAAAGCAGTGAGAGTGTGTGTGCACTATCGAGTGAAGCCGCAACACCACCACCACGCCGACATTATTTGCACACGGTATTTCCAGCCTTCTCTTGTTAAGCCTGAAGGCATAACATAGTTGCTTCCCTTTGACCATACTGCGGGATTCGCTGTAATCTGACTTTCCCCGCTGAAGACGTGAGGAAGAGGTCGGAAAAGTTGCTTCTTCTTTGTTCATGAAGTGGACTTCGTCCATGATTTCTTCGAGCCTCATCTACTTCACACACACACACACACACACACACACACACACACACACACACACACACACACACACACACAGAGGCATATGCGCACATACGCTGGGCTCAATGGCAATCGCGCGCACATGAGCAAGCACACGTACACACAGTGTATGCACGCGCATATGCGAACACTCACGCCTTAGCGCGCGAGCACACACACAAACACACACATACAAACACGCGCTCGTGCGCGTTGTATCATTCTTTTTTTTCATAAATAGACTACTTTTACTCAAAGGTTTTAGGAGATGCATGCGCAGACTAGTGTACTCTCTCTCTCTCTCTCTCTCTCTCTCTCTTTATCTTTTTGGCTTTCACCAAGATCCGAAAATGATCGGTTATTTCTATCATTTTCTTTTCCCTTAATAAAGGATACATCATTAAATTTTGAGGAAGTATTTACCGACTGCAATTTGGAAGATGATGAAAAGCAAATAAGAAGAAAAAGAGGGAAAAAGAGAGAGAGAGAGAGAGAGAGAGTGAGAGAGAGAGAGAGGGAGAGAGAGAGAGAGAGAGAGAGAGAGAGAGAAAAGAAACAGGAAGGCATGTGAGTTTTGCTTATTAAATTTGCACATTCAGAGACTTTTTTTTTCAAATTTCTTCTTCTTCTTCTTCTTCTTCTTCGTCGTCGTCGTCGTCGTCGTCGTTTTCTTCTTCTTCGTCGTCGTCGTCGTCTTCTTCTTCTTCTTCTCTTTCTTCTTGTTCTGGCTCTTCTTCTTCTTGTTCTGGTTCTTCTTCTTCTTCCGCGTTCCCATGCCACACTAGACTTTCAGTCCGGTCAGGACGGTGAAGTCCGCGGTCCGCCGCAGGGATCCCGCCGCTCCCCACGGTTTCACCTGGCTAGGCCATGCCTGGCGTCTCAGAACGTCAAAGGTGGGGGCATGACTGCAGGATATGGGAGGAGGTCTGTGGGCCTGTGCCACAAGGGCACTGGTCAGTATAATAATAATAATAATAATAATAATAATAATAATAATAATAATAATAATGATATTTATATAGCGCTGGATCTTGTGCAGAGACAAATCAAAGCGCTTTCGCACCAGTCATTCACACGCATGCATAACTCTAAAACTGTAGAAACTAAAGACAAGGCAGGGCAGGCAAGGGAGGCTATTTTGGGAAGAGGTGGATTTTAAGGCCAGACTTGAAAGAGCTGAGTGTGGAGACTTGACGAAGCGAAAAAGGAAGTTCATTCCAATCGCAAGGTCCAGAAACAGAGAAAGAACGGCGGCCAAACGTCGAGTGTTTGAATCTGGGTATGCGTCAACAGAGTGGATCCGAGGCCGATCGTAGTGAGCGAGATGGAGTGTAGAGGTGAAGGCAGCCGCAGAGATAGGAAGGGCCAGTATGTGACATAATTATTTTCAAATTTGAAAATAACAGCTTTATTCGCTGTGGCCATCCATTGTACGTGTGAATTGTCACAGTGAGGTGTCGATCACCATTATGACAGACAGAGGGGAATGAGCATTTCAAATATATGATGTTAAGTTGGTGTGATGTCCTAGTGGTAACGCGTCCGCCCAGGAAGCGAGAGAATCTTAGCGCGCTGGTTCGAATCACGGCACAGTCGCAAGTATTTTTTATTCCCTCCACTAAATCTTGAGTGTTGGTCTGGACGTTAGTCATTCGGATGAGACGATAAACCGAGGGCCCGCGTGCAACATGCACTTAGCGCACGTGAAAGAACCAAAGGCAACAAAAGGGTTGTGTGTGTGTGTGTGTGTGTGTGTGTGTGTGTGTCCGTGTGCTAATGTGTATGCATATGTGTGTATACATATGTGTGCGCTTGTGTGTATGCGTGCGTACGTGTTTTATGTATGTGTGTGAGAGAGAGAGAGAACGTGTCCTTGAATGTATACATGTGTGTGCGCTTGTGTGTATTCGTACGTGTGTGTGCTTGTGTGTGTGTGTGTGTGTGTGTGTGTGTGTGTGTGTGTTGACGGGGTATGAAATGAAGAACAGTTGTCATTAAATCTGGAGAAGATGCATGTTTATCACAAATCCTTGGAAGGGCAGGCAATGTCTTCATGATCAGTCTTTATTGCTTATTTATTTATTTATTTTATTGTAGTTGGGTTTTTGTTTGTTTGTTTTTGTTTGTTTGTATATATATATATATATATATATATATATATATATATATATATATATATATATATATATATAAATTAGAGAGGGGAGAAGGGAGAGAGAGGAAGAGAGAGACAGAGAGACAAATACACGGACATGCAAGGTAGACAGTCATTGCAACCACCTTAAGGGTTAAGAGAGAGAGAGAGAGAGAGAGAGAGAGAGAGAGAGAGAGAGAGAGAGAGAGAGAGAGAGAGAGAGACACACACACACACACACACAGACACACACACACACAGACACACAGACACACACACACACACACACACATATATATATATATATATATATATATATATATATATATATACATATATATATATATATATATATATATATATATATATATATATATATATATATATATATATATATATATATATATATATACGTCATAACACTGAACACTCAGCCTCTCTTCATCGACACAGTTAGATGGAATGAAGAACTGCTGGAACTGCCGCAGTTACGATGTATTTGCTGTTGTTTTTATATGCCAATTTCTTCTTTTCTTCTGTCATACCTAAATACTATTATTTGTTTTCTAGACTTAATTAGCATGCTTAGCAATGGCGATTTTTTTTTCAAGTTCATGTGGCATAATATAGATATATGATGGAAATTAAATGGCAGCAACATCTGTGGTACACACGCGGCTGATAAAGAATAAACAGCTTTATATCACATGAAACTTATACTGACTGATAAGGAAAAAGAAGAAAAAAATAAGGTAAGTTTCAATTCTGGGAAACACATTTCTTCTTTTGTTTAATATTCCCTCTAATATAATTATATGAAGCTCTAAAACCAGTGGTTGACTATTCAAAATGCGTCCAGAATAGTCCTCCTCTGCATGAAACAGTTACTGTAAATCCCTGTCAAAACGATTACTTGACCTGTTGTGGAAAAAAAAAAAGAAAAAGAAAAAAAAAGAAATAAAATAAACGTGCTGAACTTTAGTGAAGCTAAAGTCATTTGAAACCATGAGGCAATTAGGCAGATTATCATTGAGATATTTAGTGTCACGTGAGTAGTATTCTTTATTATTAATATTATTATTTTATTACTTATTTATTTATTTATTAATTTTTTATTTTATTTTATTTTGCTCCCTCGAATAGAATTTGTCCGCATGGAATGTGCGTAAAATTGAGACGAATTATGAAATCAGTACAAAGACCAGGCCTCTTTCATGAAGGTCATACGAGTCCATCACATTGTCGGATATGTGCTTATTATTTATATCTTCCTTTTGGTTTGTTTCTTCTTCATGTTTTTCTTTGTCTTGTTCTTCTTGTTCTCCTACTTCTTGATTGTATTTTTTTTCGTGTTCTACAAGGGAGCAAAGTGGCAGAGTTGACAAGACTCTGATCTGCCAATAAAGTGCCCGTGAGGGTCCGGGTTCGTTTCCCGCTCTCGACCTTTCTCTCAAGCTTGACTGAAAAAAAAAAAAAAAAGTGCAGAGCGTCTAGTCATTCGGATGAGACGATAATAAACCGAGGTCCCGTGTATTTGTATTTCTTTTTATCACAACAGATTTCTCTGTGTGAAATTCGGGCTGCTTTCCCCAGGGAGAGCGCGTCGCTACACTACAGCACCACCCATTTTTTTGGTATTTTTTCCTGCGTGCAGTTTTATTTGTTTTTCCTATCGCAGTGGATTTTTCTACAGAATTTTGCCAGGAACAACCCTTTTGTTGCCGTGGGTTCTTTTACGTGCGCTAAGTGCATGCTGTACACGGGACCTCAGTTTATCGTCTCATCCGAATGACTAGCGTCCAGACCACCACTCAAGGTCTAGTGGAGGGGGAGAAAATATCGGCGGCTGAGCCGTGATTCGAACCAGCGCGCTCAGATTCTCTCGCTTCCTAGGCGGACGCGTTACCTCTAGGCCATCACTCCACAGCACGTACTTGACACACTGTAAGAAAGAGGTGTCCTCTGGCAACATTCTGAAAGAGAAACCCACTCTGATGATGTACACAAATCTAATTGTGTGCCCGCACTCAAGGACTGTAAGCCCACGATTTCTCTTACTTTGAGTGGTCCCCCTTGTTTTATTCCCAAATATTTCCTTTGTCGTCGGAGTTGGGTTCGTGTCTTTTTTTTCCCATTGCAAATCTAAGAGAATAATGAGAAAGAGAGAAAAAGAAACAAGAAAAGGGGAGAGGAGGAGGCAACGACAACGACGATCATAATAATGACAGTGGCGTTGGCGAAGACATCAACTATAGATGGTGAGGGTGATGGCACAGTACTGGTTTAAAAAATGTGAATGTGTATGAGCGAGTGAGTGGGTGAGTGGGCAAGTGAGTAGGTGAGTGAGTGAGTGAGTGAGTGAGTGTGTGTGTGTGTGTGTGTGTGTGTGTGTGTGTGTGTGTGTGTGTGTGTGTGTGTGTGTGTGTGTGTGTGTGTGTGTTTGCTTCGCTGGTTGATTCGTTCTTTTCTTTCACTCTATTTTAAAACAAAAATGACATTTTCCTGTTCTGGGTGTCGTCTATGAAACTGAGATTTTTTTTTCAGTGCAATCTTACATGCGAAAGGATGCTGACACAAACAGGTGAACAAATGAGCAAGCATTCTAAATAAGTGTGACAGAAAAGGTAAATTCACAACAATCATCAAAACTACTTGGTCCAGTTTTCAAGCCTCCTACGTGATAAAGCATTGTGTAACATTTTTTTCTAACACATTTATGTAGAGAGTTGAATCATTTTTGATGTTATTCCCCCGTGAAAGATTTGGTTCAAGTCTCATTATATTATATAATATTATATAATATAATATTATATTATATTATCATGCTATGTTATATTGTATTATACGAGTATGTTATCATAGTATATTATCAATGTCATATTATATTGCATAATATCATTATATGACATCATATCATATAGCTGTTTGAGTTATGTACATTGCCTTAATTTCGTTGTGTGTGCTATTAATTCCGATGTTGAATTTGAGGTCAATGCATTGCAATGATCCATCTCATGTGAAATACAATAGATAGATGTGTTTCAGTGTCATTACTATTCATGTCTTCAATAACGCCAGTCATTATCATTATCGTGATTGTCTTCGCTTCCATCCCCCCCCCCCCCCCCGATCCCCCCGCCCCCTTTATTTCTCTCTCTCTTCCTTTTCTCTCTCTGATTTTTCTCTCTCTTAGATTTGCAGTGGGAAAAGACAAGAACCCAACTCGGATGACAAAGGAAATATTTTTTATTAAGGTAAGGGGGAATTCCCACGATTTCTCACACATTGTGAGCCACCCACGATTTCTCCCAATTGAGAGAAAAGGTAGGAGGGAAACGACCACGATTTCTCGCAATCCCACGATTTCTCTTAAAGTTAGAGAAATCGTGGAGGGCGCCCCCTACGATTTCTCTCAGGGGATTGCGAGAAATTCGTTGGCTTACAGGATCTGTCAAGCGCGCTTGGTTATGCTGCTGTCAGGCATCTGCCTGGCAGATGTGTTTAACTCACTCAGTACGGCCAGTCCTCTCTTCTCCTCTACACAGACCCCTCGGATGTCCAGTTGGTGTCTGAACGACCCAACCTTTAGCTTCCGTCGTCAGAATTGTGGTATTCTTTGTCAACATTCACGTCTTCAGTATAAGAGCCTTCCGCTTGCAATATTTTGATGCTGGTAATTGGGGTGAAACGCTGTTAACGTCGTCTCTTTCGCCGTTCGTATGGAGAGAGTTAGAGCGCATATGGATTCTTGCTCTTGACTTCTTGTTCTTCTTGTTCTTCATCATGATTTTTTTCTTCTTCTTCAGCACATATTCCGATAAATCTCAGTGTGAGGCTTTCTGAAGGCTGAGAATATGACGGTAAGCGTGACAGTCTTCAAGTTTATTAATTTTTGTCCTAGTTACTGTGGCATTATAACACTTGGCGGCAATACAAAGGCATCCAGGAGTCATGACCTGGGTGCGGCCCGGCCCCCTTAGAGTGTAAGGAGTTAAGGACCGAAACACTTGACTGAGGGGTTTCT
>NC_134886.1:38768429-38770929 GCF_041734735.1 Babylonia areolata
GAACAAGAACAAAACTTTAATCTCCAGGCCTCCGGCCCCTAGAAAGAGGTCAAAAGTACACAATATGGTGATCACTCAACCACAACAAAATGTAAAATACGTACTAACTTAACCTGTAGAACAAAGTGCTTCTCGTGCATTTTAAATTAATTCTAACTTTCATCATTGTTGTCACAGAATTCCTGTCGTATCTTCAGGGCATTAAATATATAAACGCATAGTTTACGAATACTGTAAACAGAACCATTCTTCATCAAGTGAACATACGATTGACCTTCAGAGTTCAGATGTTTTTGCCGCAGGTCATTGTAAAGAGAGAGAGAGAGACAGAGAGAGAGAGAGAGAGAGAGAGAGAGAGAGAGAGAGAGAGAGAGAGAGAGAGAGAGAGAGAGAGAGAGAGAGAGAGAGACTCACAGAGACAGAGACAGGAACAAAGACAGACAAGTGCCTAACAGCCGCTGTTCTGTGAAAAACAGAGATAGGTGAATGGAAAAACAAAAACAAACAAAAAAAAAATAATAAAAAAAAATAAAAAAATCAACCTGATTACCAGCTGTACAATGAAGTTAATTGCAGAAAGGTGTTACCTCATTAATCGATTCCCTCGGTAACATTTTTTTTTTTTTAAACTTCGCTAATACACAGGTAATTGACGTTCCTTTTTGTTTTCCTTATAAACAAAATGTTCACTTTATTCATTGTTTACTTGTCTATGTTGTTGTAGAGGAAGGTGGCAGAATGGTTAACTCACTTAGTACGGCCAGTCCTCTCTTCTCCTCTACACAGACCCCTCGGATGTCCAGTGGGTGTCTGAATGACCCAACCTTTAGTTTCCGTCGTCAGAATTGTGGTATTCTTTGTCAACATTCACCTCTTCAGTATAAGAGCCTTCCGCTTGCAATATTTTGATGGTGGTAATTGGGGTGAAACGCTGTTAATGTCGTCTCTTTCGCCGTTCGTATGGAGAGAGTTAATAAGACGTTCAGCTGCCAGCACACAGAGACCGTGAGGGTGTGGGTTCTACGTTCGAATCCTGCTCTCGCCCTTTCTCCCTAAGTTTGACTGGAAAATCATACTGAGCGTCTAGTCTTTCGGATGAGATGATAAACCCATTCCCCGTATGCAGCACGCACTTGACGCAATGGAAAAAAAACAACAACAAACAAATAAATAAACAAAAACCCCAAAGAACACGGCAACGACAGTTTTGTCCTCTGGCAAAATCATGTAAAACTAAATCCACTCTGATAGGTACACAAATATATAAGCATGCACTCAAGGCCTGACACGTGCCTTGGGTTATGCTGCTGACTGGCATCTCCTTAGCAAATGTGGTGTCGCGTATACGGATTTGCCCGAACGCAGTGACGCCTCCTTGGGAAACTGAAACTGTTGCTGAAATTGTTTTTTGATGTTGTTGTTGTTGAAATAACCCTTCATCTGCCTGACTGTTCGTATCTGTCCAACCCATTCTGTTGTTCCTTCAAACTACGTGTCAACAGTTCCAGCAGATGCGGATACGGATACGGATACGGATACGGATGGTTTATTAATCAGGCCATAGCCCCTATGAAGGGGTACGCAGACAACATCTGTTGCGTCGCATTTGTTTGAAAAATAAACACTAAAAAAACAAAATCACATGAAATCACATGAAACACAGATGCATTTGCAAAACAGATTACGAGGTTGCAATTTCTCTAAATTTAAACGCTTTGTGCAGGAAAATGGATTTTGCCTTTTAGACGACATCAATAAGCACAACTTGAATGTACAAGGTTGTCAAAAATATCTAGCTGGAACATATCTTTCTCTTAACCCTTTAAGAGCTGAGCAGCTCAAAACAAAATGCACTTCGTCTTCTTTCTCTTTCAGGCATAATATGCAAATCAAATCATTGACATCAGATTTCCCGTATCTGTTACGTTGTGCAGCCAAATTCGACACACCAAACCTAAATCTTGTGGTTATTATTCTCAAATATTTGTCCAAAATTAACGTCAAATAAGGTTTCATATCATGTAGTCCGCAAAAAGTTATATGCATACTAAATCTATCACTGTTTTGAACATGCTCATTCCATGCTTGCCATCTACAATCAATTAAACGTTGACGAAAAAAAAGAAAAAAAGAAAAAAAAGAAACCATTTATGCTACCCACACCTTGATTGAACCACACTTCGCCAAGACCATTTTTAGATAGATAGATAGATAGATAAAGAGAGAGAGAGAGAGAGAGAGAGAGAGAGAGAGAGAGAGAGAGAGAGAGACAGAGAGAGACAGAGAGAGACAGAGACAGAGAGAGAGGCGAGACAGAGAAGAAGACAGAGAGGGAATTTGAATTGGAACTGGTTTATTCGTGTAAAGGCCATTGCCCCAAATGAAGGGGTGTTTGGAACACACACACACACACACACACACACACACACACACACACACACACACACACACACACACACACACACACACACACACACACACACACACACACACACACACA
>NC_134886.1:38775929-38783429 GCF_041734735.1 Babylonia areolata
AGAGGAGTGGGATGGAGAGGAGTGGAGTGGAGAGGAGTGGAGTGGAGAGGAATAGAGAGGAGTGGAGTGAAATGGAGAGGAGTGGAGAGGAGTGGAGTGAAGTGGAATGGAGTGGAACGGAGAGGAGTGGAGTGGAGAGGAGTGGAGTGGAGCGGAGAGGAGTGGGGTGAAGTGGAATGGAGTGGAACGGAGAGGAGTGGAGTGGAGAGGAGTGGAGTGGAGTGGAACGGAGAGGAGTGGAGTGGAGAGGAGTGGGGTGAAGTGGAATGGAGAGGACCGGAGAGGAGTGGAGTGGAGAGGAGTGGGGTGGAGTGGAGTGGGGTGAAGTGGAATGGAGAGGAGTGGAGAGGAGTGGGGTGAAGTGGAATGGAGTGGAGTGGAGAGGAGTGGAGTGGGGTGAAGTGGAATGGAGAGGAGTGGAGTGGAGAGGAGTGGGGTGAAGTGGAATGGAGAGGAGTGGAGTGGAGTGGGGTGAAGTGGAATGGAGTGGAATGGAGTGAACCGGAGAGGAGTGGAGTGGAGAGGAGTGGAGTGGAATGGAGTGGAACGGAGAGGAGTGGAGTGGAGAGGAATGGAATGGAGTGGAACGCAGAGGAGTGGAGTGGAGACGAGTGAAGTGGAATGAAGAGGAGTGGAGAGCAGTGGGGTGAAATGGAATGGAGTGGAACGGAGAGGAGTGGAGTGGAGAGGAATGGAATGGAGTGGAATGGAGTGGAACGCAAAGGAGTGGAGTGGAGACGAGTGGAGTGGAGTGGAGTGGAGAGGAATGGAATGGAGTGGAATGGAGTGGAACGGAGAAGAGTGGAGTGGAGACAAGTGGAGTGGAGTGGAATGAAGAGGAGTGGAGAGGAGAGGTAACTCACGAGTCCGTGACAGCCAGGACGGTGTAGGTCTGGGGAGCGGTCAGTCCCTTGCACGAGTTGCCCCCCTTCACATCACACTTGAAATTGATCGGCCGACAGGGGAAGGTAGGATGTCCGTCGAAACCATTAAAAATAAGCCTCTGTCCGCCCTGAACACAATGTCCATCGGCCTTTACATTATTATCATGATTAAGATTATTATGATTATTATGATTATTATTATGATTATGATTCTTCTTCTTCTTCTTATGTATTGTATTGTGTTGTATTGTGCTATGTTGTGTTGCACTCTATCATACTGTATTGTACTGTATTGCATGACATTGTATTGCATTGTATTGTATCACTCTTAGTACTTGTATTGTATCACTCTCAGTATTGTATGCATTGTATTGTATTGTTTTGTATTGTATTGTCAAGCCCTGACTGCGTTGGGTTACGTTGCTGGTCAAGTATCTGCTTAGCAGATGTGGTGTAGCGTATATGGATTTGTCCGATCGCAGTGACGACTCCTTGTGTAACTGTATTGTATTGTATTGTATTGTATTGTATCGTATTGTATCACTCTTCTTTGTCACAAAATATTTCTCTGTGTGAAATTCAGGCTGCTCTCAGGGAGAGCATGTCGCTTCACTGAGAGCGTCACCCCTTTTTTTCTCCCCCCCCCCTTTCTCTCTCTCTCTCTCTCTCTCTTTGTTTTTCATTCCTGCAATTTTTTTGTGTTTTGTTTTTGTTTTCCTATCGAAGTGGATTTTTCTTCAGAATTTAGCCAGGGACAACCCTTTTGTTGCCTTGGGTTCTTTCACGTGCGGTAAGTTCATGCTGCGCCCGGGACCTCCGTTTATCGTCTCTTCCGTTCGTGGGCTTCGACTCTCATGTTCATCACTCGTATGCACGAGTGGTTTTGTTTTGTTTGTTTGTTATTTTGGTTTGTTTGTTCGTTTTTATTTAGCGTGTATGACCGTTTAATCCCCGCCATGTGGGCAGTGGGGGGTATAATAATAATAATAATAATAATAATAATAATAATAATAATAATGGTATTTATATAGCGCTGGATCTTGTGCAGAGACAAATCAAAGCGCTTTCGCACCAGTCATTCACACGCATGCATAACTCTAATACTGCAGAAACTAAAGACAAGGAAGGGCAGGCAAGGGAGGCTATTTTGGGAAGAGGTGGGTTTTAAGGCCAGACTTGAAAGAGCTGAGTGTGGAGATTTGACGAAGCGAAAAAGGAAGTTCATTCCAATCGCAAGGTCCAGAAACAGAGAAAGAACGGCGGCCAATAGTCGAGTGTTTGAATCTGGGTATGCGTAAACAGAGTGGATCCGAGGCCGATCGTAGTGAGCGAGATGGAGTGTAGAGGCGAAGGCAGCCGCAGAGATAGGAAGGGGCAGTTTTGTGAATGCATCTATAACATAGAGTGCTGATCTTGTACTTTATTCGGTGTGAGACAGGGAGCCAGTGGAGATGTTGCAAAAGAGGAGTGATGTGCTCAGATCTTTTCTTTCTGAGGACGAGTCGGGCAGCAGAGTTTTGTATGCGCTGAAGGGGCTGAATGGATGAAGCAGGCAAACCAGACAATAAAGAGTTACAGTAGTCAAGGCGAGAGAGAATGAGAGACACGACAAGTCTAGATGTTGCGTCAGTGGATAGATATTTCCGGACGGCACTGATGCGTCGCAGTTGACAGTAGCAGGACTGACATGTCTGACTGATAAATTTTTGCATGGACAGTGTATTGTCAAGGACAACACCGAGGTTCCTGACTGACGTGGAAAGAGGGATGGATGTACTGCCAAGTTTGATTGTGTCAATTGTGATGGAAGACAGTTTTTGTTTAGTTCCTATGATCATTGCTTCAGTTTTGTCCGCATTCAATTGTAACTTATTTCGAGTCATCCAGTTTTGAATGTCCAGGAAGCAGTTGGATGTTTCTTGCAAGAGCGACAACAATTTTTCAGGGGTATCACTCTTCTGGAGTTGAGTGTCATCAGCATAAGAATGATGACTGATATTATGGCGGTTGATAATTTCAGCGAGAGGAGCAGTGTACAGTGTGAAGAGCACTGGGCCTAAAACAGATCCCTGTGGGACTCCATGTTCGATTTTAACGGGTTCAGATTGGAAATGATCAACAGTGACAGACTGGAATCGATCAGTGAGATAAGATTTGAACCAGTTTAGAACAGTGCCGTTGATACCAAATGTAAAATGAAGACGGGAAAGAAGGATTGAATGGTCTATCGTATCAAAGGCGGCTGACAAGTCGAGGAGAGTGAGAAGGGAAATTTTTCCTGAGTCGGACGCTATCAGTAGATTGTTCAGAATGTGGAGGAGAGTGGTTTCGGTGCTATGGTCAGCGCGATAGGCAGACTGAAATGGGTGGATGAGATTGTTGAAACAAAGGTGGTTGTTAAGCTGCTTGAGGACAGCTTTTTCAAGGAGTTTGGACATGAATGGAAGATTAGAAACTGGTCGATAGTTTTTTCAAAATGTTTGCGTCAAGGTTGGGTTTCTTCAGAAGAGGCCGGACGATTGCAGTTTTGAAAGTGGATGGAAACGTTCCAGTGAGAAGGGATGAGTTGACAATATTAGTGATTGTGGGGAGAAGATGTGAGACACATTGGGAAAAGACCAAGGCTGGTATAGGATCGAGCTCACAGGATTTTACTGTCATTTCTTTTAGGATTTCATGAACTTCTGTTTCAGTCAATGGATTGAAGGAATGGAGAGGAGTGCCGCTGAATTGAGGATCAGGATGAACAGGTTGGAAAGACATTTGGTCTAAGATGGTACGAATATTTTGGACTTTGTCGAAAAAGAAAGAGGAGAAGACATTGGGGAGTTCAGATAAAGTGTAGGTAGAAGGAAGAGGAGTCCTTTTTGCAGTTCCGAGAAGATTTGACATGACAGAGTAAAGAGATTTGGTGGATGTGGCATCGAGAACTTGAGAAGAAAAGAAGTTTGTTTTTGCTGATGAGATCATATGTTTGACTTTATTTATTTGTTTTCGGAATATTTGATTGTGGACTTGCAGTTTTGTTGATCGCCATCGTCTTTCCAGTTGGCGACGTTTGCGTTTTGCAAGTCGAATGTCTTGTGTGTACCATGGGGCGGAGGGTCTGTCAGGGAGCATGCGGGTAGTGAGGGGTGCATGTTCATCCAGCAGTTGAGAGAGGACAGTGTTGTAATGTGTGGATACGTCGGTAAGGGAAGAAATTTTGGAAAGGCGTTCAGCAGCTTGAGAAGAAAAAGTGTTAATGTTGATGGATTTCAGGTTGCGACGAGTAACAGATTTTTTGGTTCTGGTAGGTTTTGAAATATTAAGCAAGAATATAACAGCAGAATGATCGGAAGAAAGTTTGTCAGTTACAGTCACTGACGCAACCATGGCATCAGACTCACGTGCGATTAGCCAGTCCAACGTATGGCCAGATCTGTGTGTTGGTTCTGTAACGAACTGAGAGAGAGAATGAGTGGACAGAGATTGACATAGGCGTTTGACATCAGTGGAAGTCTGGTTGTCGAAATGAAAATTGAAATCTCCGAGGATAATAAGTTTGCCAGAACGAAGGTTGTAGTAATCAAGTAGTGTTCGGAACTCATCGTGAAACTGAGAAGATGTTAGGTTATTTTTTACGACAAGGCGGAGGACGATAGAGACAACAGAAGATGATTGAGTGACCGGGAACACTGAGAGTGACTTCTAGCATTTCGAAGGTATCATGTGGAAAGGCGTGGTGATGGGAGAAGGAGAGGGAAGACTCCAAGATATCTCTGTAGACGGTGGCGATGCCACCTCCACGAGACAATCGAGGAAGTGACATAGTTTTGTATCCAGGTGGGGTCAGTTGTTTAAGTTTGGGTTCGTGACCTTGTGACTTTAACCAGGTTTCGGTAAGAAATACGATATCAAAGTTTTTTTCAAAAATAAAATCAGAAATATAGTCAGTCTTTTGATCAGGGCAGACAGACTGAGCATTGAACAGACAGGCGTGAAAGAGATCAGAGGTAAGGAGAGAGGAATCCAATGGTGAAGCAGGTGAGTCAGGCAGACAGACAACAGAAGAAGAAGATGGTGACTGAGCAGTGGAGGACAATGGGAAGGAAGAAAAAGGTCCGGGAGTTGAGACAGGTGTGGCAGGAGTAGGAAGCGGAGCAGAGGCTATAACTGGCACGGGGGATACATTGCAGTTCGGTATATGCTGGGTATGTTCTTGTTTCCGTAACTCACGGGGTGGGGAGTGGGGGTGGGGGGCAGGGGCAGGGACAAACAGACAGACAGACATATGATCACAGACATATGATCACTGAACCTTTTTGTTAACCAGCTTGATCTTCTGAAGGCGCCCCGTGATTTGAGCCAAGTTACTGGGCAGAGATGTCATCCTACTCAGGTACCATGTACCTACGGACACACACACACACACACACACACGCACGCACGCACTCACGCACGCTCACACACATACACACACGCACGCACGCACGCACGCTCATACACATACACACACGCACGCACGCACACACACACACACACACACACACACACACACACACACACACACACACGCACACAGACACACATACACACACACACACACACACACACACACACACACACACACACACACACACACACACACAGCAGAAATCGTTCAGTTGTTGAACAGTTATTGTTTCGACGTCCTGTGTTCACATGGAAACAGACAATCCGGAAGACAAGACATAGAGATTAATGTGGTAATAATTATCCCATTTCCCAAGCAACCATTTATGTATTCATTCATCTGTTTATTGATTTACTTATCTGTGTTTTGACTCACATATGTAAATATTGTGATCCTATATGATAACCCGGTGTCCCGTGTGTGTGTGTGTGTGTGTGTGTGTGTGTGTGTGTGTGTGTGTGTGTGTGTGTGTGTGTGTGTGTGTGTGAGTGTGTGTGTGTGTGTGTGTGTGTGTGTGTGTGTGTGTGTGTGTGTGTGTGTTATTCGTGTGTGTGTGGAGTGGTGTGGTGGTGGTGGTGGTGGTGGTGGTGGTGGTGGTGGTGTGTGTGTGTGTGTGTGTGTGTGTGTGTGTGTGTGTGTGTGTGTGTGTGTAATGGTAAACTTTATTATTGTGATTTTCTCTAGAAATTATTTGATTGCCAATACCAAATTTGGATGAAACATAGCGGGGGAAAAAAATCAGTCAGACCAATAATAGGTTAGAAGTCTTCCGGGTTAAACTGTATTTCCGGACCATGAACAGTTTATTTCGTTGAGGATCCGGATCCAAAACAAATCACAATCTAGGTTTAGGTTTGAAGACGACCAGACCTCGTTTTTCTTGTTCGCAATTTAAGAAAAAAAACAAAACAACACAGAGTGACACTACACTATAGGCGTGGCTCCTGCATATGAATGTTTTATTAAAGTGGATACTGAATCAACAAGAATGAACATAAAGCGGCAATATGCTGTACAGTGTGCTCGCTGTAAGTCAGCAAACTGGGATTGTACTAATCAATCATGGAAGAATGTGTTCTGCATATACACAAGCTGAATCAATGTGATGACTTTCATTAATTTCATTTTGACCTACTTTCGTGATTCTTGTTTGTTTTTTGTTTTTTTGTTTTGTTTTTTTAATCAACAAGCCAATCAATCAATCAGTTAATTACAGTATATCAATTGATCGATTCAACGATGAAATGATCAATCATTTATCCATTGAATGATTTATTTAATCATCTATTCATTTATCTATTTATATATTTAATTATTTGTTTCTTTATGTATTTTTTTTCTCATTTATTCATTTACTCATTTATTTATTTACTTATCAATGCATTTAATTGTCTTTTTGACTCACTTGTGTAAACAAAGTGAGTCTATGTTTTAACCCGGTGTTCGGTTGTATGTGTGTGTGTGTGTGTGTGTGTGTGTGTGTGTGTGTGTGTGTGTGTGTGTGTGTGTGTGTGTGTGTGTGTGTGTGTCTGTGTCTGTGTCTGTGTCTGTGTCCGTGGTAAACTTTAACATTGACATTTTCTCTGCCAATACTTTGTCAGTTGACACCAAATTAGGCATAAAAAAAGGAAAAATTCAGTTATTTTTAGTCATCTCGTTTAAAACAATATTGCACCTCTGGGATGGGCACAAAAAAAATAAACAATGAAGCCTAATTATATGCAAACTGCATTTACTGTTATGTTTATAATTTTTGTATTCTCTAAACTTGGCACTTTGATCTGATATTCTGACCCAACAACAAGAGCAGTCATTATTATCATTTTTTTTGTTCAGACAGGAACTTCTTTTGCTAAGCATGGAAGTTTTATTTATTGTGCAAACGTTTTGGTGCAGATAGTTAAAAAAAAAAAAAGAAGGAAATTACTCTGTGATTAATGCTAGGGGACTTAGTTTGCCACAAGTGAGTCTTGAAGGCCTCGCCTGTCTTTTTTTTTTTTTTTTCTGTTGTTGTTGTCACCATCACAATCATACCGTTTACCTTGAAGATCGGTGAAGTTGACAGGTGCCAGAGAGGACGTGTCACTAAGGTCGCAGGGCGGCTCGATGCTGTTTGTAGCTGCACTGCCCACAACAACTGCCGCTGCCACTGATGCCAGAAGCAGCATGATGAGTGCTGAA
>NC_134886.1:38788429-38795929 GCF_041734735.1 Babylonia areolata
TATACGGATTTGCCCGAACGCAGTGACGCCTCCTTGAGAAACTGAAACTGTTGCTGAAATTGTTTTTTGATGTTGTTGTTGTTGAAATAACCCTTCCTCTGCCTGACTGTTGGTATCTGTCCAACCCATTCTGTTGTTCCTTCAAACTACGTGTCAACAGTTCCAGCAGATGCGGATACGGATACGGATACGGATGGTTTATTCATCAGGCCATAGCCCCTATGAAGGAGTACGCAGACAACATCTGTTGCGTCGCATTTGTTTGAAAAATAAACACGAAAAAAACAAAATCACATGAAATCACATGAAACACAGATACATTTGCAAAACAGATTACGAGGTTGCAATTTCTCTAAATTTAAACGCTTTGTGCAGGAAAATGGATTTTGCCTTTTAGATGACATCAATAAGCACAACTTGAATGTACAAGGTTGTCAAAAATATCTAGCTGGAACATATCTTTCTCTTAACCCTTTAAGAGCTGAGCAGCTCAAAACAAAATGCACTTCGTCTTCTTTCTCTTTCAGGCATAATGGGCAAATCAAATCATTAACATCATATTTCCTGTATCTGTAACGTTGTGCAGCCAAACTCGACACACCCAACCTAAATCTTGTGGTTATTATTCTCAAATATTTGCCCATGATTAACGTCAAATAAGGTTTCATATCATGTAGTCCGCAAAAAAGTTATATACATACTAAATGTAGCACTGTTTTGAACATGTTCATTCCATGCTTGCCATCTACAATCAATTAAACGTTGACGAAAAAAAAAAGAAAAAAAGAAATCATTTATGCTACCCACACCTTGATTGAACGACACTTCGCCAAGACCATTTTTAGATAGAGAGAGACAGAGACAGAGAGAGAGAGAGAGGGGCGAGACAGAGAAGAAGACAGAGAGGGAATTTGAATTGGAACTGGTTTATTCGTGTAAAGGCCATAGCCCCAAATGAAGGGGTGTTTGGAACACACACACACGCACACACACACACACACACACACACACACACACACACACACACACACACACACACACACACACACACGCCCACAAACCCACACACACACACACACACGCACACACACACACACACACACACACACACACACACACACACACACACACACACACACACACACACACACACACAAATTCAGAATACATAGGGGACAAAAAATAAGTGTAAAAGGAAAGGTTTCAGGTAAGGGGGCGGGTAAGGGGAAAAGAAAACCAGGAATGCATTGTGAAATCCTGAGGGGCCACAAACACTTCACAAAGTGAAACAGCTGCCAAGCAGTTGTTTCCTAGAAGTCATATTTTCATATCTATTTTCAAATAAGGCGGGGAGAGAGAGAGGAGAGAGAGAGAGAGGGATACGGATACGGATACGAATACGGATAATTTATTCATGTATAGGCCATTGCCCCTCATGAAGGGGTACATGCACATGATCATGTAAGAAAAAACAACAAGAAATAAGCAGTCGTATCATCAAGAACAAACTTCAGTATTCTTAAACATCAGAGGTGATCGCAGTCTGAATGCTTTAAACAAATAAATTGACAAATTGCGAATGATCTGTTCATGCTGAGAAGTCATCAGTAATGCTAATCTACGCTGATTGGGAAATTTACAGAATTTGGATGATATATATCTTGTTCGTAAATCATGCAGGACAGGACAAGTTAGGACGAAATATACTTCATTTTCTTTCTCCTTGTTGCAAAGTTTGCACCTTAGATCATTTGCATTATGTATTCTATATCGGTAATAATGTACTGCAATTTCAGAAATACCAAGCCTGAATCTTGCCATTGAATACTTTAAGTGTCGATATATGCTTAAAAGTAAATACGTTTTGACATCCGGTACGGTGTGGAGAGAGAGAGGAGAGAGAGAGAGAGAGAGAGAGAGAGAGAGAGAGAGAGAGAGAGAGAGAGAGAGAGAGAGAGAGAGAGAGAGAGAGAGAGAGAGAGAGAGAGAGAGAGAGAGAGAGAGAGAGAGCACTATTGTTACACGGCGAAATCTGGCATGCCTGTGTAAAGCATTTCCTGTCTCATCTTGTCCTCTAGTCACGTGACTGAGAGAGGGAGAGAAAGAAATAGAGAGAGAGAAGGAGGGACAGTTACGCGGAGAAAGAGAGATCACTTTCACACCACATGATATGTCCTCGAAAACATGCAGCTCAGCACACGCACGCACTACCATCTCTCTCTCTCTCTCTCTCTCTCTCTCTCTCTCTCTCTCTCTCTCTCTCTCTCTCTGTCTCCTTGTCTCTGCCTGTCTGTCTGTCTCTCACCCTCGATCACCCTTAGCTTTTTATTTGGTTTTGTTATATCATCAGTTTATTCTTCCTAACATTTTGTTGTTCATCCAACTCAAGGTTGGGTTTTCATGTGTGTGTGTGTGTGTGTGTGTGTGTGTGTGTGTGTGTGTGTGTGTGTGTGTGTGTGTGTGTGTGTGTGTGTGTGTAACACGTACATTCATATGTATACATGTTGGTGGCCTTACATTGAAACAGTTCTGAGCTCTGAGTTCTCTCTCACGTACAAATAATTATTTCATGGTTTACATGTACTTTAGTATGTTTTTGTATTGATATGATGTCACATGCATAAATATTCATTATATGATTATATGTACTTTGTTTTCTGTATTCTGTCCAAGTCTTGAAGACGGACGACTGGAAAGGCACATTATCTTCCTGTCACGTGTACTTTAAGCTAATGACAAAGTTCCAAATTGTCGCTAATCTCTGATTAGTTTATTTTGTTTCAATTCTGTTTTTCCTTTCTGTTCCATTTTACCTGTTTTGCACAATTTTGTTCTGATTAGTACATAATATGTCACTAGAGCTTTGCAGCTAATGACATTTAACATTTTAGTGTTCAGTGTCACACACACACACACACACACACACACACACACACACACACACACACACACACACCACACACACACACACACACACACACACACACACACACACACACACACACACACACACACACACACACACACACACCAAGTAGGCTCACCGCCAAACAACATCTTTTTATTCAAGATCCAACGCTACATATTAAATACAGCAGCGTCGCATATTCATTTCTTTGCTTAACTTACGAACAACCGTTTACTCCACTTCTTCTTCATCGGGTTCGTCTGGTTAGGTCAGTGGTGACAGGGGGACCTGGACTGTACGGGAGAACCTCAACTATCACGGGCAGGAAAAGCTAGCGAACTTCGTGGCGTAGAATCGAGACGATGGGTAGGTGGAATGACAGCCGCAGAACTGTTCCAGAACAGGCTGGATGGGAGTGAAGTCCACGGCTGCCAGATCCCTCGCCAGAATCATCAGTGCTGGGTGCGGCAGGTCGGTCAGGGCGTTTTCCGAATAGATGGCGGCTATCCTGTGGATTTTAACAAATAATGAGGCCAGGAGACGAAATGATTAACAAATAGTAAAGAGTGGTAACTCTCTCCATTCACAAAGTACACAACGTCATGTCAGTGCTGCTTACGCTACCGATTCAGCTAGCACACAGGTAAATAAAAGGTACATTGGAACAAACGCAGACACTTCCTTTATAAAAAAAAAAAAAAAAAAAAAAAAAAAAAAAAAAAAAAAAAGCGCCGGGCCTGTCCTTACACCAATCATTTGACATGTGCACACAGCAGCAAAGACAGAAGAAATGTGGAAACACAAATTAGCTTTTATTCAAGACTGGCATAGCCTCTTCAATCCTGAACAAGCCACACAGAACACATGGACAATACAGAACAAACACATGGTTGCCTCGGTGGGTTTTTTTAACTGGAAACTAACAAATAATGAGGCCAGGAGATGAAATGATTAACACTGTGGATTGAAAATAGATCTATCCATCTATCTATCTATAGTGGAGTGATGTCCTGGAGGTAACGCGTCCGCCTAGGAAGCAAGAGAATCTTAGCGTGCTGGTTCGAATCACGGCTCAGCCGCCGATATTTTCTCCCCCTCCACTAGACCTAGAGTGGTGGTCTGGACGCTAGTCATTCGGATGAGACGATAAACCGAGGTCCCGTGTGCAGTATGCACTTAGCGCATGTAAAAGAACCCACGGCAACAAAAGGGTTGTTCCTGGCAAAATTCTGTAGAAAAAAATCCACTTCGATAGGAAAAACAGATAAAACTGCAGCCCGAATTTCACACAGAGAAATCTGTTGTGATAAAAAGAAATACAAATACAAACAAATACAAATCTGTCTATCTGTCTGTCTGTCTGTGTGTCTGTCTGTGTGTTTACCTATACAACTAGCTAACTAAATAGATAATGAAAAAAAGGGAGCAGAAGCCTGATATTCGCATACATTTCTTGATGCAGGCCAGGCTTTGGAGGCAAGCCTTCTTAGGTTTGTGTAAGACATCATCGTCACATGAAGTAAAATCGTCAGTATAATCAAATCAAGCAAAACAACAACAATTATGTGAATAACTGAATACATTAGAATATATGATTAAACGAAAGATGCACAGGGGAGGGAAACTGATAAAAACAAATTCCCTTGAAATGCGCGAGTCCCCAGCAAAAGCAACAACGCCAACAACAAAATAATGGTAATGATAAAATCAAAATAATTTCATGAATAGATAATGAATGAATGAACTAAATATTAAATAGATGAGTAGATAAATGAATTAAAAAACATAATATAGATGAATAGACAATAAATAAATGAATATAGATAAATAGATAAATAAATGAATTAAAATAAATAAATAAACATACATGAATAAATAACAAAACGAATAAATAATTAAATGAATAAATAAATAAATTAATATATAAACAGATAAATAACAAACAAACAAACAAATAAATAAATGTGATGGTGTCGGGGTAAGGGTAGGGTTGGAGTGGAGTGGAGATAGGTAGAATGGGGGGTAAGGGTGTAAGAATATAATGAGGGATTAGGAGTAGTAGAAGAAAGCTGGTTCCCGTGCAGGCAGAAGCATATGAAAACGGAAGCCCTTTCAATGGTTTATTCACTACAGTTATTACAGAAAAACATGTTTGCCAAAAGCCAGTTCAGCGAAAGCCAGAACTACACGTGCTTCACGGAGGTTGTAACTGGTTCAACAAGGAGATTTCTGCCGGCCCATGCTGGGCAGACCGGAGGGAAACGGGTGGGGAAAAGCCAGTTCACCGAAAACAAGCACTGCACGTGCTTCACGAAAATTGGAACTGGTTCAACAATGTCTGTTCTGGTTCAACTTGGAATAAAAGCGGCCAGCCGTGTTCAAGTGAAAAATGGGTGGTGGTTGGCATGAGCGACCTTTTAACTGCTCATTCAGCAAACACAGTTTGTTTGTTTGGTTGTTTTTTTTTTGGTTTTGTTTTGTTTTTTTTCTCTTTTTTTCATCCTTCCTGTCAATGTCTTGCAACTCCCCCGTGTCCCTCCGCTGGTGGTGTGAATCTCAGTGGGGGCTTTATTCACACCTTGACGCTCGTGATTTTCACTCATTACAAACTCGTTCCTGCGTCCCATGTGTCTGAAGTCAGTCTGTCCATCCTGTGCAGCTGTAATTTTCAGCGACGAGCTCGTTGAAACTGACCCT
The DNA here is from genome assembly GCF_041734735.1 of Babylonia areolata. Lineage (NCBI taxonomy): Eukaryota > Metazoa > Mollusca > Gastropoda > Neogastropoda > Buccinidae > Babylonia > Babylonia areolata. The sequence continues at coordinate 38,794,035 of NC_134886.1, forward strand.
GCTCAGGTAACACGGCTACATAAATAAACGAACAAACACACGAAAACGATTTATCAACGAGACCAGCGAGGAGAGATAGCCGATTAATGGATGTCCTGCATGGAGCAAGATGTGCTGCTGCTGTAGTGGAGTACTGCTGAAGTGGAGTGGAGTAGAATGGAGAGAGGGGAGTGCATAGGAATGGAGAGGAGTGGGATGGAGAGGAATGTAGTGGAGTGGAGTGGAGTGGAGAGGAATAAAGAGGAGTGGAGAGGAGTGGGATGGAGAGGAGTGGAGTGGAGAGGAGTGGGATGGAGTGGAGTGGAGAGGAATAGAGAGGAGTGGAGAGGAGTGGGATGGAGAGGAATGGAGTGGAGAGGAGTGGGATGGAGAGGAATGGAGTGGAGAGGAGTGGGGTGAAGTGGAATGGAGTGGAGTGGAGTGGAGTGGAGAGGAGTGGAGTGGAGTGGAGAGGAGTGGAGTGGAGAGGAGTGGAGTGGAGAGGAGTGGAGAGGAGTGGAGTGGAGAGGAGTGGAGAGGAGTGGAGTGGAGAGGAGTGGAGAGGGGTGGAGAGGAGTGGAGTGGAGAGGGGTGGAGTGGAGAGGGGTGGAGAGGAGTGGAGTGGAGAGGGGTGGAGAGGAGTGGAGTAGAGAGGGGTGGAGAGGAGTGGAGTGGAGTGGAGTGGAATGGAGTGGAGAGGAGTGGGGTGGAGAGTGGAGAGGAGTGGAGTGGAGAGGGGTGGAGAGGAGTGGAGAGGAGTGGAGTGGAGAGGGGTGGAGAGGAGTGGAGTGGAGAGGAGAGGAGTGGAGAGGAGTGGAATGGAGAGGGTGGAGAGGAGTGGGTGGAGAGGAGTGGAGAGGGGTGGAGGAGTGGAGTGGAGAGGGGTGGAGTGGAGAGGGGTGGAGAGAGGGAGTGGAGTGGAGAGGGGTGGAGAGGAGTGGAGTAGAGAGGGGTGGAGAGGAGTGGAGTGGAGTGGAGTGGAATGGAGTGGAGAGGAGTGGGGTGGAGAGGAGTGGAGAGAGTGGAGTGGAGAGGGGTGGAGAGGAGTGGAGAGGAGTGGAGTGGAGAGGAGTGGAGTGGAGAGGGGTGGAGAGGAGTGGAGTGGAGAGGAGTGGAGTGGAGTGGAGAGGGGTGGAGAGGAGTGGAGAGGAGTGGAGTGGAGTGGAGAGGAGTGGAGTGGAGTGGAGAGGAGTGGGATGGAGAGGAATGTAGTGGAGTGGAGAGGAATAGAGAGGAGTGGAGAGGAGTGGGGTGGAGAGGAGTGGGATGGAGAGGAGTGGAGTGGAGTGGAATGGAGTGGAGAGGAGTGGGGTGGAGAGTGGAGAGGAGTGGAGTGGAGAGGGGTGGAGAGGAGTGGAGAGGAGTGGAGTGGAGAGGGGTGGAGAGGAGTGGAGTGGAGAGGAGAGGAGTGGAGAGGAGATGAGTGGAGAGGAGTGGAATGGAGAGGGGTGGAGAGGAGTGGGGTGGAGAGGAGTGGAGAGGGGTGGAGAGGAGTGGAGTGGAGAGGGGTGGAGTGGAGAGGGGTGGAGAGGAGTGGAGTGGAGAGGGGTGGAGAGGAGTGGAGAAGAGTGGGGTGGAGAGGAGTGGAGTGGAGAGGAGTGGAATGGAGTGGAGAGGAGTGGGGTGGAGAGGAGTGGAGAGGAGTGGAGTGGAGAGGGGTGGAGAGGAGTGGAGAGGAGTGGAGTGGAGAGGAGTGGAGTGGAGAGGGGTGGAGAGGAGTGGAGTGGAGAGGAGTGGAGTGGAGTGGAGAGGAGTGGAGAGGAGTGGAGTGGAGTGGAGTGGAGAGGAGTGGAGTGGAGTGGAGTGGGGAGGAGAGGAGTGGAGAGGGGAGGAGAGGAGTGGAGTGGAGAGGAGTGGAGTGGAGTGGAGTGGAGAGGAGTGGAGAGGAGTGGGGTGGGGTGGAGAGAGTGGAGAGG
>NC_134886.1:38803429-38808429 GCF_041734735.1 Babylonia areolata
ATGTAGAGTCTAGAAATGTTGATGTCGAACATGTTTCATCTCATCATATGATAGCAAGTGTGCTGCGTATATCAGTTTGGAGCGCACGGCACAGATGGGAACCAGGTGCAGGTATTCAGACAGGGTGTGAATAAAGAATGACATACCTGTATTTTTTTTTTTATTATTTTTATTATGTGTTTGTTTGTTCGTCTGCTTGTCTGTTGTTTGTTTGTTTGGGTTTTTTTTTGTGTGTGTTTTTTTGTTTTTTTTGACGGACACAATGGCTCAGTGGTTAAAGCGTTGGACTTTCAATCTGAGGATCCCGGGTTCGAATCTCGGTGAGTAGATGGCGGAGATGTTTCCGATCTACCAGGTCAACATATGTGCAGACTTTCTAGTGCCTGAACCCCCTTCGTGTGTATACGCAAGCAGAAGATCAAATACGCACGTTAAAGATCCTGTAATCCATGTCAGCGTTCGGTGGGTTATGGAAACAAGGATATACCAAGCATGCACACCCCGGAAAGCGGAGTATGGCTGCCTACATGGCGGGGTAAAAACGGTCACACACGTAAAAGCCCACTCGTGTGCATAGTACGAGAGAACGTGGGAGTTGCAGCCCACGAACGAAGAAGAAGAAGAAGAAGAAGAAGAAGAAGAAGAAGAAGAATGTTTGTCTGTTTGTTTGTTTGTTTGTTTTTTCCCCCAGGGGCAATGCTGGTGACATTGGTCGTTGAGTGAGATATGTGTCCTGTGTAGAATACCTTTCTTTACAGCCATGTGAGATGTTGTTGGTCTACATATTTTGTGTTGTGTGTTTGTTTTTTTTTACCTTTTGTCTTCCACTGTTTCTCGAGTTGATAACTGTTCGCCTTATCCCACCATGGCGGATTTTGTACTTTATAGAGCCTATGACCTGGGAACTGGCAACTGACATTTATTGAATATATACATGCATATATATGTGTGTATGTATATATATATATATATATATATATATATATATATATATATATATATATATATATATGTGTGTGTGTGTGTGTGTGTGTGTGTGTGTGTGTGTGTGTGTGTGTGTGTGTGTGTGTGCGCGCGCGCGCGCATGTGTGTGTGTGTCTGTGTCTGTGTGTGTGTGTCTGTGTGTGTTTTTAGAGAGAGAGATATGTGTGTGTGTGTGAGTCTGTGTGTGTGTGTGTCTGTGTGTGGGTGCGTGCCTGTGTACGCATGTGTGGAGAGGGCAGTGGATATGTATGTATGTATGTGTGAATGTATGTATGAATGTATGTATGTATGTATGTATGTATGTATGTATGTGCGTATGTGGGTTTATGATTTGCAAGGTACAATTTGGTTGGCGCCGATTGAAAAATTTCTAGTTGAACGCCTCAGGCGACGACAGGCGACTTCTAGAGTTACCAACCTCGCTCGTTCTTCTTTTCGTGAAACCACACAAGTTCGAAAAGTTCACCACGTGTTTCCGAAACGTCTATTCTACGTTTGAGTTGCAAGTTGACGCACGTTGCCGAATATTTCCCAATGTATTTAGCAGATTTCTCCAGTCGAAGCATGGCCTGCACCCCAGGAAGCAAACGAAAGTGTGTTTACAACACCACGGAGGCATTGCAAATGAGTTTAGACGATAATTCGCCCGCTGGAGTGCCGATTGCTGACAGTGACAGTGGAGAAGAATTCGCCAGAGCGGTCGAGAATGATTTCGACAAGTGGCACAAAGACATTTAATAATGTATAAAGACATTAGTGAAAGGAGCCATGAAACCTTCCAGTTTTGCAACATACAGTGTGTGTGGTGTTGGTGTTTCCAAATAGAACACAGTCGTTTTTCTTTTCTTTTTTGTTTGTTTGTTTTTTTTGGGGTTTTTTTTTTGGTGTTTTTCTCAATATCAAATTGACACAAATACATTATTTGATAACGTACAAAGACATTTATGAAGGGAACCATGAAACTGTCCAATTTTGCAACATACAGTGTGTGTGTCGGTGGTGTTTTCCCTAATAGAATTGCTTCTGTCATGATGATTAATTATTTCCATGACGAAAGTATGCATGTAAGTGAGCAATCATGACTATAATCACGCGCACATTCGCGCATGTATGTGTATGTATGTGTGTGTGTGTGTGTGTGTGTGTGTGTGTGTGTGTGTGTGTGTGTGTGTGTGTGTGTGTTCTTCTCATCTCTGCACATCGGTGAGTGCACATTATTTCTATTACATTGTGTTATGTCTATGTTTCCAGTTGTATTTTCCAGTCTGTGTGTGTGTGTGTGTGTGTGTGTGTGTGTGTGTGTGTGTGTGTGTGTGCCAACTTTAAATGGTGTATTTTATGTTTAAAACAACTAATAATATGTGGAAACTACTCAAAAGTACATTCTTTTTGCATATTCATCAACTGATTTCAAAATTCAGTCAATGTGCTCGTACAAATAAACATGCTTATCATAATTTGTATTCATTGCCCTTTTAAACGAGTTGTGAATCGAAGAAGACTGGAAGAATAGAAGCAACCTTATGGCCGTTTAAAGTGGGTTGGTGGTGACTGTTTTCCCTTTCCTGCACAGCGGGTTTAGACAGAAGTGTACTGCTGCTTAGCTGGTTTGTACAGTGAACTATCTCTGCACCGCTGGCGATGATAGGGATAAGATAGAAGTTACCTGTGAAACAGTTTCACTTCGTTTCGCAAGGTCCATCAGTCATCGTTTTATCTATCCATGTGTGATATGAGTAACATTTCCAAAGGGTTTCCTTTCCCTGTTGTCCCCGTTAAGAGACTGGTCACAATCCAGTTTCAATACGCTTTCCTCTGCAAGTGAATTAATCAATGAAATGGTTACTCATACAGTGCTTATCTTCGATCGGAGACCAAGCTCTAAGCGCTTTCCAAACAATGGGTCATTTGCACAACAGGCTGCCTATTTGGGTAGAGCCGACTGAAGGCTGCCGTTGGGCTTACATCATTCCTGTGTTTTCTGTGTCATTCAGTCAGATTCGAGGCACACACACACACACACACACACACACACACACACACACACACACGTGTCACACACACACTCAGACAGATATGTAACATTTTACATGTGCACAAACATACTCATGGGTGAGCATGTTGGGTATGTTCTTGTATCCATAACCCACCGAACGCTGAAACGGATCACAGGATCTTCAACGTGTGTATTTGATCTCCTGCGCGCGTATACACACGAAGGGCGTTCAGCACAAGTAAGCCTGCCCATATGTTGACCTGGGAGATCGGAAAAAAATATCCACCCTTTACCCACCAGGCGCCGTTACCGAAATTCGAAACCGGAACCGGAAAGTACAACGCTTTAGCCCATCGTTATTGCGCTCGTCAAGTGTCCTCATTCTTTTCAGGAAAACTAGTAATTTCAATTCCCTCAAATATTTCTTTATAACTGTTGTTTCTTTTTTCTTTCTTTTTTTTCTAATGCTGACGGTTTTTTTTTGGTTTTTTGGGGGGGGTTGTTTGTTTGTTTTTTTGTTTGTTTTTTTGGGTTTTTTTTTCCAATTCCAAAACGATACGCTAAAGGTTCTTTAGATTCTGACAGTTTGAAACCACGAGACAGGAATATAGTTATTTTGTTTGTCGTTATCCTCTACTACGTACTCTTATGTTGGTAGTAGATATATTCGACACACACACACACACACGCAGACACACACACACACACACACACACACACATATATACACATTATATATATATATATATATATATATATATATATATATATATATATAAATATATATATATATATATATATATATATATATATATATCACACACACATACACACACACACACACACACACACACACACACACACACACACACACAGAGAGAGAGAGAGAGAGAGAGAGAGAGAGAGAGAGAGAGAGAGAGAGAGATGGATATGTACACACACACACACACACACACACACACACACACACACACAACATCAAACATCACCCAGCTTATCTGCACTAAGCAGGTTGCCGTGTGGACTGAACATCTCAACGGGGAATTGTGTTGACACAAACACACACACGTAAACAAACACACGTAAACACACACACACACACACACACACACACGCGCGCGCGCGCGCGCGCGCGCGCTCGCGCTCGTGCATAAATACAAATAGAAAGAGTCAGCGAGAGACACAGAGAGAGCGGTGTGTGTGTGTGTGTGTGTGTGTGTGAGTTATTTTTTCATCGATGCAAATTAAGAAACACACACACACACACACACACGCGCGCGCGCGCACACACACACAAACGCGCGCGCGCACGCATACACACAAACGCAGACCCCCCCCCCCCCTCTCTCTCTCTCTCTCTCTCTCTCTCTCTCTCGCTCTCAATGTAATTATGGGGACTAGCGATAAATAACAAAACAGGAAAAGGTTCATACGTCTTTCTCAGTGACCCATTACACACAGGATATGGTATTCCATACTAAGAAATCCCTTGCGGTACACGGATTGGGAACTGTTTGAATCTGCAAAGGAGTAGTTGAAAAGTAGTAAAAATAGACAAATATCATGCTGGGACAAACCTGGCATGGGAATATTGAAAGCAACAATTGATATGATTGCATCTATTCATTCAAATTTAATTTTCCAAACAGAAAAGTGTATGAAGATTATGGAGAAAAAAACAACAACAAAAGAAACAAAAACAAACAAACAAAAAAAAAAAACCGAATGGCACAAAGCCTGCTTTGCTGGGCTATGTTTTCCAATGCCTATGTTCCCCAGTGTTTATACCCCTCACCCGCCCCCTAGGTCTACATTACCCCTGTGCTATGTTCCCCACTTCTTCTTTTTTTTTTCTTTCTTTTTTTTTTTTACACCAGGTGAATAACCCTCTTGGTATGCTACAAGAGGGGCTGTATTCCAGACAAAATTGATTTTGCCTTCAGACAATTTACCATTGACATGGTAGGTACGCATGGGAACATTTTAACGTGACGGTTAAGTTATCTTCGTATTCAAGACA
>NC_134886.1:38818429-38825929 GCF_041734735.1 Babylonia areolata
GGCTCATGATCCAGTGATAACCAGCAATCAGGTTTTGATTCCCTGTTTCGCATTGTACTGCGTCTTTCGGAAAGGCAGGCACCTTCACACATACATTCACATACACAGACACACGCGCGCGCGCGCGCACGCACGCACGCACACACACACGCACAAGAAAGACTTTACGTTAGAGATAGCTAAACATCGCCAAAACGATCGCGTTTATGGGAAACGGAAACGAGAAATTCAGCCATCTCGCCTCTATCATGAGACTTCTAGATTTTCTAAAAAAAAAAAAAAAAAAAAAAAAAAAAAAAAAAAAATGGTTTCAGCTGGAATATCCTGGAAAGGAAAAACGAACACTGATAAAGCCAAGGTTAATAGTGAAAGCTACATTCAGTTACTGGATGACAATCTTCTCCCGGATTGTAGGCGTCTTTATCCTAGACACAAGTACGTGTTTCAGCAAGAGAGGGCTCCTTCACACGCAAGCAAGGTAATCCAGGCCCATTTGGAGGAGGCTACACCATAAATCATCAAGAAGGATGAATGGCCTCCACAATGGATTATTCCATATGGGACTCTCTGAAGGAGAACGTTTACGGGGGAGTGAGAGACAAATTGACCGAGCATGCGTTAAAGGACAGGATAATTATGTCATGGGAGGAGATATCGGTGGAAACAATGCGTAAAAGCATTTCTGCTTGGAAGAAACGGCTTCGTTTAGTCGTGGAGGAAGATTGATGCCACATTGAACATAAACTGAAATAAGTGAGTTTTCCTCTGATATAGGATTTTTTGACTTGCTATTTTGAATTTGACAATACTCGCATAATTTGCGTCCGAACTTTTAGATATTTTGCAGACTTGTTGATAATACCCCAAGATTACTGTGTGAAAAATTTCAATGGATTCGGTTTCTCTATCACTGACAAAATACTTGCAAAAATGCGGTTCACTTTTTTTTTGGACGCCCGATACATGGGACAATAAACCCACGTCCCGTGTGCAGCAGACACTTGGTGCTCTTGCAAGAAGAAGAAGACCCCAGGCAGCACGAAATTTGTCGCTGGTGAAATTATGCAGAACAATGCATGTTGGTAGTAAAAACGCGAACGCCTGCAGACATAAAATAAAAAAAAGAAAAAGAAAAAAAATAAATAAAGAAAATGAATTGGTGCCGGATATTGGTGATGCGATCTTCCCCGTGGAGAGCAGTGAAGTCCGCGGTAAAGGAGTCGTGGCTATCGCCGCAATCACACTGCAACATTTAGCCGTTTTCTCTGGATCTAGATAGATGTACAAGTTTAGTTACACCCACCGGGAATGTATGACACGGTCGATTCAATTTCTCTTTTATGTTCATTCTAGTTTTATAGTTTTAAAGTTGGTATGAAAATTGAGTATTTTGTTAAACTAATAACATGTAGAGAAGTACAAGTACTTCTAAACGTTGTATGAAGTGAAAAGGACTTAATTTGGAGAAAAGTCGAGACTGGAAATCTGTACGTTTCATCAAGGGTATTAACTCATGGTTTATTATTTTTAACTGTGAATTCTGACGATTTTGTTGACATATTTATGGTAGTTTGGGACATAATCCAGTAAGTGATGAAGCGTTCACAAATCTTTCTCTGAATAAATATTTAACGGTCTCCTTCTCCAACTTTCCATCACATGTTATCGTGTATTGTCGATTTAATATAGGATTGAACGGGCAGGTCAACTACTTGAAACAAAATGGCGTCCTTCGCGCTCGCGAGGAATATGAGCACGTATTTTGAATTTGTATAAATATGTGTACATAATTTATTTTTGCCCATGACCTTCAGTGCTCAGAAATATAACTTCCATGCTCAGCAAAAGAAGTTCCTGTTGAACAAAAAAATGATAAAAAAAAAAGACTGCTCTTGATGATGTGTCAGAATATCAGATCAAAGTGCCCCATATATATATATATATATATATATATATATATATATATATATATATATATATATATATACATAAATTCATTTTGCACATGATTTGGCTTCTTTTTAATTTTTATTTCATTTTTTGTGCCCATCCCAGATGTGCAGTATTATTTTAAACAAGATGACTAGAAAGAACTGAATTTTTCATATTTTTATGCCAAATCTGGTGTCAATTGACAAAGTATTTGCAGAGAAAATGGCAATGTTAAAGTTTACCACGGACACACACACACACACACACACACACACACACACAGACAACCGAACAACGGGTTAAAACACAGACTCACTTTGTTTACACAAGTGAGTCAAAAACGAAAAAAAAAAAAAATCTGCCGTTGACCGAACTGCAGATTGTCTGTCTGCGTGTCCACCAATGTGAACACTCACTTGTTTCCTGGATACGCTTAATGCATATGTGTTTTTTATGTTGTTGTTTTTTTGTCTTTCCTTATTCTTTTACTGCTTTTGTGCTTGTTTGTTAGCTGCTTCTTTTTTTTTGTTGTTGTTTACATTGTTTTGGTTTGTTTTTAACTCTCTCCATACGAACGGCGAAAGAAACGACGTTAACAGCGTTTCACCCCAATTACCATCATCGAAATATTGCAAGCGGAAGGCTCTTATACTGAAGAGGTGAATGTTGACAAAGAATACCACAATTCTGACGACGGAAGCTAAAGGTTGGGTCATTCAGACACCCACTGGACATCCGAGGGGTCTGTGTAGAGGAGAAGAGAGGACTGGCCGTACTGAGTGAGTTAATCATCCTTCGTGAAGTACTATCAAACAAACAGCCAAATAAGCACACCGTCAAACATGGAAATGATCGCTTCATGGGCCGTTTCTTCATCTGCCCCCTTATCGATGGCACGCCTGATGTCTTTTCCATTTCCATCCTTACACCGTGGCAAATACATAACTATTGTAGTAAACAATACAAACTACAATACTAAAAAAAAATATAAAAAAACGCGCGTGCACACACACACACACACACACACACACACACACAGAGAGAGAGACAACCGAACAACGGGTTAAAACACAGACTCACTTTGTTTACACAAGTGAGTCAAAAACGAAAAAAAAAAAAAAAATCTGCCGTTGACCGAACTGCAGATTGTCTGTCTGCGTGTCCACCAATGTGAACACTCACTTGTTTCCTGGATACGCTTAATGCATATGTGTTTTTTTTTATGTTGTTGTTTTCTTGTCTTTCTTTTTTCTTTTACTGCTTTCGTGCTTGTTTGTTAGCTGTTTCCTTTTTTTTTTCTTTTTTTTTTTTGTTGTTGTTGTTGTTGTTTACATTGTTTTGGTTTGTTTTTAATCATCCTTCGTGAAGTACTATCAAACAAACAGCCAAATAAGCACACCGTCAAACATGCAAATGATCGCTTCATGGGCCGTTTCTTCATCTGCCCTCTTATCGATGGCACGCCTGATGTCTTTTCCATTTCCATACTTACACCGTGGCAAATACATAACTGTTGTAGTAAACAATACAAACTACAATACTAAAAAAAAATATATAAAAAAACGCGCGTGCACACACACACACACACACACACACACACACACACACAGAGACAACCGAACAACGGGTTAAAACACACTCACTTTGTTTACACAAGTGAGTCAAAAACGAAAAAAAAAAAAAAAAAAAAAAAAAATCTGCCGTTGACCGAACTGCAGATTGTCTGTCTGCGTGTCTACCAATGTGAACACTCACTTGTTTCCTGGATACGCTTAATGCATATGTGTTTTTTTATGTTGTTGTTTTCTTGTCTTTCCTTTTTCTTTTACTGCTTTCGTGCTTGTTTGTTAACTGTTTCTTTTTTTTTCTTCCTTTTTTTATTGTTTACATTGTTTTGGTTTGTTTTTAATCATCCTTTGTGAAGTACTATCAAACAAACAGCCAAATAAGCATACTGTCAAACATGCAAATGATCGCTTCTTGGGCCGTTTCTTCATCTGCCCTCTTATCGATGGCACGCCTGATGTCTTTTCCATTTCCATACTTACACCGTAGCAAATACGTAACTGTTGTAGTAAACAATACAAATTACAATACTAAAAAAAATATAAAAAACGCGCGTGCACACACACACACACACACACACACACACACACACAGAGACAACCGAACAACGGGTTAAAACACAGACTCACTTTGTTTACACAAGTGAGTCAAAAACGAAAAAAAAAATCTGCCGTTGACCGAACTGCAGACTGTCTGTCTGCGTGTCTACCAATGTGAACACTCACTTGTTTCCTGGATACGCTTAATGCATATGTGTTTTTTTTTATGTTGTTGTTTTTTTGTCTTTCCTTATTCTTTTACTGCTTTCGTGCTTGTTTGTTAGCTGTTTCTTTTTTTTTTCCTTTTTTTTATTGTTTACATTGTTTTGGTTTGTTTTTAATCATCCTTCGTGAAGTACTATCAAACAAACAGCCAAATAAGCACACCGTCAAACATGCAAATGATCGCTTCATGGGCCGTTTCTTCATCTGCCCTCTTATCGATGGCACGCCTGATGTCTTTTCCATTTCCATCCTTACACCGTGGCAAATACATAACAGCATGCACCCTAAGGACTTTGATCCCAACATAGATTGGACAGAATGACCATGCACCGAATGACTAGAAAGTTAATGAATAAAGCCAAAACATCGGTGTCTCTGATTTCCCAGTGGCAATCAAAAACAAAACCACGAAAACCAAGGAAACAAAACACACACACACACACACACACACACACACACACACACACACACACACACACACACACACACACACACAGAGCGAACAAAAGGGAGTGAACTTGGAGGCCATGTCAGGAGGTTGCTGACCTTGTTTTAGATTGATGAGCACAACACATCCCTGAGAGAGCCCCCTGGGATGAATGAATAATCCCCATCCACCACACACACACACACACACACACACACACACACACACACACACACACACACACACACACACACACACACACAGAACGACAGACGGAGACAGACAGACAGACAGAGACAGAGAGACAAAGAGAATGAGAGACATAGACAGAGAGACAGATGGAGACAAAGAGAGGCAGAGACACCATGAGAGAGAGGGAGAGAGAGAGGGAGAGCTAGAGAGATAGATAGAGAGAGAGAGAGAGAGAGAGAGAGAGAGAGAGAGAGGGGGGGGGGGTGGGAAGAGAGAGAGAATGCGAATGCAAATGAGGAATGCGAATGCAAATGTTCATTATAGATCATATCCCCACATGAAGGGGTGTACATAAACATACAAGCACATCACAGCCATGTCAAAATGTTACTCGTGCATATCAAAGGTTACATCACACGAAATCGATGATTAAAGCACATCATCGAGACAATACAATATCTCAAAATTTAAATGCATTGTACAAGAAAAAAGACAAATTACGAGAGAGAGAGAGAGAGAGAGAGAGAGAGAGGGGGGGGGGGGCAGAGACAGAGTGAGACAGAGGCAGAGATAGACACAGACAGAGAAAGATTGAGAGACAGCTAGATATACCTATAACAAGATAGATAGATACATAGAGCACTTGAGGGAGCGAGCAAGTGATAAAAGAGAGAGAGGGAGAGAGAGGGAGAGACAGAGAGTGAGAGAGAGAGGAAGAGAAAGAGAGGAAGAGAGAGAGAGGAAGAGAGAGATGGAGAGAGAAAGAGGGGCGGGGGGGGGGGGGGGGGGGGGGTGGGGGGGGGGAGGCTAGCGATCGATCGAAAGAGAGCACACGCACGAAATCGAAAGAGCAAGAAACAGGGAGAAACAGAGACAGAAAGAGACACACAGAGAGACAAAAAAAGAAGAAAAAAAAAAAAACACAGACACAGAGAAACAAGAACGCAAACGACAAACAAATAAAGGCTCATGGGAGGGAGAAAACGACAATGACAAACTCTGGTCAATCTTTTTGGTTGTTTGTTTGTTTTGTCTTGTTTGGTTTGTGTGTTTGTATCAAGGACTAATAGCTCAGGGTCGAAGCCTATCGTATTAGTTGTCTCTTTGTCTTTTGTCAATCCTTCCGTCTGTCCATATGTCTCTGTCTGTCTGTCTGTCAAATTCCCTGAAAGCCCACGATTTCTCTCCCCCCCCCCCTTCCCCACGGTTTCTTGCAATTGGGAGAAAACGTGGGAGGGGAACGACCACACGTTTTCGCACTCCCACGATTTTTCACACTTTGCGACAAATCGTGAGCTCTCTCTCTCTCTCTCTCTCTCTCTCTCTCTCTCTCTCTCTCTCTCTCTCTCTTCGTGTGTGTATAATCATATATATATATATATATATATATATATATATATATATATATATATATATATATATATATATATATATATATATAAACAACGCATCCCTGGCTGTGCCCCTTGGGATGAATGAATAATCCCCGTCCAGCACACACACACACACACACACACACACACACGGAAAACGAGAGACTGAGGCAGATAGACAGAAAAAAGAGAGGGGAAGGGAAAGGGATCAAAACAATACTATTCACATCATTAACTTAACAACAATCTGACAAAGAGAATAACTTTCCAACTCTAAAACATATAAACGTAAAATAAATAAATAGATAAACAAACAAATAAATAAATAAATAATATAGAATGACAATTAAAAAAAAAAAAAAAAAACATTCAAAGGTTAGACTATTTTTACAAAAGATTTGAGATTCGGAAGAAGAAAAAATCAGATAGTGAAAAGTCCAAGATTTCTTGGCCCCGCCTCTTCCCCCTCCCTCCCCCCACCCAACCCCCTTAAAAAAAAAAAAAAAAAAAAAAAAAAAATCCCTTTGGACTATTTAACAGTTATTTGAAAAAAAAAAAAAAAAATCGAACAATAAAAGTGAAGATTCAAAGATTTTTTTTCATTGAGAAAGATGCTAATACATGCATATGACATTTTAGTATATCGCAAGTAAATATATTATCACTAAGAGTATTACCACATATACAGAAAACACTTATTTTAAAATGAATATTTTGTCTTGAAACAGTTCAGATTCCATCTACATATCAATGACACAGTCTGCCTTTTATTGTGTTGTTCATGTTTGCCGACAATTCCATAAGTGTTATTTATTTCTTCGTGTAAATTTAAACAGACTATATTCCTTTCTTTCATCTGAACGTCTGATCGCTTGATCTGTTCCACTGCACTATAATATTCTTGCAATGAAAATGGAAGAGATCAACATATTGACTCAGCTGATCCCTTTGCTCCTTTTCTTGGCTAATAAATCAACCTTCTCATTATTTAAAAAAAAAAAAAAAGCAAAAAAAAAAAGCCACAATGCGAAGGAATCCAGATAAAAGTTATGCTAGTGCCCCTCACTGAGAGTAAATGAATTAGATGTCTACTTTTAATAGTACTTTCAGATCTAACTTTCGAGTGTATAAATTTGATAGCATAAATAACTGACTTGGAGTCAACACAAAAAGCAATTTGGAATATATCTTTTGGAAAATCGAGTAAAAAATTCAATGCCATACGTACTGCAACTAGTTCTGTGTT
>NC_134886.1:38830929-38838429 GCF_041734735.1 Babylonia areolata
TTTTATAATAATTTTATGTGGAAGGTATGTGTGTGTGTGTGTGTGTGTGTGTGTGTGTGTGTGTGTGTGTGTGTGTGTGTGTGTGTGTGTGTGTGTGTCTGTGCGTGTGTGGGAATGGGGGGGGGGGGGGGGGGGGGACGAGAATACATGAGCTGCCATTTTGTTGTTTTGTGATTTTTAGATGTTGAATGGCTGATGATGGTAATTTAATTAGCCCTCAGTTGTCCATACTATCTGAAACCAATGGAGTCTTGAAGTCTTGAAATCTCAAGACATGTGTATTCGGTTGAGATATATGACCAAAAATCACACCACGTCATTGGTATTGATATTTATGAAAACATATAGAGAAGGGAGAAACCAGTTTAGGTAAAAGACCCAAATCAGAGGGAGAGAGAGACGGAAAGAGAAAGAGAGAGACGCAAAGGGAAAGACAAGACAAGACAAGACAAGACAAAATCTTTATTAACGAGGGTAATAGATAAGCAAGTAACATGCTTTTTTACATCCAGCCCTCGCCCTAAAGAGGGAATAAAGCTAAAAAAGCGAAAATGAGCACAAAATCAAAACACAATCAAAATATACCATTATTTCACAATTCAAAGCCATGGAAGGAAAGATGGAGAATGAGGGAGAGTTTGGGGCAATCTGAGACGGAAGAAGAGAGCGAAAGAGAGGGAGACACACACACACACACAGAGAGAGAGAGAGAGAGAGAGAGAGAGAGAGAGAGAGAGAGAGAGAGAGAGAGAGAGAGAGAGAGAGAGAGTGTAAAGAGATACTGATAGTGATAAACACTTGGAAACACACACACACACACACACACACACACACACAAACACGCTCACGCACACACACAAACAAACAAACAAACACACACAAACACACATACACACACACACTAACAAACACACATACACACACACACACACGCACGCACGCACGCACACACACACACACACACACACACACACACACACACACACACACACACACACACACACACACACACACACACACACACACACACACACACACACACACACATAACCAAAACAAAACAAAATCAACAAATACCGTGACACGCCAACGCAAAGATGACAGATGGGGTGGAATGGTGGTTGTGGTGGTTGTGGTGGTGTTGATGGGATGCTTTCGAGATAATTATCGTCATGTGTTGGAAGTGAAAAATGCTCTTAAGGGACTGGAGTAATGAGATAAGGTCTCCACGCTTTCTTCCCCAGGGGACGTGTGATAATTACGTTTCATCGTTTTTATGTTGTCCGCGCCCCGTCACTTCCTTACAGTCAGTTGGTGAAGCAAATCTTCCGGCGATCCCAGCTTCCATCCAGCCCCCCCACCCCACCCCACCCCTAGCCCCACCCCCTAACCCTCTATCCGTGTGTGTGTGTGTGTGTGTGTGTGTGTGTGTGTGTGTGTGTGTTTGTCTTTGTGTGTGTGTGTGTGTGTGTGTGTGTACGTGCGTCCGTGTGTGTGTGTGGGGGGGGGGGGGGGGGTGCGGGGTGTGCGTTTTCGACATGTCTACATAATGTCTGCGTCCATTGTCACTTACTTACAGTCAGATGGTGAAGCAAATCTTCCGGGCGATCCCAGCTTCTATCCAACCCCCTCCCCTCCCACTACCCCCACCCCCTAACTCTCTATCCGTTTAGTGTGTGCGTGCGTCCGTGTGTGTGTGTGTGTGTGTGTGTGTAAAGAGACACTGACAGAGATAAACACTGGCAAACAGACAAACAGACAGACACACAGACAGACAGACACACACACACACACACGGAAAACCTGGGGAGAGGGGGGACACGCAAACAAAGATGAGAGATGGGGTGGTTGGAGTTGTGGTTGTGGTAGTGGTGATGGGATGCTTTCGAGATAATTATCGTCATGTGTTGGAAGTGAAAATTGCTCTTAAGGGAATGGAGAAATGAAATAAGGTCTCCACGCTTTCCTCCCATGGGGACGTGTGATAATTACGTTTCATCGTTTTTATGTTGTCCGCGCCCCGTCACTTCCTTACAGTCAGTTGGTGAAGCAAATCTTTCGGCGATCCCAGCTTCCATCCAACCGCCCCACCCACTCACCCCCTAGCCCCACCCCGATCCCTGTATCCGTTTAGTGTTTGCGTGCGTCCGTGTGTGTGTGTGTGTGTGTGTGTGTGTGTGTGTGTGTGTGTGTGTTTTCGGCATGTCTGCATGATGTCTGCATTTGTCTGTCGGTCTGTGCGTATATCCAGCACAATACAAATATTGGTACGCCATATACCACCCTATCCCCCGTCCCCCATTCCTCCACCACCGCCTTTTTCTCTGTGTGTGTGTGTGTGTGTGTGTGTGTGTGTGTGTGTGTGTGTGTGTGTGTGTGTGTGTGTGTGTGTGTGTGTGTGTGTGTTTGCTTTCTGTTTCGTTCCCTTTTTATCATTTCTGATGGAATCACGTTCGAGCTCTGTATGCATAGTCTTTCGTTTTTATTGCCATTCAAGAAAAGATTTGAATTTGTTTTCTTTTTTTTTTAATATATAATTTTTTGTTGGTTTTGGTTTCGTTTTGTTTCCTACGATGGCACGTTAAAAACGTTGTTGCATCAGAGAGAGAGAGAGAGACAGAGATTCAGACAGACAGACAGACAGAGACAGAGAGAGAGACACATAGAAAGTTGTTTGTCGGTTTGTTTTTTTTTTAACTTGAGGAAGCAAACAAAAAAAGTCAAGAAAAAGGAAAAAAAAAAAAAAAGAAAAAAAAAGAGACATCGAATCGAGAGGTTTGTTTCTTTTCTACTAACGTTGGTAAGGAAAGGTAAACAAAAGAGGTAAGCACCCAAACCAAACAAAGAAAACAAGCAAAGAATTTAACAAAACAAATAAATAGACAAAGCCAAGAAAACAAATAACAAACAAATATAGGGTAGGTATGGGTAATTGCGAACAGCGTGTAACTGCGAACGATTCGTACACCGCCACACTTCGAAGCGTTCTTAACGGTTGCATTTCAGAATTTAAAATCTGCTTTGACCTTTTTTTTTAATGCCTTAATGAGTATCCATTTCCAAGAGCCTGTGAAACGTCAGCTGTTTCCGCGCTCTTTCTTCTCTTCGCGCACCACTGCCAACCAAGGTTACAAACGTGCTCACAAAATCCTAAAATCAAGGGAAGCAAGTTGTAGGCTTTGAACTTTGACACAGTTCAAAATGGTTGTTTTGACCTGATGAGTGGAATGCGCATTACCAATGCTGGGAGAATCTAAGAAAGCATATTGGTGTCAGATCAGAACGTCAGTTTTGACAGGAATTTGAAATATAATGTCGTTTGCAATTAAACCATAGGGTATTTTGACGTGAGTCCATTTGCGAACGATGTTGCACAGTCACAAAGCACTCTCAAAAGGGTGTGTTTGTGTGCTGTGTTGAGTGAGTGTGCTTGAATGTCTGTTTGTGTATTTGTGTGCATGTGTCATCCAAACTAACAATACAACAGTCTGGTGCGATGTTCCAATAATATGTTACATCTAATGAGTTACAGACCTGCTTCTGTTTTAATTGTCTACAAACACCCAAATCAATCGTTCGAAATTAGACTTTCCCGTTCACATTAACCCTCAGGCACCCCTGCTATATCAAACATCGACAAAATGTTGAAAAGAATGAGCAGGCGAATTTTTCCTGGTTCAGTCTGTCGGAGAAAGCCTTCAAAAACAAAAGAACTACGTTCGTACGACATGTTATATTTACAGTGCACACGTTGAGCTGGTCGCTCTGACCGGATCGTTCGCAATTAACCCTAATATATTCATTGTATTAAGGGCTAGGCATAGGAAGACATGTCCCAGTCATCTTCTTCCGCTAGTTTTTAACCTTCCCCGATCGAAGACAGGAACCTGTGAACTGCATGGTCAATGTTTTCTTTTCTTTTTCTTTTTTTTACCATTGCAATGGGAAGTCATTTACAGTTTAGTCTTTTGAGATGGGTTATGACTCTCAAACTAGAAGGCAAGACTGAACTGGCTCTTAGTGCTGCAGCCTTGGGGGCTAGTTGGCCTTTTGGGAACCATCCAGACACCGACTGTCCTACATTTCCCTTGGACGAGAGATTGGGGATGCAAAAATTGGGCAAGACACTCTCAACTATAATCAGATTCTAGCCCAGTTAGTTGTGACAGCAGTAGTTGCCTCCTCTGCTGTTCTGATGGTCATAGTTGGACACGGCTGACTATCATACATTTACACCTGAGCAGAGTGAGGAAAGTCGGAGGAAAATGTCTTTCCCAAGGATACAACACCATGGTCTTGCCTAAACAGAGCTTCGAACCCTGATCACAGGTTAGCACTGGATCGGGAGATTTGAACTACCTATCTGATCCTACTACGGCGCCTCAAACAGAAGTGGAGTGATGGTCTGGAAGTAACACGTCCGCTTAGGAAGCGAGAGAATCTGAGCGCGCTGGTTCGAATCACGGCTCAGCCGCCGATATTTTCTCCCCCTCCACTAGACCTTGAGTGGTGGTCTGGACGAAAGTCATTAAGATGAGACGATAAACCGAGGTCCCGTGTGCGGCATGTACTTAGCGCACGTAAAAGAACCCACGGCAACAAAAGGGTTGTTCCTGGAAAAAAATATGTAGTGTAGCGACGCGCTCTCCCTGGGGAGAGCAGCCCGAATTTCACACAGAGAAATTTGTTGTGATAAAAAGACATACGAATACGAATACGAAAGCATCAGCACGAAATTATGAAATGCAGTGATGTTTCTTCTGCCTTGCCATGTGCTGCGTTTTACGACACTTCTTTTAATTGAAGACAAATGGTATCATTCCTCATTGGTAGGTTAACACTCAGTGTGCAATCGTAAGGTCAGTATAGGTCAGTCTGCAATCGTAAGGAAGGTGTGTGTCAAAGTCAAAGTCAAAGTCAAAATTTCTATTTCAAGATGGTAACTGAATAAGCAACGACTGCTTTTTTTTTTTTTTTTTTACATCAAGCCATCTGAACTCTGTGTGTGTGTGTGTGTGTGTGTGTGTGTGTGTGTGTGTGTGTGTGTGTGTGTGTGTGTGTGTGTGTGTGTGTGTGTTTCTGTGTTTTTGTCTGTTTCTGTCTGCGTATCTGTATATGTGTATATGTGTGTGTATATGTGTATCTTACGTGCGTGTGTGTGTGCAAGTTTTGTGCAGGCGTGTTTGTGTGACCGTGTGTGTGTGTGTGTGTGTGTGTGTGTGTGTGTGTGTGTGTGTGTGTGTGTGTGTGTGTGTGTGTGTGTGTGTGTGTGTGTGTGTGACCACGCGAGCGCATTTGCACGCGCCAGAGCACGAAATGTTTCTGGTAACCCAGTCTTCACAATGTCATCTGTCTGCTCTGCTCTGCCCATGCACAAAAAGGTTGTTCGTTTCTCCTGCAGAGCGGATCGGAAAATTATTAATGTGAACCGTTTGTCTTGATACGCTTGACTTCACTCAAATTCACGTGCCCACTGTTGCATTTGCTTTTAAACGATAAATAACTATGTTCATTTTCCAGTCGCCGATTCCGTTCCTGGACTGTCATCGGTTATTATCAAGGGAACCGGAACAGAAGTGTTTAAGTGATCCCAGTTTTTAGAATCGATTCACTGACCTCAAACCCGCTTCAGGACTGGTTCTCAGTTGATAAGCAAACCGTGGGTATTTAGTTGGTGGGGTGGGGGCTTAAGCATATTAGAAGGGGGCGGGGGGGTGGGGGGGGGGGGGGGGGTAAATTGCTATGATCACTGCATTGATTAAGGACAGAGGGTTGGTTGTCGGGCTTAATCCGTTCATAGGATAGGTGTCTACTTACTCTTCCACTTCAACGCCTCATGCCATGCCCAGCCATGTGGACCAGGACAGTGAATCGAGGTAAAGTGAAAAGATGGTTCCGTCGAACACACACACAGGAACGTAAAGGTTAAGGTTGCTCATACGTCTCAAAATTTTATATATTCAGAATGCCAAATACATCACTCCTATTGCCATTGCGTGTTTGAACAAAAATTAAAATAAAATAATAATAAATAAATAAATAAAATAAAATAAATAAATAAAATATAACAATGAAAAAAGCAGCGATATGATAAAGGGAATATCTACATTTGTTTGGTCTATGGACCTCTTTGAAGAGTGAATGGCGTAATGTTCTTTATCTATATTTTATTGCCTATGTCAATTCCGCTTGTCATGGTGGAACGGGTACCACCCCCCCCACCCCCACACCACCTCTCTGTCTCTGTCTCTGTCTCTGTCTCTGTCTCTCTCTCTCTCTCTCTCTCTCTCTCTCTTTTTCTCCCCTTGTAACATTTGTTTCCCCGAGTGTGCGAATATGTATGTGATTCTGTTTGTGGTCGATGGACTATCCACCCCCCACCCCCACCCCCCTTACGTTCCTTCTTTTAAAGTTTTTTTGTGGTCTTAAAAAAAAAAAATATATATATATATATATATTTTTTTTTTTAATAGTACTTCATTCTTTTTTTTCTCTCTCTCTCTTTCTTGTACTTGATAATTGCGAATTTGTGCGTGTTTTTTTTGTTTTCTTGTTTTGTGTGTGTGTGTGTGTGTGTGTGTGTGTGTGTGTGTGTGTGTGTGTGTGTGTGTGTGTGTGTGTGTGTGTGTGTGTGTGTGTGTGTGTGTGTTTTCTTTTTTTTTTTCTCTCTTTGTCCAGGGCTGGGTGGAAAAAAGCATGTGTACTTGCTTATCTCATTACCCTGGTGAAATAAAATTTCGTTTCGTTTCGTTTCCGTTTCGTTTCGTTTCTCTCTCTCTCTCTCTCTCTCTCTCTCTCTCTCTCTCTCTCTCTCTCTCTCTCTCTCTCTCTCTCTCTCTCTCTCTCTCTCTCTGTGGAACAGACCATCATATACGACAGAACGAATTGTTTTTACATCAAATAAATTAATGTTGTCATTTTCTTTTTACATGTATGTATGTATGTATGTATGTATGTATGTATGTATGTATGTATGTATGTATGTAATGTATGTATGTATGTATGTATGAATATGGATGGATGGATGGATGCATGCATGCATTTATGGATGGATGGATGGATATATTGATGTATGTATCAACGATGTCATGCTTTTGACGGAAGTGATGTGCCATACAAACAGTGCAGTGCAAAACAGGCCTGGCCTACATGGTGAATCGCTCTCCTCAAGTAATTATGTTCGCCTCACGTGTCACCCTCAGCTGGAGGTTGACGAAACTGATGCAGATTAAATGATCTCCGTGTTTCACGGTAGACTGGGCTGTCAGCTTCTCTTCTAAGCCCCCAATCTAGCTGCTTTGGTCAAATCCTGGATAAACTGCTTTTTTATTTATCTATTTATTTATTTATTTATTTATTTATTTATTTATTTATTTATTTTGAGGGAGGGGAGGGGGGTGGGGAGGGGGTGTAATGGATGAAAGAGTTTGCTTCTTTTTTTTTTTCAAAGTCTAGTGTGGAAATCGAGCTTTTTTTTCTCCCCTTAATAACGACATCAGA
>NC_134886.1:38843429-38845929 GCF_041734735.1 Babylonia areolata
CTTTTTTTTCTTCTTTTTTTAAATTGCTAAAGGAGCCGATCCTGTAAATCATTCGATTTCAGTTTGCAAAACAAGATGTTTTGGGTTGGATTTTTCCGTTGTTATTTTCATGTTTATTTTATTTTTTTATTATTTTTTTTCAGTTGATAAAAGAGCCGTTCCTGTAAACTTATACACACGCATCACTGAGTGAACGATCCCTTCAACTAGGTTTTTGCTGTTGTTGTTGGTTTTGTTGTTGTTGTGTTTTACTGCCTCGATATTCATAGCAAGTTTTATGTATCATTAAGGGTTGACCCAGCTGACATATGCCCGCCTGTGTGTGTGTGTGTGTGTGTGTGTGTGTGTGTGCGTGCGTGCGTGCGTGCGTGCGTGCGTGCGTGTGTGTGTGTGTGTGTGTGTGTGTGTGTGTGTGTGTTTGTGTGTGTGTGTGTGTGTGTGTGTGTGTGTGTGTGTGTGTGTGTGTGTTTTCTTCAGTTTAACGCCTATTCACTATAAGTGTTTTTTTAGACGGATAGGAGTAAAATAGTGGATAAAGGAAAGGGAATGCATGTGAATATTAGTGTAAAAAAGTGTTCATGTTATGTATCAGAGGAAAAGTATATCACAAGAAAAAATCTAAAGAGATTGTGGTGTGTATTGAATGAGGTGTCATGGGAAGGAGAATATGTATATGCATATCAACAAGTATTAACCTACAACAATGTAAATATAAATAAAAGCATTGATTATAATACATCAAAGGAGGATACCAACTGGACTGGAGTTTAAAATTTCTGAAAACATTCTGAGCAATGAATAATCATTCAAAATCTTTTCAGTGGCTAATGAAATATTGGAAGAAAAATCATCAACTACATCTTTTGGAATTAACTGTCTTATTCTCGGACAATGAATGAGTAGATGTCTTACAGTTATTTGCTTACCGCATATACATGTTATACATTTAGAAAATTTTGTACGAAAGACATTTAAACGAAGTCTGTAAATTAGACTTGTAATTTGTCTTGAATGTGCTGCTGGTGTCGAATTTAGAAAATGTTTGGGATTAGCTGCATTCTTTGTGTTCACACAACATTGGTAATATTGATTATTTGAATCTATAAGTAATTTCTTAAATCGATTTCTGGATACATTTTCTATACAACTAATGCATTCATGTAGATCTAACTGGATGTCAAGTTGTATTGCACCTTCGAAATTACGTGCTGCTCTTCTAGCTGCTTGGTCTACCCACTCATTTAAGGATATTCCACAGTGCAAAGGTACCCAACAGAAAGTAATTCAATGCCCTGTTTTGTCAGTTGGTGAATAATATGTTTTATTTCCATTGTCATCTCAATTCGCTTCTTTGAATTTGGAGATTCTATAGCTTGTAATACTGACTTTGAGTCTACACATAATAAAATTTCACTTACAGTTTTCGGAATGTCTGAAATATAATTTAAGGCCATAAGTATGGCTATAAGTTCAGCTGTGAAAATGGAATATTGTCTACCACGATAGTGTAATTTTTCTATTCTAAATGAAGAAATTACAAAAGCCGCTCCTGAATTACCATCTTCTAGAACAGATCCGTCTGTGTATATTTTTTAGATAATTTGAATATTGATTTTCTATATGGGAGAGCACTTCAGGTTTTAACAAAAATGGTGACTGGTTCTTGGATAAATCTGTATAATCCATGTCAAAGGTAGCTTTACACTGCTCCCATTCAGGGACTGGTGAAAAAGTAGGTACTTTTGCAATTTGCTTGTCTTTTGATTCCGTAGCACTAATGATATCTGATGCAAATGTATTAATGGATGTCATAGACTGTATCGTCTTAGCCCTTTTAGCAAAATCTTTTTGTGAACACAAATTAGCTTATTCTTTTGAAAATGTTTCATACGCGAAAGATTTGATAACAAATTTCGCGGCTGAAGCTTTCCTTTGTTCATCAAGAGATTAAACACCTGCTTCTCTGTAAGTCCCTAAATTTGAAGTAAGAATGGGCACACCTAGAGCGAGTTTGTAAGCCTTACAATCAATGCTTTGCAGCTTCTTTAGCAAATGCAGTGGAGCACTGAAAAATACCTCTCGAGCGTATGTCAAGCGTGAACGTACGAGGGAGGTAGCGAGTGTGTGTGTGTGTGTGTGTGTGTGTGTGTGTGTGTGTGTGTGTGTGTGTGTGTGTGTGTGTGTGTGTGTGTGTGTGTGTGTGTGTGTGTGTGTGTGTGCTATTACTATCATTAGTGTCATTACTACAATGACTGTTGTTACTATCATCCACATCTTCATCCCGCATTATCGTCAGCATCAATTTCTGAGTTTGACGAAGTTTACGGGGGATTTTTGTTTGTTTGTTTGTTTGATTTTTGTTTTGTTTTTCATCACGGTAAAATTTCATGGAATGGACTGGAAGTAATCCATGACAAATCCAGTCGCGATTTGACGCCAAGTTATGATAAATCCATGATGGATGTACGCGCATGCAAGGGTATTGCTTTCGAAGATGAAA
>NC_134886.1:38855929-38868429 GCF_041734735.1 Babylonia areolata
ATATAAATTTGCTGAAAGCACTCTTTACATATCTAATATTTTTTTTTTCTTTTTTTTTTTTAAATTCCAGTGTGAGGTTCTATGTTGTGCGTTCTCTTGGAAAATCTATACTGTGCAAATATATCACTGTTATATATATGATCATGCCAGTCCTGCCACCCACAATACAATATTCTTTGCTTAAAACATTTCAAGAATCCTGAGATACACTGGACACCCTGGTTATCCCAAACAAACGCAAACCCGTACGAATTTAGACAATTTCGTATGTTAGAAGCCCCTATCTTCTTACTGTTACTATCTAACTTTCGCAAAAAAATACTTGTAAGCCTTAAAAGGCAATATAAATTCATCCATTCTTGTAAGTTTAAGCCAGTATTTTATACATTTCACATACGAGTTCAAATAAATTGATACCAACCCAGTTTTCCGTAAACAAAATCATTAGGCTGTGCGATGGTCTACATTTAAAAAGCGCTTCATGGCATACAAATGCACCTTTTCTATTTCTACATCACTCTCTAATGCCCATATTTCTGCTCTATATTGCAGGAGTGGTTGCACCTGAGTATCTAACAACATAGAAAAAAAAATGAATTACAATCGAATTTATTCAAAATATGAATGATAACCACAACTGCCTTTTTGCTTTATTTGCAATATTACAACATGTGAAACTAAAACTAAGTTTTGTTGTAAAGTAAATACCAAAACAATTGCAAGCAATGACTACAACCATTTTTTCATTCCCATACATCCACCTCTCACTATGTGCCAGATAGCCTCCTTTACGAAACACATTAATATTTGACTTATTCATATTTACTCTAAGCTCTAATTGCTGCTGAATATAAGCTGTTCAATTGTCTCTGGAGACCAACTACCGTTGTATATAACAAAATAGCATAATCTGCAAAAAGCAACATGAACAATTCCACAAATCTAAAGGCACTCCATGACGACCATTCTCAATTATCTCTAAAAGTAACTCGTTGATCAATAAAGAAAACAAAACCGGGCTGCACACATTACCTTGCTTAACTCCCCTAGCACACATAACAAAATCCGACAATGTGGCCCCTGATCTTAATCTGGCTTTCACTTCACTATCTATACACCGATACAACTTACCTTTAATTTCATATTTCAGCAAAATAGGCCATAATGATTTCCGAAAAAAAAAGAATCAAAGGCTGTTTAAAGTCCATAACAGCAACATACAAATTCTGATTATACACAAACTGTTTCTGAACGGCAGTCAATAAAGAGAGAGAGAGAGAGAGAGAGAGAGAGAGAGAGAGAGAGAGAGAGAGAGAGAGAGAGATACAGACAGACAGACAGACAGAGACAGAGAAAGAGAGAGGAGATACAGTACTACACAGTAAAGCCCTTCACCCAGCCCAGGCGACGATTTTGCCATGAACTCCCCACCCCAATAACTCATGGTCTTGTCACCAAGCATGCTGCCCATCACATCGACATCTGTTGCCTGATCACACTTTGCTCCTGTTCGCTCAGCTAATGACCACCCGTCAGACTTGTCGGTCAGTTCAGAGATCAGCGGGAGGACCTGACTGAATTTCAAAGCTGCCTCTGTACCTGTGCCCACAATTAAATCCCCTGTGGGAGAAAGAAGAGGAAGTAGGCAAGGAAGAAAGTTGCAGAATGATTAACTCTCTCCATACGAACGGCGAAAGAGACGACGTTAACAGCGTTTCACCCCAATTACCATCATCAAAATATTGCAAGCGGAAGGCTCTTATACTGAAGAGGTGAATGTTGACAAAGAATACCACAATTCTGACGACGGAAGCTAAAGGTTGGGTCATTCAGACACCCACTGGACATCCGAGGGGTCTGTGTAGAGGAGAAGAGAGGACTGGCCGTACTGAGTGGATTAAAACGCTAATCTTCATTCACACTGTCCATAAGGGTCAAAGTTCGATTTCCCGCTCTCGCCCTTTCTCCCATGTTGAACTAGGAAATCAGATCGAACGAGACGACCAACGGAGGTTTCATGTGCAGCAAGCACTTAGCGCACTGATAAAGACCCTACGATAACAAAAATTGTTTCCATTGGCAACATCATGTAAAATAAATCCACTTAGGTAGGTACACATACATATATGTATGCATGCACTCAAGACCTGACAAGCACGTTGGGTTATGCTGCTCTTAGTCATCTCCCTGGGAAACTGATAATGAAATTGAAAATTTCACAGAGGGCACCATCAGTGTTGCTGTGGAACTCGAAAACGCTGTCTGCATTCTGATTTTGTGTTCCCATCGAGACGTCTGGCTGACTGGAGTCAAAGGCTTGTTACGTTTTTTATTTTTTTTATTTTTTTATTTTTTTTTTTAACATATTCAGGAATGCTTCTGTCTCTGATCTGGCCAGTAATTTGAGGACAGAAGCAACGAGAATGCTTGCATCAAATATCACAAACGACCGCCATTGAATCTGTCGTTGTAGTCAAACAGGAGGTTGATGGCTCCCTGAGCTGAAACAAAATGTTATGACTGGATGCATAGTAAGTAGATGCGCGCGCGCGCGCACTTTGTTTGTGGAAAAGAGAGGGATAGAGAAAGACTGACAGGCTGACAGACATACATATAGACAGATAGTCAAATATAGAGAAATTCAAAGAGACAAAGAAAGAAAAGTGCGGAGACAAAGGGAGAGAGATAGAGAGACAGAGAGACAGAGACTGACATATACAGACAGAACGAACGAACGAACGAATGTTTTATTCAGATAAGGCCAGAGCCCCTTACTGAAGGGGGAATCATTGATAAATAATAATTACAAAATGACATGACGCAGTAAATAGACAATTCAAATCAACCAAAAATTGTTGGCACAATATCAACCATATCACCCAAAATAGTCAACACAAATATTCAGCAACATTCACGAGATAACTGTACTTAGTCTCTTCAATCCTTCATATATATATATGGCTAAGTTATGCAGAGTACATTCCTGTCTTGAAGACATGAGTAAACTGAACCTAAAATTAGACGGATCTCTATAATATTTCGGTTGAATAAGTTTTTGTCTAAGGTCACACAAAGCAGGGCAACATAATAAAAAATGCAATTCATCTTCTTTACCCGAACTGCATAATCGGCATGTATACATGGGTTCATTTAGAATGCTGTACCTAAAACTATGAGAAGCAATACTAGAAATACCAAATCTAAATTTTGTCAGTGTACATTTTATATATCTGTTCAGTCCTAACTCAATGTATGGCTCAATCACATGCGATGTTTTAAAAAGTCTAAACTGTGCGAATCTATCACTAGTTTGTATATGATCATGCCAATCTTGCCACCTGCAATCAATAATACGTTGTCTGAAACACTTTAAGAAACCTACAATATCTTCCACCCCTTGATTATCCCATACAAATGCAAAACCGTATGTATTTAAACACTGACGAACACTCGTTGCCCAAGTCTTCTTACCATTATTATCCAAACTATATAACATTTTATATGCTTTAAATGGATATCTGTTTTCATTCATTCTAGTCAACTTTAGCCAATATTTAATACATTTAATATAAGAATTTAGATGAATAGGGTATCTTCCCAGTTCACCATAAACAAGATCATTTGGAGTTCGATTGTCTACATTAAGAAAACGTTTCAATGCAAACAAGTGCACTTTTTCTGTTACTATCCTATTTTCCAGTCCCCAGATTTCTGCTCCATACTGTAATATTGGCTGAACTTGCGAATCAAATAATCTAACAAATACACTAAAAGAACTAAAGTCTACTTTATACAAAATATGAAGAATCAAAATAACTGCTTTTTTTGCTTTATTAGCAATGTCTTGACATGCAAAGTTGAAACTGAGTCTTGTTGAAAAATAAATCCCAAGGTATTTATATGCATTTACGACAGTTATTCTTTCACTTCCATATGACCATCTTTCATTTCTTGCCAAATACCCTCCCTTACGAAAAACAACAATATTTGTTTTATCCATATTTACCTTTAGCTGTAAATTAGTTGCAGCAGTGTATAAACTGTTAAGTTGTCGCTGTAAACCAACTGTTGTTATAGACAGCAGAATCATGTCGTCAGCAAAAAGTAAAACAAACAGTTCAATCAAATCGAAAGTAACACCATGTTGACCATTTTGCATAATTTCTAACGCTAGTTTATTAATAAAAAGTGAAAACAAAACAGGCCTACAGACATCCCCTTGCTTAACCCCACGAATACAATTCACACAATCTGATAATTTTGCCCCCGATCTCACTCTCGCTTTCACTTCATTATACATACTTTTCACACAAAGATACAGCTTACCACTGATTCCATTTTTCACCAAAACAGGCCATAAAAGTTTTCTAGAAATAGAATCGAAAGCCTTTTCAAAGTCAACAAAAGCAACATACAATTTTCTATTATTTGCAAACTGTTTTTGTATTGCGGCCATTAAAGTAAATATATGGTCAATAGTTGAATAGCCTTTTTTAAAACCAGCTTGATATTCTCCAATTATGTTATTCTGTGTTATCCACTCTTGTAGTCTATTGTTAATAATGGAACTGTATAACTTACTACTAATATCACTTAAAGAAATGCCTCTATAGTTGTTTACATTGTTAATATCACCTTTCTTAAACAATGGCATAATTATTGATTCTGTCCAATTGCTTGGATAGATTCCATTATCAAACAAATAATTAAACAGCTTCACCAGGAAACTAACAGTCGTCTCACCAGAATGTTTGAAAAATTCACCAATCAGTCCATCAGGGCCAGCAGATTTACCATTTTTTAATCTTCTAATCGCTAATAAGACTTCTTCGTGAGATATAGGTCTATCTAGTGTATAATTATCCCCTACATTTTCTATATTCATGTTTTCAGTTACTTCCCCCTCGTCACCATCTTCATTTTCTAACACTTTTTTGAAATGTTCGAACCATTCTTGAATAGAAATATCATTTAAAGGTTGTACTTTCTTTTTTGAGATCTTTTGTACTGTGTCCCAAAATTCCTTTTGACTTTTAACAGAATCTATAAGACATATACAGACAGAGAGAGAGAGAGAGAGACAGAGTGACAGAGTTAGACAGAAAGAAACTGAAAGGGGAAAATAGAAGGGGGAGGAGGCGCGGGATGGGTGGGTTGGGGGGCGGGGGGGGGGGGGGGGGGCATTGCTTCATAGATCACCTTATTTTAGCCAGGGGACGGATGCCGTTTCCACCACATCCTCCTAACAGCACTCATTTGTTCTTTACTTTGTCTTTTCGTTGCTGTGCTGAATACCATTTCCTCACATACTCCCGTTGCTCACACAGCTAAGAGCGATTCAGCAGACTTGTCCCATCAGACAGAAATCCAAACCGTTTCAGTCTCTCTGTCGGTCACTTCATTTCGTAGTTAAACGAGAAAAAAAAAGAAAGAAAGAAAGAAAGAAAAATGCAAAGCGTTGTCTCTGTCCCAATGTTCTTAACCTTGAGGAGAATGACTGGCTAGATTCAATTGTAAGTTTCCATCAGTTAAAAGAATGTAACTTTCGAACTCATGATGTAAAGTTTGTCTCAGTAATACGAGGACTGAACTTGTGTTTCAAAAACAAAGAGAGAGAGAGAGAGAGAGAGAGAGAGAGAGAGAGAGAGAGAGAGAGAGAGAGAGAGAGAGAGAGAGAGAGTTTGCATTGTTAGCTGGAAATAAATGCCATCAACTTCACGTGCTGTTGGTTCCTCCCAATACTGGAACGAAATGTACTGCCAGTTTTTGTTTCTTTTCTTTTGTTGTTGTTGTTGTTGTTGTTGTAATCAGTGTGTGGGGGGTTAGGGAGTGCAAGCGTGGGCGTAGGGGTGGGGTTGTGTGTGTTTGTGTCTGTGAGTTAGT
This sequence comes from Babylonia areolata, assembly GCF_041734735.1. NCBI lineage: Eukaryota > Metazoa > Mollusca > Gastropoda > Neogastropoda > Buccinidae > Babylonia > Babylonia areolata. The sequence goes on from NC_134886.1 coordinate 38,861,813, forward strand.
TTGTGTGTGTGTGTGTGTGTGTGTGTGTGTGTGTGTGTGTGTGTGTGTGTGTGTGTGTGTGTGTCTATGAGTTAGTTTGTGTGTGTGTGTGTGTGTGTGTGTGTGTGTGTGTGTGTGTGTGTGTGTGTGTGTGTGTGTGTGTGTGTGTGTGTGTGTGTGTGTGTGTGTGTGTCTATGAGTTAGTTTGTGTGTGTGTGTGTGTGTGTGTGTGTGTGTGTGTGTGTGTGTGTGTGTGTGTGTGTGTGTGTGTGTGTGTGTGTGTGTTCATCATTGAATCTTAACTTAGAAAAAGAGAATGAGACATCGACAAATAACAGAAAGAGAGAGATAGAGAGAGGGAGAGAGAGAGAGAAAGAAAGAGACAGGGAGAGATGGACAGACGGACAGACGGATAGACAGACAGAAACAGACAGACAGGACAGACTAACTGATAGAGACATAGAGAGACGGTGGGATGATAGAAGAAAACAAAATCTCAACTATGGCGAGGAGAGAGAAAGGGAAAGACAGAAACAACTGCATGAAACAATTCAGTGGAGGCAGACTCCCCCCCCCCCCCCCCCCCCCCCCCCCCCCCCCCCCCCCCCCGCGTGCTCATCTCTCTTGCCTCCTCCTTCACTCAGGGGAGTCTGGTCACAGCTGTCTGACGCTTGGTCACACTCTGCAGTTGTTCGTGCAGTTAATGGGGATCAGATGTCAAAGGGCAAAAACTGCCAGCCATTCCCTCAGGCTCGCTAGGCGTTGCAAATAAATTCTAAAGCCAGTGGTGTCTGTTAAACCCTGAGGGGTCTGTCTGTCTGACTTTAGGGTTAGGGATGTCAGGCTGTTTTCATTCCTTTTTCTTTTCTTTTTTTCCTCCTATCTGGTCCTTTAATCTCCTCTGACATTCACGGCGGATAAGGTCAGAAGGATGGGGGCAGTGGAAAGAAGAGAAGCAAACGAATTCAACTTTGTGTGTGTTTGATTCTCACCTCAGCGGGCAGCTAGTGAAGAGAAATGTGAGGGAGGTGAGGGAGAAATGTGATCAGTACGTACGTGGGACTCTGAGAGTCAGTTAGGCAGCTGGGTTTTGACGTTTGAGTCAGGAATGAACCCAACGTTCCTTGTTGATTTAAGAAAGAAATTGAACTGTGGCATCGCCAACCACACGAGAGTCAGGAAAAAGAGATGTGGACAATCTTAAAGAGGAAATGATCATGGCTTCATTTTTTTGTCAAAATGGTTTTAATTCTGGGAGAGAACATTTATTTCAGTTACTATGGATACAAAAGCAAGGTCGTGTACATAGAGAAAAGTTCTGATGTCGTTGTGATCCACAGTAGCTTTCTATAGTAAGGGTTTAACTCACTCAGTACGGCCAGCCCTCTCTTCTCCTCTACACAGACCCCTCGGATGTCCAGTGGGTGTCTGAATGACCCAACCTTTAGCTTCCGTCGTCAGAATTGTGGTATTCTTTGTCAACATTCACGTCTTCAGTATAAGAGCCTTCCGCTTGCAATATTTTGATGATGGTAATTGGGGTGAAACACTGTTAACGTCGTCTCTTTTCGCCGTTCGTATGGAAAGAGTTAACGTGCAGTTTTTATACGTCAGGGAGGATACCAGAAACGAAAGAATCGTTTATAAATTTTGATCGTGCAGACAGAATAGCATCCAAAGGGGAAACATGGCGACAGGGAAAATAATTTGAAACGTGAAAAAAAGATAAGAAAATGAAGGGACATTTCAAAGCACATTCATCATCAATCTTTTAAAGCACTCTAACACCAAGAAGAATGAGACAGAGAGAGAGAGAGAGAGAGAGAGAGAGAGAGAGAGAGAGAGAGAGAGAGAGAGAGAGAGAGAGAGAATGAATAAATAAATGAATGAATGGATGAATAATTTTTATTTTCTGAGGGTAATAGATTAAGCATACATGCTTTTTTTTCATCCAGTCTTCGAAAACAAATACATAAACAACAGCAAAACGAAAAAAGAAAAAAAAAAGAGGGAAAAGTGAAAAAGCAAGAGAAAAATCACGGAAATACGAGAAGAAGAAAAAAAGATAGTTACACAGCTAGATGGAAAGAGACAGACAAAGATATACAGACAGACATACAAATAGACAGGCAGGGAGAGCGACGAGAGAGACAGAGAGAGAGAGAGAGAGAGAGAGAGAGAGAGAGAGAGAGGCGGGATTGTTCCTATATTTGTTCCTTTTACATATACGGTGCACATACGCTTAAAAAATTAATAATAATAATAATAATAATAATAATAATAATAATAATAACAATAATAATAATAATAATAATAATAATAATGAAAAAAAAGAAGATTTATGTTGAAAATAATACAGAGAAGCACATGGAGAAGAAGAAAACTTGGTATTTGACACGGGTTGAATCAGTACATGTCAGGAAAAAAAAATGTTGTAAGATTTGAGTTATTTATCAGAAATTCGTGGTATAGTGTTTTGAATCTTTTAAAATTTGCTTCATGTTTCAGATATGGAAGAAGTCTGTTCCATAACCAACTTCCTGAGTACAAAAGATTTGATTTATATAATGCAATTGCTGGTAAGGGAAGATCGATTTTGTGAGAATGCCTAAACTCGTTGAAAGTGAACATATTTCTAATAGATATTGGAGCATTTCCGTGAAAAATTTTATGCATAAAAATTCCTTTATTGAACAGCAGTTTGGACTTAAGCTGGAGAATGTTGAGAGAATTGTAGTCAGCATCTGTTAGTGAAGTAGACTTGTTTAAGACAAGCTTGATGGCGCGTGTATAGACACTAACTAAAGATTTAATCATATTGTAACAAGCCAAATCCCAAAGAGCAGAAGCATAATCAATGGATGATTGAATGTAAGAATAAAAGATCTTTCGAGCATGTGTGTTTAAAAAAGTTCTTAATCTTTTTAAGTTGGTAAGTTTTAGAAGCTTTTTTTTTTTTTTGTAAGGGTTTCAATGTGTGCTGACCAGGATAAGTTATTGTCAATGGTTACTCCCAGTAGCTTACGATTTGACACTTCTTCATTTGTTTCATTGTTGATATAGATGGGAGGTAAATTGGTGGTTAAATTTTGACGTTTTTGTCTGGTACAAACCATCATTAATCTAGTTTTTTTTCGGTTGAAGGGACAAATGATTCAACTGTGACCAGTGAATAATAATGTTGATATTTTCCTGCAAATTGTTGCATGCTACAAGTGGATCTGTGTGATAAGTATCGATGGTAGTGTCATCGGCAAACAGTTCGCATTATGATTTTGTGAATAAAGGTAAGTCGTTGATGTACAATGAGAAAAATAGAGGACCAAGTACAGACCCTTGTGGTACCCCGAATTCGGTTGGTAAAAAAGTAGACATATTGTTATTTAGGTATACCCCTTGTTGTCTCTTAAACAGAAATGATGAAACAAGCTTCAGAGCATCGGAAGATAGATTATATACTGCAAGTTTCTTAAGAAGCTCATGATCAATGACGTCGAATGCTTTTAGCAAAATGGACACAAAGAACTCCAGTGAATTTTCTCCTGTTCATGTTAGAAAGCCATCTCTCAGTAAGTTTCACCAATGCCGTTTGACAAGAGTGTTTGGCTCTGAATCCGGATTGATTAGGATGTAAGAGACTGTATTTGTTTAGATGAGATAGAAGACTTTTTATAGATATGTTGCTCTAATGGTTTTGAAAGCACTGTCAGAATAGAAATAGGGCGGCAATTAGAAGGTTCATCAGGGTTTCCTGATTTGTACAAGCGTATTATTTTTGCTTGCTTAAAACTAACCGGGAAAGTGTTTTTGGTTATACAAAGATTGTAGATGTATGTGAGGGTTCCAGCTATAATAGGAGCAGCTAATTTAAGAATTTTACCATCTAATCCATCGATACCACGCGTTGCTGTCTGCTTCAATCGTTTTAAAGCAATTAATACTTCGTGGACACTAGCAGGGGTAATTACCATTTCGGAGTCAATATTCTTTTCATTACAAAAAAAAAAAAAAAAAAAACAAAAAAAAACAAACCTCTCTGAATTATTGTCTTTCGATTTATCATTACTTATTATCTAATTATGATAATTTAATGTATCAGCAGATATATCATTCATGGGATATGAAGAAGTATTCGTATTTTTATTTGTAAGTTGATTAATAGCTTTCCAAAGAGATTTGCTATCTTTCTTTTGATCAATTAATTCTCAAAAGTATATCTTTTTCTCTGCTCGCAAGAGAGATGTTACACAATTCCTTTGTTTTTTGTAGTCATCACGAGATCCTTTTACCAACAGATAGTCTCTAAGATATATGTTTACTTGAATTTCTTTGGTAAGCCATGGGGGTTTTATACGATATTTGACTCTTTTAGTTTGAAGAGGAGCATGTTTGTTGTAGATATTATAGAAAATAGTATACCAGAATTCAACAGATTGATCTGGATGGGTGAATTCGTACACACTATTCAGAGGTGAGTTCAAAAGATCTAGAAGAAAATAGTCACTATCGAATTTCAAGAAGTTTTTGTAAGTGATAATTTTGTGGTTAAGTTTTGGAATTCTCGCGCCTTTCTTGGACCATGTGATGCAAATAGGGAAGTGATCACTGCAGCCACATATTGGAACACTCGTCTCGATGATTGTGTTTTGGTTTGTTACATACACGTGGTCTATTATTGTCCTTGACGAATTAGTTACACATGTTGGTGTCTTTATTAGCTGCTTCAAGTTAAAAGAATCATATATTTGTATCCATTGAGTATTTGATTTTGATAGATCAATATTGAAATCAGCGAGTTGTATGATATCTTTTGAATCTTCATTGACGTTTTCCATCATAGAAATATAACGATTATACCAGTCCACATTTTCAGCGGGATTTCTGTACAGAAAACACAAAAGAACTGGTTTGGAATCTTTCAGTTATACTTCAAGCCAAATTGTTTCTATGTTGTGTTGTTCTAGACTTTCAATTATCTTAAACCTTACGGAACGGTGGATGTATATCAATAATCCAGTCTCTCGGAAACGGCGGGGGATCTCTACGAATCAAGTTATAATCTACTTTTGAAATATCTTTGTCTGAAATATGAGCAGATAAATGTATTTCTGAAAAAAAAACAAAAAAACAAAAACAAAAAAAAACGTGAAAGTTTTTATCTGAATTACACAGAACTGAATATATTTCAGTTATTTTGTTTATAGCGTGGTTTATATTCAAATGACCCATTCGAAAACCATCCTTGATTAACCAAGGAATTTTCATATTTGATTATTGTTGCAGGTCTAGGTAAAATTACAGCTGTTAGAGTAAGTTTGACTATCAAACTGCACAAATGCGGATTAACTGAAATCGCTGAAAAAATGTTGGAAAGGAAGAACAAACAATTTTGTTCCAAAGAAATAGAACAAGTGAACAACATAGGAAAAGGAATAAGGAAAACAAAGAGCAAGTTACCACTTACTCTTGTACATAAACCAACAACTTTGACTACAAATAACAGTCTAGTTCAGACGTTAATAATATCATCATACAAATGAATACTGGAAATAGTATACAGGTTACCAAATATCATGCAGCCGAAAGAGTCCGGAATCGCAACATCCATCCAGCAACACGCTTCATCGTTCAAATCACTCACTGGCTATAATACCTTGGGAACGGGGAGGGGAGTAATGTCCACAAGTCACATTACACTGAAGTGGTACGGGGACCGGGATACTGTTGTGCCATAAGCTGGGAAGCCATGTGGAGGAGATCCAGGGCAAAGGGATGAATGTAATCTCTAACAGGAGGGGGGTTAAAGGGGGGTTGTTTGAATGGCGTCTGGTTCTCCATTGTCCGAAGAGGATAGAGGTTGGAAGATTCATTCATGAGACCTTGAGTGAGAGATTTGAGGGTGGATTCTACGATCTTTATGATGGTTTGAGGAATTATAGTACTGAGGAGGGGAAATGTCTTCACTATTATGGGTCTTTGAAATAAGATTTGGGAAATGAAACACAGAAGAGGGTGGAGGGCAGGGTGCGTGTTCATCATGCACAACCTGAGCATAGGTGTCAGGCTGATGTCGAGGCCTCTACGCCGAGAGATCACTGGACTGGAGAGGAGTGTATCTTTGTTCGGGTGGGTCCCTAAAGTTAACAGTTCTTGTTTGCCGTCTGTCACTGTCATCCAGAAGGGTTGGATGGAGGAGTTGGAGGAGTACGAGTCCTGAGGGGAGAAGCCAGGAGGTTGGGGACGTCTGCTGCGGTCGGCAGGGAGAGGACGGGACCAGGCTGCTGGGAAATGGGTGTCGTGGAATAGGTCTGGGAGAGTTCCACTTCTGTCGTCGATTGCATTATGTAGCCTGCCAACGGGCACTTGGGGGTTCTTCGTTTCGTTCTTGCTGAAGACACTGCGTCCACTGTTGTACCAAACTGACCTCATGTCGTTTGCCAGTCTGGCAGTACCCCTGTCGCTTGGATGGGTCAGGTTGGAATAGAGGGCAAGACGGGGGGCTCCAGAGTTGGCCATAAATGTACTGGTGTGGAGAGAGAGAGAGAGAGAGAGAGAGAGAGAGAGAGAGAGAGAGAGAGAGAGAGAGAGAGAGAGAGAGAGAGAGAGAGAGAGAGAGAGAGCCAGAGACAGAGAGGAGG
>NC_134886.1:38873429-38875929 GCF_041734735.1 Babylonia areolata
TGCCTCGTTTTATCCATGAGGTTTATAGCACTGCTGTGTATTATTCCTCGATCACGTTGCATTGTACATAATTATGTAAGTGCACAAAAGTGCCAAACATTTCTAAGGGCTCGATCAGTTTAACAATCATAGTCCAAAGAGTATCTCTGTGGAGTGATGCTGACTGTTCAATTAATTGCCAGGCACTACAATTATCTTTCTCCCTTCTAGGCACATGTTCCTTCTATATTTCAATGCTTGAAAAACAGCGTACCTGCAGGTGTTGGGTTTTGTTGTTGTTGTTGTTGTTTTGGGGTTTTTGTTTGTTTGTTTTGCTTTGTTTTGTTTTGTTCTTATACTGGAGATCAATAATCACAATTTGGAACACGTGAGGTGGCTCTAGAATTTGGGTATATGCTGAAAGTGATTTCGTTTTGCAGGTGATACAAATATTTGTTTCCTGTTTTCTTCAGTGATGCTCGTCTTCTTCAACTTTTTTTTTTTTTTTTTTTTTTTTTTTTTGGGGGGGGGGGGGGGGGGTGGTAGGGGTGGGGGTTCTGGTTTAACTTCTGTTTCTGATTTGTTTATACCATTCTGAAGCGGAAAGATCCTCACATCAAAGGCCATCACATCAAAGACGTTTACACAAAACCAAGAGCAAAACAAAACAACAAAAAAACAAAACAAAAAACAAACAAACAAACAAAAAAACAACAACAACAAAAAACAAAAACAAAAAACAAACATGATGCACATTATTGCAACAGAAAGACCTTGGGTGCAGTTTTATGGAAAATATAAACCTAGCAGATTCCATACTTTTTCAACGTGTGCAGTTATGAAAATACTGTTCCCCTAATTATAAAAGACTGGACTTACAATGCTGAAAAGAACCCAGAATCAACAAACAAACAATGTGAACATGAAAGCACGCAAAAAATGAAGGTTATCACTTCTGCAGAGATACAAATCATCAGAATATATGGATATAGGCGCACTGTGAGGAAACGAAACGTGGCGTTGAGTTACAGTTATGCTTTCTTTTCTTTCCTTTTTTCTCTCGAGAAAAAAAAAAAAAAAAAATTCAATTCCATTGCAATCATGTCCTTGTAACAGGTATGCTATCATTCAATACTGCACATTACGCACTAGTAATTCTTAGAGCAAGCGACTGAGTGAGCAAATTGGGGAAGAAACAGGGACAGTGGCGGAGAGAGAGAGAGAGAGAGAGAGAGAGAGAGAGAGAGAGAGAGAGAGAGAGAGAGAGAGAGAGAGAGAGAGAGAGGTAGGAGGGAAAACTACGGAATCATACATTTGAAAGAAAAGGAATGGGGAGGTGGGGGAAGCGATGGCGGGAGGGAGGGGGGGGGGGAGTGAGGATCCATGACGTTTGTCTGGAATCGTGAACGAGGTCTTTCAAGGCAAGGACAACTTCAAGCATTGCCGTCTTGTTTTCAGTTCAATTCAAAATTCAAATTCAATTCAAAAACACATTATTAATCCACATGGAAATTAACGTGTGCAATCAAGAGGCTCGTTGTAGACACCAACATAAAAATGAACATAGGTACCATGCAATACACTAAAACAAATCAGAAAAAAAACCACCTCTCAGTAGCTGACTAAAACAAGCATGAAACACAATGGTTCAGGACAATGTCAGTGCGCCAGCACCGTGTCACTCTGAATGCCTGCTGAGAAACAACAGCTGGTCGTCCTGTTCCTTTCCATTGCATTCCCAAGATGTGGTCATCTTGCCGTGGGAATCACAGATTACAAAACAATACAATTTCACTGGGTGAATTGATAGATTATAGCAGGTCTGCAAGAGTGAATAAAAAAAACAAAGAAAAAGAAAAACGTAAAAAAACAAACAAATCAATAATAACAACACAGTGGCACACACACACACACACACACACACACACACACACACTCTCTCTCTCTCTCTCTCTCTCTCTCTCTTAGAGCGTCAGTGTGTGTATGCATGTGTATGCACGGATGTGGGTGTGTATGGGGGGTGGGGTGGGGGGTGGGGGGTGTTTTCTTCATTATGTATACAGTTCTGCATGAAAACATTTTCCTTTCATTTATGTGTGTGCTATTTGTAATAGATGTAGATTAGCAAGGACAGATTGGAAGAATAGGCAATGCCTAAAATCTTAATCCTTGAATAAAAAACGTTTTGAGTTCTGAGTTCTCTCTCTCTCTCTCTCTCTCTCTCTCTCTCTCTCTCTCTCTCTCTCACACACAGACACAGACACACAGACACACGCACACACACACACACACACACACACACACACACACCGCATGAGCATACGTATTTTGAAAGAGAGAGGAAGGGAAATAGAGAGACCGAATCCGAGACCGAGACAGACAATCGATGTTTGAAAGTGTGATTGTCCTTTCTCTGTTATGCTTAAACATATATGTTGTTTTTGTTGTTTTCGAGTTATTTGTTTTTGTTTTATCTTTTACAAATGGGTGGACATCTAAAGTCAGAACTGCAGGTGGCGCT
>NC_134886.1:38885929-38898429 GCF_041734735.1 Babylonia areolata
TACCGGAAGTGCGGGTTTTATTTTTGTTGTTGTTGTTTTGAAAGCCTGATGACATACATTGGTCTTTCGTGGATTTTCTTTCGAGTGTATCTTTCTGTTGTTCTTTCCATTGCATTCATTTATCTATTCATGTATTAATTTACTCATTCATTCATTTATTTGATTATTCATTTATCTGTTTGTTTAGATTAAGTTCGTCAGTTCAGTTAGACCAATTTATTTATTTATCTATTGGTTTAGATAAGCTCGTCAATTGAATTCAACCCAAGAAGCATCCAGATACGCATACAATATAAACTGAAATTCATTGTTGTTGTTGTTCAAAAACCATCATCTTAAACTCCTGAACACCACTGTCCTCGACAAACACACATAAGATGATGGTGGAAAACAAAAGAAGAACACTTTTTTTTTCTTTCTTTTTTCTTCCTCTTCGTCTTTTTTCAGTGGTAGAGTATGATGTGTGGGCGCCACCAAAAGGCCAGCTGCTCTATTTCTGACGAAGGATCAATTGTCGGAGACGCAACACTGGGCGTGATATGGACCTTGTTAGTTTTCAGGGCAAGGAGGCTTTATGGTGCCAGACAGCTGGAAGGAACGAAGCACCAGGGAGTGAACGGAGAGCGGGGAAAATGGGAGGAGATCTTTGTGTCTCTCTGAAGAGGAACGTCGAGCGTTTCACGTAGACAGGGAACGGTGCTTTTTTCTTCAGACTGTGGAGTATATCCGTGCGATTAGACAGAAAGCATAAGAAAGAATATATATTAAGCATAAGAAAGAATATATATATATATATATATATATATATATATATATGTGTGTGTGTGTGTGTGTGTGTGTGTGTGTGTGTGTGTGTGTGTGTGTGTGCGCGCGAACCAAAATGGGAATATTTTTTCTTCTATTGCTTCACTTTCCTCCACCGTAATACGAATTATTTTATCCGTCATGTCATCGGAACTATTCTCACTATATTGCAGTGTTATAAACACATAATATTACACCACTCCTGCTCATAATTTCTACTGACACAGAAGCATATCAATCACATAAACTATTGCCTTGTTTGTCTGGGCATTTACATATTTCACACACCATCCATGATCACTGTCAAGAATCATCTGAACGTATTATTCCGAGACCTATTCGGGAATAAGAAAGGAAATGAAGGGGTGACGAAGAAACATATGTAGCAGGGTTGATAAAGAGGTGAGAGGGGGATTGCAGACGAACTGGACAGTGGAGAAAATGACCACAGAGAGTTGCAGGAGTGATCCTCCAATTTCCTGGGACGCAGGATCCGATTGGTGGTCAAAGCGGAAATGGTGGCTCTCTGGAAATCTTATCATCTGTCGTTCTTTATCTTCACCTTTAACTCACTGTCGGTATGATCAATGTCATTTTTTTTTTGTCCAGGAATGCAGCGGATAGAAAATGACAAGGAAGCATGAGTGGGAAGATACAACAGTCTAGAAATAGCTGAGAAGCACAGGAATCCGATCATTGGAATTATCATCAATTAATTGTGAGTTTAAAACTGGGCTGAAGGCCAGATCTCTCTTATATATATATGAGATACTTTTTTTTTTTTTTTTTTTTAACAGGGCCTAGTGGAGATGGAGGCTTATCTGTAAGGTGGCAAGGTGGCTGGTTGTGTCAAGGTGAGATGGAGAAGCTCTGTGGTTGAAACAAAACCCACCATGGGTCCCAGTGACCATGGATATTTATTTATTTATTTATTTATTTATTTATTTATCAATTAATTTTTTTGATTAGTACGTTATCCTTTTTTTTCTTCTTTTTTTGTTGTTGTAAGTTATCTTATTTATTTGTTTATTTAGTTATTTAGTTAGTTAGTTCTCTATTCATTTATTCATTCATATATTCATTTGATTAGTTAGTTAAGTAGTTATTTAGTTAAGTAGTTAGATTGTTAGTTAGTTATGTTATTTATTTATTCGTTTATTCTTTTTACTTTTTTTGTTTGTTTGTTTTTTTGTTTATTAATTCAATTTCATTTTGGGGGGTGGGGGTAGCTTGCTTGTTTGTTTACTTAGACGTTTGTGTGTTCGTCCATTTCATTCTTTTATTCAACCATTCATTCATTCAATCATTCATTCATTCCTCTATTCATTCAGTCGTTCCGTTAGTTAGTTAGTTAGGTAGTTAGCAAGCTAGCTATCTAGCTTGTTAGTTAGTTAGTTGATTATGTTTTGAAATGGTCTCTAACAGGAGACTCGACAACTGTACCATTACTTGGTGAAATCAAATAACAGAAATAGGAAAGACGCCAATTAGTGTACATTGGGTGTTGACTGCATATCTCTGCCGTGACTGCGGCCAGAACGTGTGTCAAAAGCTGAATCAGAGTTGTGGAGAAAAAAACAACAAAAAAACAACAAAAACAAACAAACAAACACACACACAAAAAAACAAAAAAAAAACCAAAAAACCACGGTCCTCACCAGCTTGCTAGTGTGGCCGGATACTACAAAGAGCATCCTGGGGGGAAAAAAAAGCACCCCATCTGTCCTCCCAAAGGGATCTAATTACGTACAAAAGTTCCAATCGAGTAATTTCCCATGGCTCAGGACAAACGAGGTCGAGCGTAGGAGGGGAGGAATGGTTGTGAAATGGGGGCAGGGGGTAATGCAGTGTTCTCAATGGCGAGCCCAAAGGAGGAAGTGTTGCGGTACAGAATGTCACCTCGGCATGGAATGTCACCTGGTGACATTATGCACCACGGATACCGGTACATAACGTCAGCAGTTTGAAAAGTCAGGTACGGAACGTCACTCTGGATATCACGTGGGTGACGTATAACACCGGCAAGTCACGTGTTTATGTCACCTGTACAACGAATTGTCGCCATTCGTTAATTCATAGCTTTGTGTCGGGCCTGATTCGTCACTTTAGGGTGAACTACTGAAAGAAAAAAAAAAAGAAAGAAAAAAAAAAAAAAGGTCATCACCAATACCAACATATCTTTTGCCAACGGCTGTGCTAGTATTCACGATGGCTGTTATATGTTGTGATGGTGGTGGTGATGGTTGTGGTGGTGGTGGTTAAGAAAACAAGTATAGTCTCTGACATATTTGACAGTAACTGCATTCGACCATTGAAAAACGCCTATACTGCTGGGCCTGTGCTTTTGCTATTTTCGCCGTACAAATGCACCGGACTTCAAGATAATTATAACCCCCACGACACACCACAAATGGTACCAACCATATTACGCTGAAACGTATGGACGAGATACTGGGGGGAGGGTCCTGGAGTTGCCTTATGCAGCCTAGGACCGACTGGCTCGGAAAGGCGAAAAGTGAAGATGCAGTTGCCTGCCGGTATAACCCACTTAGAGTAGTTATCCCTGATAGGTTTTCATTTCCACGGTCTAGGGCTTTTTTTTCTTTGTATCTTAAACGTGTCTTTGTTGTTGTTGTTGTTTTTTCATAACATTTTTTGTCGCAATCCCTATGATACCAGCAAAGTAAACAACTTGATTGCGGCCGTCAAACCGGTGAAGATGGAGATCAGTTAGGTATACGCATCTTCCAATCGCCATCTTGAGCACATATATCACATATGTGTGACAGTATGTTGTGAAAATCGTGTGTGACTGTGATCATCAGAACAGCAGAGGATGCAGCTGCTGTTCCAATTGTCTGGGCTAGAATTTGATTATACTGGAGAATGTCTAGCCAAAGTTCCATCCGCACTCTCTCGGCCAAGAAGGCTCAAGGACAGTCGGCGTTGGGATGTTCCTAAAGGCCATCTAGTTTGCAGCACTGAAAGCTTGTGCAATTTCACCTCCTATTTTGAGAATCATGGTCTTTCATAAAAGACTAAGCAGAAAGTAAATTCCCATTGCAGTGGACAAACTATTGATGATAGAGCTCCGATTTTGTTTGTTGTAGGCTCACCTGTAAGCTTACATCATTCTCGGATATAAACCTAGCGTTTAGACGTAATAAATATCATCTCATGATAAGTGATCAGTCAGATGCGACATGAAACCGTACTTTAACAATTGGTGACAATTTCTTCAGAAATCGACTTTATTATGTAATATGCCGGTAGAGAATGTCACAGAGGGTGATCTTCCGTACCGGGGTGACATTCAGTACTGCAACATTAGTACCGTATGTCACCACTTTAACGTTCAGAACCTTGAATAATACACCATGTCGACATCGCGGTAGAGAACATCACCGGGCGACACTTTATACAGAAGTGACATTCTGTGCCACAACAATAACGGCTGAGTAGATCTTCAGTCCACATGATTCTCTCCTCTAAAGACCCGATCACCACCTCTCGGGATTCTGCGCGCAGGCTCCGTCTCTTTCTAAGCCTGTCCGTGTGTCAGTGGTTCAGCCATTCAGAATGGTTTGGTGGGTGGCGACCTCGATCTGATACGGGGTCTTACATCCTCGTAGCTGCGTGAAGTGATTTCGTTACGGCCGTTTGAGGAAAGGAGAAGGCGGACGGGGAATCGAGTAACGCTGGTGCAGTCAATGGGAGCTGTATCTAGATGTATTTTCCAGAAGGAGGATATATCGCTCAGCATAATTTGCAACGCCATTTCTAGTCTTCTCGGAATTGGGAGCAAGAACGAACAGACGATGACCATAACATGATGCCTATAGAAGGAATCCACAAATCAAAATGTATGTATGTATGTATGTATGTATGTATGTATGTATGTATGTATGTATGTATGTATGTATGTATGTATGTATGTATCTATCTATCTATCTATTTATCTATTTTTGCGCATACATGCGTGTTGGAAGATATCTAATCAGCCTGTCAGTTAGGTAGGTACTTATTTACTTGAATTATTAATTTTTATTGTTGTTTTGTGTTAGTAAAATTATGAAAGACATGTTATGTCAGGAAGTTGATGGAGTCTCCCGTCGGTCCGACGGATGTGTAGGCAGACAGGCTTATCTGTCGGTGTGTGTCCTCATATGGGAGAAGAGGCCGATTCTGGATGCGCACCACTTCCCACAGGTGTTGCAAGGGAAAACGTCTCCAGGAGTTGAGCCCTGATTCCTTCGCTCACGCTTCTCCTTGATGGCCAGCGTTGTCTTGTTTTCAAACGTCTTTATGCCACTAGAGCACAGCATCCTTCAGCGACAGCGGTCAAGGGCATCAGTCTCCCAGGAAGCGATGTCTATGTCACAGGCTTCGAGGTTTGTCTTCAAGGTGTCCTTGAAGCGCTTGCAGGGTCTTTCACGTTCACGGTGGCCTTCCTTCAGCTGGCCATACAAAAGCATCATCGGGATCCTGCTGTCTGTCATGCGGACAACGTGTCCTGTCTCTAGGGGGGACTTCCAGCCAAGGAAGCGTCACTGCGTTTGGTCAAATCCATATACGCTACACCACATCTGCCAAGCAGATGCCTGACCAGCAGCGTAACCCAAAACGCTTAGTCAGGCCTTGAGAAAACGAAAAAGAAAAGAAAAAAAAAATCTCGGATACTAGAGATTTTTAATTTATTTTATTTTTTATTTATTTTATTTTTTTAGAGAGATTGTTTTCTCAACGCATTGCAGATAAAATATTTTGTTTGCTTTCATTGGTACAGTTTTAGGGGTTAATCTCGCCTCCGTGTCTCCAACCCCCCTTATTATTTTCCGGACTTTGACGACTGTGCGTCGATTCTGGCCCTTTTTATATCAGCATGGGTATGAAACAGGTACTAGCCTAACGTTGACAGGTGAAAAAAAAAAAAAAGAAAAAAAAAAGGCATATTGATAGATAGCCGAAGACCTTACTCACTCCACCTCCACTATGCAGAAAAAAGGCAACATACCACTTCTCGTCTTTAGTTCATCTCCAGACAATGGAAACACTGGGCAATTGGGAAAAAAAAAGACAAAAAAAAAAAAAAAAAGACTGATTGTTAGGGTAAGCATTGACACAAATATTACACTACACATATATTAGAGGTGGTTTGGGGTGTTTTTTTTTGTTTGTTTGTTTTTTGGCTGTTGTTTTTTCAATGCAATGCCGAACAAAATGTTTGCTTTTATTGGTACAGTTTTAGGGGTTAATCTCGCTTCCGTATCTCCACACCCTCTTTGCATTTCCTGGACTTTTCCGCCCCCCCCCCCTCCACCTCTCCCCCCTAACCAATCCCGTCGCGTACGCTGTCTCTCCAGACAGAAGCTTTTTTTTTTTTTTTTTTCCAATTCTGGAATAATCATAGTTTGTGACTGGATGATATTTGGTATAACCTTTGTCTTTCTCTCTCTCTCTCTCTCTCTCTCTCTCTCTCTATCATATAATTATGCATGGAGCATGTGTGATTCAAGTGCATCATATAAATGTACCTTTTTTTGTTTGTTTGTTTGTTTGTTTGTTTGTTTGTTTTAGTTTGCAGATCTTAAAACGCGTTTATATAAATAGATGTGCACACGTGAACGGGTGTTTGTGTCTTAATATTTTGTGAGACGAAATCTCCGGCTCGCGGGTATAAGCTGACACCACCTGGGACACATTCTCGGTGATATCATTTTTGTTAATAAAAAAAATAAATAAACAGACACACACACACACACACACACACACACACACACACACACACGAATCAAAAAACAAAAAAAAAACAAAAAAAAAAAAAACACTACATCAACAACAAACAATTCTACAGGGACGTAATTGCGCATGAAAGTTTCCACTCGAGTGATCTCCCATGACTCAGGACAAACGCGATCGCAGAGTCTCACGAGAGGCAGGTTTCCGTCGTGGTGTTCTGTCAGTGGCGGGCCCAGATGAGGGAAGGCAGCAGCTGAGTATAGTTTCAGTCCCCGTGATTCCTTTTCTCTACACACCTCATCACCAGGTCTTGGGATTCTTGGGATACGCATGCCGCGTCTAGATCTCATCACCAGGTCTTGGGATTCTTGGGATATGCATGCCGCATCTAGATCTCATCACCAGGTCTTGGGATTCTTGGAATACTCATGCCGCATGTCTTTCTCACTGCCACTGTGAACCTCTGAGGTTCAGCATCTCAAAGATGCTTTCTCGGTGGCGGCATTGATTTCAGTGTCCGGGATGTCATCACCCGCTTAGTCCGCAACGAAACTGTCTTGTTACTGCAGTTGCATGGCAGTTAAGGGAGAAGGAAGCAGTGGAAGGAGGTTATGTCGCAATGGTCAATACTGCATTCGATTGAAAGGGGCGGGGGTTGGGTGGGGTGGGGGTGGGGGGGGGGGGGGGGAGGGTAACACGCTGGATAACTTACAACTCTCAATTCGAGTTTCTAGTTTTGATGGAAACGCCGCAACTGTTGGAGCACTACTCGACAGTAAGAAAGGAAACTTGAAATCCATAAAGACTGTATAAGAAGTTGAGGAAGGAATCGTTCAACCATTTATGGATGTGTAAAGTTGATGATGGGAAGACCTAGTTTTGCAGGCCTTGGTAGTTGCACTCGTATTATCATGACCTTCGATTAGGAGCGGTGGTGCACAGTGAAGTGACGTGGAGTTGAGTTTACGACTTATTACGGCGATCTTTTAGCACGAGGTGTTCTCTAATCAATACTTAAATTGTTAGCTAACTAGCTAGTAAGTTAGTTGATTACTCAGTCAGTCAGTCAGTCAGTCAGTCAGTTAATAATTATGTATTTATTCAGTTATGTATTTATCATTCAGTCATGTATTTACTTACTTACTAATCCATTTTGCCTATTTCGTCAGTAAGTTATGTATGTATGCATATATGTATGTGTGTATGTATGTAGGTAGGAAGGTAGGTGGGTGTTAAATTCTTCCTGATAGTAGTCTCCTTTATTTCTTTGTTTCCCTTCCATTCGTCCTGTGTGTCTATCGTCTTCTCAGTCTACTACTGCTAATGATGATGATGATGATAATAATAATAATAATAATAATAATAATAATAATAATAATAATAACAATAATAATAATAATGATAAATAATAGTGAATAAATAGAAACGAATAAATGATAAATAAATACATGAATAATAATGAAAACAAAATGCCATCACTGAGAAGAAAAAAACAAACAAACAAGCAAAAAAAACAACAACAACAAACAAACAAAAAAAAACAAAACAAACAGCAACAACAACAAACAAACAAACACACACACACACAAAACAAAACAAACAAACAAAACAAAACAAAACAAAAACAATAAAAAAACAAAACAAAAAAACTGAAAACTTCAAACCTAGCCTAACAGATAATAATTCCCAAACAATAACAAATGGGTAACTTGCATTTAAACCAACGTTGAAAATACATATATTCACATAATCTAAGGTAGGTAAGGGTTGGGTGGAGAGGGAGTATGATGGAAAGAAAGTTGTCGCACTAATCACCGTCACAGTAAATGTAAACGTGTTTTTTATTGTTTTGTTTTTTTGTTTGTTTTTTTTTGTTGGATTTAATGTCTGATTACCTGAAGTGACGGATAGGTGGGGGTGGTTGTTAAATGGATGAGAGGATGATGACAAGGTAAAGGGAAAATAAATTATGTTAAAGCACACACACACACACACACACACACACACACACACACACACACACACACACACACACACACACACACATTGGGCAACAAGGAAGGCGAGTATGAAAACAAGTCAACCAGAGTATGAAACTACGTCAAAAAAACAAAAACAAAAAAAAGGAAAAAAAAAGAAACAACCTGAATAAATCTATCACATAATCTACTAAATTAAGTCACATAGGAAAAAAAAAAATCACACACACACATACAAATAAAAGCTGCAAATAAATAAAAGGCCATTCAAATTAGAGTTACATGACACAAACAGCCGTCTGATATCAGTACAAAGATTTCATCAAAACATGATCCCGCTGGGAAACAAAAGAACTTCTTTTTTTTCTGTTCTTTTATGTTTTTCTTTTCTTTTCTTTTCTTTTCTTCTTAAACACCATTTTATAACTCCGACCAGATGGAAGCATTTCAAAACAGGAACTCAAGAGTCATTTATAATCTGAACAGCCTTCTGTTTCACTGCTTGTTGGTCCAGCTCAGCTGAGGAGGAAGAGTTGTTGTTTTGCACCCAGACAACCGCCTACAAAGCCCCCCACCCACCACCCACGACAATAATTGCTTCGTCGCCGAGTCAAACTGACTGATTGTCGCCCCCACCCCCCACCCCCACACCCTGGAGCGAAGACGCCCACCACGTTAGTCCAGCGAAAGACCCCCTACTCACCCCCCACTCCCCCTCCTCCCCCGCATGAATCTACCGACACTAGAGACCTTGACAGAAACTGATCACAGGCATAAGAGTGATGTGGGAAATCGACACTGAGGTCACGTGAGGGTAAAGAATGGCAGCTCACACACACACACACACACATCTCTCTCTCTCTCTCTCTCTCTCTCTCTCTCTCTCTCTCTCTCTCTCTCTCTCTCTCTCTCTCTCATCACATTAAGGTGCGTAATGCATTAACACGATTTAGACTTGGTGTGTCCCCTTTGAAGACTCACCGCTTGCATGACTGTCCGAATGTTCGTTGGAGAGTTTAAACTGCCCGTTTTGTTGTTCCGTTAAAGAAACAGAAGTCCATTCTATACTGGTTTGTCCAAAATATAGAGAACTTAGAGCCAAATACTTACCTTCAAAATTATGTAATAATCAATCAAGTTTTAAATTATCCATTTTTGCTGCAACGAAAATAGTACAGTCATGAACAACAAGGCTCGTCGTCACCGTCACCGATCCCTCAGATTCCGAATCCTTTGGGGCGCCTTTGAAGCTTTGTCAACCACCTTTCTCCAGTCCTCGCGTCTCTCGGCCGCTCTCAGGGTGTCTCTCAGCTCCATGCCTGTCCACTCTCGGATGTTGTCCTCCCATCTCTTCCTTTGTCTGCCTCTTCTTCTTCCTCCCCTCACTGTGCCTTGTAAGATTGTTTTAGCAAGACCAGAGGAGCGTGTGACATGACCAAACCACTTCAGTTTTCGTTGTCTGGCGAGTGTTTGAAGGTCAGTATAGGGCCCGATTTCATTGCGGATGCGTCTCTTGACTTCTCTTATTCTTCTCTCTAAGTCCGCTGTGAGGGTCCATGATTCACATGCATATAAAAAGATTGACATGACCAGAGAACGCATCAGTCTGATTTTGGAACTGATGGCGATTTTTCTGTTTCTCCAGATGGGTTTGAGCTTGGTCATTGCGGCTGTGGTCTGGGCAATTCTTGACAGTATTTCTGGTTTTGATCCCTCGTCTGTCACGATAGATCCCAAATATTTGAATCTGTGAACACTTTCAAGTTTCTGGTCTTTGATTTTGATTTCTGATGTGAAGTTGCTGTTTGTCATCACTTTTGTTTTTTCCCCGCTGATTTCCATACCAAATTTTGTTGATTTTTCTTCTAAGTGGTTCACTAAGTCTGTTAGCTCTTGCTCGTGACCAGCTAATCCGTCAATATCATCAGCGAAGCCCAAGTTTGTGATTGTTCGCCGTTCAATGCTCACTGTTTCTTCATGTTCTTCTAGTGCTTCTTCCATGATTCTCTCAAGAAATAGATTAAAGAGAGTAGGGGAGAGCAGGCAGCCCTGGCGCACACCGACCGTCGTCCGAAACCAATCACATATGTTGTTGTTGTGAGAGAGAGAGAGAGAGAGAGAGAGAGAGAGACAGAGAGAGAGAGACAGAGAGAGAGAGAGAGAGAGAGAGAGAGATTTTTTTTTTTTTTTTTCTCAAGGCCTGACTAAGCGCGTTGGGTTACGCTGCTGGTCAGGCATCTGCTTGGCAGATGTGGTGTAGCGTATATGGATTTGTCCGAACGCAGTGACGCCTCCTTGAGCTACTGATACTGATACTGTGAAACACTGCACTTGTTGCATTCTCATAGAGGCTCTGTACGACTCTGATTAGGTTGGCATTGATGTTGCAGAGGCTATGTTCATTAAAAAAGCATTACAAAGGAGACAATCGTCAACTTGTCAGTATGCTTTCGATAGTTTTGCTTAAGCTTAATTTAGTGTTTGATTGGTATATTGTTTTCGTTGCCAAAACATTTTAATTGTCTGGAACTGTTTGACAGCAAATGTAACAACTGAACCTCTCTTGATATGGGCCAAAGGCCTGATCAGTAAAGTATTCGTATTCGTATTCGTATTCGTAATCTCTCTCTCTCTCTCTCTCTCTCTCTCTCTCTCTCTCTCTCTCTCTCTCTCTCTCTCTCTCTCTCTCTCTGTACACACACACACACACACACACACACACACACACACACACACACACACACACACATATATATATATATATATATATATATATATATATATATATATATATATATATATATATATAATGTTAGGTTCTGAATGAGTGTGACGAGAAGGAGGAAGGCGGAGGATGACGAAGACAATGATGGCGTGGAAGCCCATTAATTTTATTCATGAGACTGCGTGACAAGATGTTACGCTTCGTTTTATTCTTATATACTCTGGCATCTAACGAGCCTGAAAAAAAAACAACGACACATGTAATGTGGGTTAGGAAATTGTAGCAACCTTCTCGGATACGTATCCGTGAACGGGATGACCCTCCAGCCCGGCGTCATAAGTATCCATAGCAATCAATGAACAAGTCAATCAAACAATCAATCAGTCCATGTGCTTCCAGTCTTCCCATTTGAGACCACAACACAAAAGACGTAGTTGAAGGCTACAGGAAGAAATTCCCACTGATGCTAATCACTTTGCCACAGCGCAGCGGCTGGCGAGCTTGTTGACATTGTCCGATCGCAGCGCTATTTTTCCGTTTGCGAGAGCGGCAATTCTGTGAGTTGTAATCAGTGGATCACTATTTCCTCCATGGGGAAAGGGAATCGATTTGTTATCGCAACCCTAGCTGGCATTTTTTTTTCTTCTTCTTTTTCACTCTTAATGGTTCCGTCTGCACACTACTATTACTACTACTACTACTAATGATAATAATAATGATGATACCAAAACAATCAAAATAGCATAGATAGTTAGATAGATAGGCATTAAAAAAGTCTACCTTGTACAAAATGCCACCAGGATGATCATTAATTGTGTGTAAAGAGTGAAGAACTTGGATTCAGACACATAGCCTTGTGGTAGACTCGATTCGACAGGTGGAAAAGTAAGGTGTTTTGTCCTTTTCTGCAACAGTCTAGCGTAGCCGGCTTTGTTTTGGTCTTAGAAAGAATTCAAAGACAACAGTGTCTGGACATTCTCTCTCAAACTCCTCAGTTGTTTCATCCGCATCCACAAGAAGCTGTGTTTCACGAAACCGTCCGTGCCGAAATCCACAGTAATTTCGACAGATGCTGTTGTTCCTTTCTTATGTGAAACGTGAGATGGCTGATGAATGCATAAGCTCTTTGGTTATCAACGTTCTCAAATGCTTTTCAAAAGGAAAGTAAACTTATCTACACTCCATCTATGAACACATGCCCTGCATCGAAAACGCATTGACTATATTGCATGGTATACTTTCTACAATATCTG
>NC_134886.1:38900929-38903429 GCF_041734735.1 Babylonia areolata
CACAGAGATTCTGCCGATATTCAAGGGAGGAAATACGTTTCATTTGATCAGATTATAAATCTTTCAGATTCAAGCGCCCCGCCAATTTTCCATGCGTGTGTCAACTTCTTATTTCCTTCCTTTTTTTTGTTATTCCTTTATTTTATTTTGATTTTTTTTTTCTTTACTGAATCAGTCTTTATCACGTAATTCAAACATTGTATTTTTCTAAATCGATTTTGTTTTTGTGCCATTTTATTTGATTTAAAAAAAAAATCATTTTATTTTATTTTATTTTTATATTTTATTTATTTATTTGTTTATTTATTTATTTATTTATTGTAGAATGTTTTATTCTATTTATTGCAGAATATTTTATTTTATTTTTCTTGTAGAATAGTTTATCCTATTTTTTTGTAGAATACTTTATTTTTTTTTAATTTTCTGTAGAAACCGAAACTGAAAATTTTTAAAAGAACAATGATCTAATTCAATCGGGAGGATCTGAACGGAATTGAAGCAACTGAAATAGAATTATGTGCAGGGCAGTTGACTGCCAAGCTTACATCAAAGATGAAAACGAAATGACACAGTTGCACATGAGGGGGTGATGGCAGTAGTTGTATGCATGGAACAAAATATGAATATGTATAAGAATTTGCATTGAATAAAAGCGACAGTAATGCAGATGTGTATTATGATAAGTAAACTCAATTATCACATCAATTTGTGTGTGTGTGTGTGTGTGTGTGTGTGTGTGTGTGTGTGTGTGTGTGTGTGTGTGATAACCATAACAAAAATGTCTACATGGATATCCATGTTTTGAGAGCGTTCTCAAGGCAGAGCACTGAAATGCGACTAAATCATGGGTCTGTTATCCATGAACCTATTGTTCTTAATTTTCAGTGGTGTGGTACACCATATCTTCTACACATCACAAGGGAATCCCCAGCTATTCTTAGACACCGTTTTTTGTTGTTGTTGTTGTTGTTGTTGTTTTTTTGTTGTGTTTTTTTTTTTCTGTATTGATAGTACCAGGGAATTTTGCATTTTAAGTTGACTGGCGGTGAAAGGGTTAACCAAATGAAACCAGCGATGCAAATCTGACGAATAGCTGGCTTTCTGTGTTGATGATTGACAAAAACTTCCATTGACTGTTTAAAAAACAACAACAAAAAAAAACAAAACAACAAAAAAAACAAAAAAAAAAAAAAACAAAAACAACAGAGAGTCAGTTTTATCACAACATCCACGGAACAAAATCAAGAACATATAAATGAAATGTTTGTATCTGAAATATTGACATATCAAATATTTGCTGATGTTTTAAAATGCATTACATTCCCGCAACATGCACCGCACACAATTAAAAGAGCACAGGAAAAAAAAAAACAACTTGATTCTAAACAGCAATGAATTAAATGCACGAGAGGAGGGGGGGCAAACAACAACAACAACAACAACAACAACAGCAACTGAATATCAAAACGACAACGCCTGTTAATCCTTCGGGCAAACATAAATCATGCCAAAACATGACTTGATGATTCAACACTTCACAATAGTTCATTCCAACAAAATGGAACTGTTCGTTCGTTTGATTATGTGTCTACCCCTTTTCTTCCATTTATTCCAAAACACATTGTTTAGTGTTTCTCTTTGTTTGCTTGTTTTGTTTGATATTTCTTGACGCTTTTTTTCTTTCTTTCTTTTCAGATGGTTTCTGCTGATCTGATCTCAAACCTTTTGTTCATTCTTTTGGTTTAGTTTGTTTATTTTTAACTCGAGGGAATTTCCGTTTTTCTGGGCGTGTTTGGTTGTGGTTGTTGATGATGTTGTTTTTTGTGGTTCTTTTTTTCCCTTTCCATTATCATGCAGGATATACATTATTTTCCCGTCCATGCAGGTTCTGTTGTCCATTTTCTTTGCCTCTGGGTGTTTTGCTGTGTTTTCACTGCATTGCCTTCGGTTACGCGTCGGTTTTGTTTGTATTCCCAGTTAATTTTCCCGTTCTCTCTTTTTCTCTGTTTCTGTCTGTCTGTCTGTCTCTATCTCTCTCCCTCTGTCTCTCTCTCTCTCTCTCTCTCTCTCTCTCTCTCTCTCTCTCTCTCTCTCTCTTTATATATCCCTTCATCTCTTTCTTTCTGCGTGTGCATGTGTGTGGATATTTTTCCCTGTGTGTGTGTGTGTGTGTGTGTGTGTGTGTGTGTGTGTGTGTGCGCGCGCGCGCGCGCGCGCGTGTGTGTGTGTGTGTGTGTGTGTGTGTGTGTGTGTGTGTGTGTGTGTGTGAGCGCACACGCGTACGCGCGTGTGTATACGTGTTGATAAGTGATTAGGACATACAGAGTCAGACAGAAGAGAAGAAACACAATAACTTTAAGTGCCGTCAATCAAATCACTCACACTAAAAGTAACCAAGATCTGTACGGATTTAGGTCACTTGTCCATTCCATCTAACCCTACTTTACAACACATCCCAACAAAAAAATATCTCGTATGTTCTTGTCTAGTGGATTCAAGA
>NC_134886.1:38908429-38935929 GCF_041734735.1 Babylonia areolata
AAAAACACTATGATCAACAACATAAGATATGATATTATTAATGCTGTTAGTAATGATGCTAATGAAAATGATGCAATACTACTACTATCACTATTACTACTAATACTTCTACTACTACTACTACTACTACTACTACTACTACTACTACTGCTGCTGCTGCTGCTGCTGCTGCTGCTAGTACGACAGTCGAGTGATGACCTAGAGGTAACGCGTCCGCCTAGGAAGCGAGAGAATCTGAGTGCGCTGGTTCGAATCACGGCTCGGCCGCCGATATTTTCTCCCACTCCACTAGACCTTGAGTGGTGGTCTGGACGCTAGTCATTCGGATGAGACGATAAACCGAGGTCCCGTGTGCAGCATGCACTTAGCGCACGTAAAAGAACCCACGGCAATAAAAGGGTTGTTCTTGGCCAAATTCTGTAGAAAAATCCACTTGGATAGGAAAAACAAATCAAACTGCACGCAGGAAAAAAAAAAAAATATATATATATATAAAAATGGGTGGCGCTGTAGTGTAGCGACGCGCTCTCCCCGGGGAGAGCAGCCCAAATTTCACACAGAGAAATATGTTGTGATAAAAGGAAATACAAATACAAATATTATGATGGTGATGCATCGGTAATGACAAGAAGAAGAAGAACGACAACAACGTCATGAAACAACTGATGATGACGGCACCCTTGATTAAGCGACGGTGATGACATATATATATGTGTGTGTGTGTGTGTGTGTGTGTGTGTGTGTGTGTGTGTGTGTGTGTGTGTGACAGAGGCAGAAATCTATTCTCAACAAGGAAGAGAACAACTTCCTTTACTATTATTTTTTTTAATCCAATTGCCAACAGTTGAAAATAGAAAAGCATCTGCTCTCTATGTCCTTAAACGTTGGAAAGTTTTCTTAGCGTGACAAATGCCCAGAGTCCAAAAAAATGGAGATGTCACTTAATTTTGCAAAATGAAATAAAACAAAAAAAAACAACAACAAAACAAACAAAACAAAACAACAACAACAACAAAAAGAAACAAAAAACTCCAACAACCACAAATATGCAAAGTTGTAATATTAACGACGTTTATGATGATGATAATGAAAGTGATGCACTACTACTACTGCTACTACTACTACTGCTACTACTACTACTGCTGCTGCTGGTGTTGCTGCTACACTATCAGTACAACTGCTGCTGCTGTTGCTGCTACACTATCAGTACACCTGCCATGACGACGACATACAACGATGATGGTGAGAAGAAGAACAACAAGTCCTGACAAAAATGATGATGACGGCACCCTTATTAAGCAACGACGACGACGATGATGATGATGACCTACCCCTCAGGAAGACAAACGGCGATGGTAACAAATATATAATCATATATAGTGACAACAAACCAGCGAACACAATGATTATCTCTATGATGTAGATGAAGCTTCCCCCCCCCCAACACCCCCCCACCCCCACCCCCTCCAGGTCCCTCGTCTTTTGATCAGTGCGACTCCCACCCCCCACCCCTCCGCCCCCCACAGCAGTTCTGTCAAAGTATTGCCTGAGAGTGAGGGTGTGTTGTGCCCCACTAACCCCTCTCGCGGTCGGAGGGACAGTCACCGAGTGCAGCACAGTGCGGCTTTAGGGGATCAAAGACCTGTGTGTGTGTGTGTGTATATGTCAATCACTCCCTTTTGACGCGGGCTTTGACGCCTTCAAAGCGCGCATTGGTGGGGGGCAGCAAGGGTTTATTGTGTGTTTTTTTGTGGGTTTTGTTGTTGTTGTTGTTTTGTTTTCGTTGCTGTTGATTTTTTTTTCTTCTGTTTTCTATTTTCGTGATAGCGCCACATCGCATCTCCACATTGCCACCACGAAGAGGAGTCTGAAGTCTGAATGGCTTATTGTTTAGGCCTTTAGGCCTTTCTGCCCGTGACAACAGGGGTAAGGGGGAGGGGGGGGGACTTCCGTGTTAACATCCATTATAAAGAACAGCGTCAGGATATGAACAGCAAACAAAGGGTAGAAATGAGAGGACAGACAGAGTGAGGCAGAGAGAGAGAGAGAGAGAGAGAGAGAGAGAGAGAGGGAGAGGGAGAAAAAGATAGACTAAAGATAGACTTGTTTCTATGGGTGAAGGCTTTTGACAAGAACAGAGAGAGTGGAATGCATGTCTTCACATCTGCAAACAACAATGACAATTTAAATGCATTGGGGCGCACATGATACTTCTTCGGTATATACTGTTCTCTGAGATTTTTGTATTCTGGGCATGTCAAAATGAAATGGAGTTCGGTTTCTTGTTCATCTTTACAGAACAAGCAACACATATTTTCACGCTTTTTTGAATATCTCAATCTATGCGGTTTCAATGGGGATACACCAAGTCTGACTATTGTGAGAAAATGTTCTTAAAACAGGGTTCTTGATTATGTTTAGATATCGCGGGGCGTTGTGTAGTTGTCTGAATGTAGAATATAAGGTAAATCTATCATGTGATGTTACATTGCTTTCCAAATCTTGCAGATGGCAATCAGATAGTCTCTGTTTAAAATCACACAAGAAACCATTTGCATTTTCCACACCCTGGTTTTCCCACACATAGCCAAATCCATATTTATATAATGTAAAACAAATTCGTGATGCCCAATTGTATTTATCCCTACAATGGAGACCATATTCTATATGCTTTAAATGGAATGCGACTTTCATGCATCCTAGTAACATTTAACCAATATCTAATACAATTAGTGTAGGTCTGGATATATAAAGGATACCTACCCGTTTCACAGTAAATTAAGGTACTTGGTGTTTTCACAATGATACTTAGCAGACGTTTGGTAGCGAATAAGTGTACTATCTCAATGACAGTATGGTCTGCCATTAATCCCCAGACTTCTGACCCATAGGTTAACATTGGTTGAATTTGACAATCAAATAATTTGAAGAAGATTTTCGGGCAATTTTCTCCTAACGTCCACAAGAATTTAAGGATTCCATACACACTGTCACGGATCAGCCCAACCTTTCGTTGCTGCGGAAGTATAGGCGGAAGTGCGAGCGATTTAGTATGGCTCAGTGGCCGGTGAAAGTGGTGTTAGTTCCGATGGTTGGGAGTTCGAATCCCAGTTTCTCTAGATCATGTTTTCTGACATGTTCTTGGTTTGGTAAAAGCGTGTGTCTGTACACTCATTTTACCTGTGTAAGAGTTGTGCAGCACGTGCACACACCGCTCTGTAGGAGCGAGAGGGCTCTTGTCACATTGGCATGACTGCAACTGCAGTGCAGTGCGTGCAATGTGTGTTTTGGCCGGTTAGCGTGCCAAGTGCAGAACTTGCGCTCACCTGCCGTTTACCTGGCTGCAGCTGACTGTGATTAGGTGTGACTTGACTCTGAGACATCAGAGAGGGCGGACCTTGTGGCAGAGGCCCGGAAGGCTGATGGAGAAGAGTTCTTGGCCAGCCAGAGCCTCTGCCTGATCTTTAGCAAGCCGGTGAGCAGAGGCTGCAGTGCCCGGCTGAAGGTCCCACCCAAGTCACCACCTTCGCCCATCACAAGCTGTCATGAGGTAACCTTGTATCAGGCGGTAACTGTTTCGAGTGTCTTTAGTTGTCTTTTCCACTTTTGGGAGGTCTGTGGGTTGGACAGTGGCTGGGGTCACTTTATGAAACTGTTACGATTACCTGATGTTACAGACTGTCGTGTAACGGTCCAGTGTTATAATTATCATTCCGTGAGTTACGGGTTTGAGTTTATATTAATACACTTGTGAGGAAGTGTGAGGGAATAGTATAATATCCGTAATTTGTTCGACAGAGTGTACGTTGGATATGTAAAGCTTACAAGCTGATGTTAGTATCGGGAATGTGAGGGAGACGTTGGGGGAAATACTGTGTTTCGATAGGTTCTTAAACCTGCGTAAGTGGCCGCTGGTAGCAGCGTGTCACAAGATAGTGTTTTCCGTGTAAGCTATTGTGGCAATAATAGGTTACTGAGTTCTCTCCCTGTATGGATCGAGCACTGGAAGAGTTTGTGTATTGATTTGTTCACTTTAAGTGCTCTGCTTGTGATCCGAATGGCTTTGGCAGCCATGTGCTGGCGCTATCATAATTTTTCCTTTTTGAATGTTCTGTTCCAACATGTCTGCTTGTGCAAGGGAGGTTACCTTGACTGGGCCTTCGATTCTGGCAGCGTAGCGCTGTGGGAGCGTGCTTCAGGATGCGCGGCACAAGGTTTGGGGTTCGAGTCTTGGGTTGACCTGTACCACCGTATAACTAGGGCGACGGCCGATACCCTGGCAGGTTCCGGACCCCTCACTTCCAGGCATGCATGTTGTCGTGTGATTGGTGTATGACAGTGGTTGTTCATTATTTTGCCTTAGAGTGCTTGTTGGATGAATGAGAGCACAACCTGTGGCTTCTTAGGTCGCCCAACGCGCATAGGGTTATGCGGTTATGGACTGGTACTGACAGGGGGTTATCCCCGTCCCCAGCTTGCTTGCTTGTTTGTTTATTGAGGTCTCATGGCAAGGTGGTTCCGCGTTCCTCGACTCAGGCGACGACGTCCGACGGCCCTGCTGTCCCAAGGTTGACTGGTCGTTCCAGGGCGTTGTTCTGCGTTCCCCGACGCAAGTAGCGGCAAATCGACTGCTCTGCTGCCCCAGCTCCGAGGTCGCCCCTCGGGGTCTTCCACCTGAGGAGCCGAGCGCTAACGCGAAACCCTGGGGTCGCACCCTGGGGATCCAGATCGTCCCTCGGCGTCGACCTTCGACCGCAGCCTGCCCTGCTTGCCGCGACCTCCCGGACTCATCTGGTGGGGTGCTCTGTGGATGAGCTGGACGTCGAGGGAGAGATTGTAGTTAGCGTTCGACTCTCAGCCTGGAGCAGGGATTTTTCAGTCCGTCAACGAGTGACAGATGAGTTTAAATGAACGTTGCCGGTTGTGCAGTGAATGTGCGAGTGTGTATGTGTTTGGTTCGTTTTTATTTCGTTTCTTGATTTTGTCCCGGTGGGGGTTAAAGGTGGGTTAAGGAGGGGTGGTTTAGTGTTAGGTGGGGGCGAGGGTTTGGGTTTGGGGATGGCTTAGGAAGTAGGTCCTGTACCCATATGTGTGTGATTGTGTGAATAAAAGTTGTAAAATCGTACACGGATTTCTGCGTCCTTCTTGGGAGTGTGTGTTGCGCGGTGTCGACCCTAAAAGTCCACGTCACCTGACTTTTGGGCTTGCCCATATTTCTGGAGTGTGTGACACACACCCTTTTTTGCTTTCAAAGACATTTCCTCAAGTGCATATGAAAATGTCAAACCAGTGGAAAAAAAACTACGCCTAAATATTTGTAAGTGTTAACCACTTCTAGTTTTACGCAATTATAGAACCATTTCTCATTTACTACAAGTTTCGACTTTTCAACGTTTACTTTAAGGTTCAGAGTCTCGGCAGTATTACTAAATACATTAACTGACACTGAAAACCTACTACTATATCAGAAAACAGAATAACATCATCTGCAAAAAGTAGAATGAGGATTTGAATAATATCAGGAGAAAGTGTTGTACCATGTTTGCCTTGTTGCATGACTTCATCAGCTAGTTCATTTATTAGAAACAAAAATAAAATTGGGCTGTAAGTGTCACCTTGCTTTAAGCCTCTCGGGTACAGAAACGGTTCAGTCATATCGTTATTCACTCGCACTCTCACTTTCACAACCGCATACATACTCTTTATCGCTCTGTACATTTTCCCATGAATACCGTTTTTGCGTGACACTAGCCAGAGATGATTCCAATTAACGAAATCAAATGCCTTTTTGAAATCAATAAAGGCGGCATATAATTTAGAATGGTTCGACAGTTGCTTTTGTACTAAGGCAAGTAATGTACAATGTGGTCAACAGTACTGTAACCTTTTCGAAACCCCGCTTGTGACTCATTCAATACAGCATTTTCTTCAAGCCATGCAGTTAGGCGCTTGTTTAGAATGAAAGTATATAATTTACCAGAACGTTAAGCAAAGATATGCCTCTGTAATTGTCCGGATAATTAGTATTACCTTTCTTATGTAGTGGGTGTATAACTGCTTCAGACTAAGTCACTGGGAATGTTCAAGAGTCGAATAATTTATTGAATAATTGGGTAAAATATGTTGCTACAATTGGTGAACCATATTTATAAAATTCGCCACTAATCCCATCAGGACCGGCAGCTTTTCCTAATTTCAGAGCTTTTATTTCTCCAATAACTTCTCTTTCGGTTATGGTGGCATCTAAAATACTGTTATACATGCTAGAACTTTGCAAAGTTTCGTCAAAATCAGCTTCGTTTGTTGTGTTTTCGACATTAATCACTATATCATCCTCCAATACGTCACATCCAAATACTGACTTAAAATGTATAAACCATTCATCGCTTGAAATACAGCTAGGTGGTGTTCTACTATATGTTGCAGATTTGATTGTACCCTAGAACTTTTTTTCTGATCTTTTCCACAACTCGCTAGGATTTCTAGAATGTGCTTTTTATAATCTGAGCTTTTCTTTTTTCAGTAGCTTTTTTATACTCGCTTCGTTTAACTGTATATACAGTTCTAAGTAATTCATTTTCATCTATATTTTCAACTTTACAAGCTGCATGTTTCTTTAAAGCCTGGCGTACCTTTGCCTGGTTTTTCTACCTTCTTCGTCAAACCACGGACTGTTCTTTACCATACCAGTTTTAAAGTTTCTTTTCATGCACTTACCAGCAAGAAAATACCTTTATTAAATGTTATTAAAACTGCCTCAATGTCAGATTCAATGAAATTGGTGGCTGTGTTGAAGAAATCTAAAACTTCAAGGGATGCAAGTACATCAGTATATTCGTCAGTCTTATCTTGGTTCCAGATGTATTTTTGGATTACAGTTTTTCCTAATGTATTTATATGTTGTGCTTGTATCTGACTGGTTTTGATAAACATTTCTACAGGCATGTGGTTTGATTCTATCTTAGGGATTACTTGTAGTCTTAATGCACTTTCAATGAAACACCACAAAAATAGTCAATAACGCTAGCCCCATTATGCGCAATGTAAGTAAATTCACCAGACTCATCCCCTGACAAAAAAGCTATTCAAAATTAATAACGAGAACTGTTCACATACATTCAAAAGGTAACGTCCAAAACCATTAAATACACTGTCTTTCGAGTGACGCAAATACTCCTCTGGCTCTTCGTCGCCCATCATCAAAATGTCCGGCAGCAAGGCGTCTCTGCTATTTCTGAGGAGAGGAGAGGAGAGAGGCGTGGGGTGGGAGGTGGGGGCGGGGAGGCTAGGTTAGTGTATGGACGTGAATGGCAGGGGCAGGTGGGGGATGAGTGTTGGGGGTGGAGGGGAACTGGGCGAGTGTGTGGACGTGGATGGCAGGAGGCAGGTAGGGTGGGGGGTGGGTGATGGGGGTGGAGGGGGGCTGGGCGAGTGTGTGGACGTGGATGGCAGGAGGCAGGTAGGGTGGGGGGTGGGTGATGGGGGTGGTGGGGAGCTGGGCGAGTGTGTGGACGTGGATGGCAGGAGGCAGGGGGAGGCGCGTGGGAGGTGGAGAAATGGAGCAGGAATGGAGTGGAGGGTGAGACGGGCTCTCTCTCTCTCTCTCTCTCTCTCTCTCTCTCTCTCTCTCTCTCTCTCTCTCTCTCTCTCTCTCTCTCTCTCTCTGTGTGTTCCATCTGTCTCCGTCACTGCCTGTGTCTATCTTTGTCTCTCTGTCTGTCTATCTCTCACTCTATGTGCGTGTGTGTGTGTGTGTGTGTGTGTGTGTGTGTGTGTGTGTGTGTGTGTGTGTGTGTGTGTGTGTGTGTGGTGTATTGTTTGTGTATGTTTGGGGAGGGGGTGGACAGAGACAGAAATGTCTTCTTGACAAAGAAGAAATATGAGTTGGAAAGACTTTTTTTGGTTGAAAAATCCTAATACCAACAAGTAAAAACAGAGAAAAAAAACACATCTGCTCTGTCCTTCAAAGTTCGAAAGTTCGCTTGACACGAATAATTCCATGAGATCAAAAATTGGAGATTAGGCACTAAGTTTGAAAAAAAGAAAAACTTTTAAAGAAATACAATCCGCTAGGTCGGATTACTTATTTGTTTATCTGTTTTATTTTGTCTTATTTTTGTTGTTACCCAATCGTTTTAGCTTCGATTTTCAAAGTGGACTTTGAGATTTAGGAAACCGATTTCCGGGCAAGGAAATGACATTACTCTCACAGTAATGCAGGGGAAAATCGACACTGGAAGTGGCTATATGGGCCAGTTATGTGAAGGAGAAAAGTTATTTGACAAAGCCTACTTTCTGTATGGAAGAAGAGATAAAAAAACAAACAAACAAAAAAAAAGCAAATGAATTCACAAACTGAAATTCTCTCTCTCTCTCTCTCTCTCTCTCTCTCTCTCTCTCTCTCTCTCTCTCTCTCTCTCTCTCTCTCTCTCTCTCTCTCTCTCTCTCTTTCTGTATGTATGTGTGTGTGTGTGTGTGTGTGTGTGTGTGTGTGTGTGTGTGTGTGTGTGTGTGTGTGTGTGTGTGTGTGTGTGTGTGCAGCAAACTGAAATGTGTGACAAATAAGTTTTCTTTTATTTCTTTTTTTTTTTCTTTTTGTTTTCAATGCATTTTTTTTCTCCTCTCGCCTAATTTCAATAAAACTAAAATAAAATAATATAACAACCGTGTTCTTGAGAGAAGTGAGATAATACAGGAAAACGTATCGACATAATTCTGACTGACTTCAAACAAGTCCATAACGTGGCAGCAACATTTGAATTTCCCATTTGGGGGGCGTGGGGAATGGGGGTAAGGGGGCGGGGGCGGGAGGGTGGTGGGGGTTCGCCTTCATCCCTGAGGTAGATTTTGCACAATGATAATTTGGATCAGTGCAATGGATTCGTAAACATGTAGGGCCATATGATGTATAAAGCAATGACGAATACTTTTTTGTTGTTGTTTGTTTGATGTGTTGCTTTTTTTTCTTGCTTTTTTTTCTTGTTGTTGTTTTGTTTTTGTTTTTTGCTGTTGTTGTCGTCGCTGTTTCTTTGTTTTAAGAAATAACTATATACGTAGAAAGGGAAATGAATATGGGTAACATTCATTTGTTACTATGGAGGTTTCTTGCATAAAGTTAAAGTTGATAACGAATGCTATTCATCTGCAGTTTCATTATAGTACACAATAATAATTTGGATCAGTACAATGGATTCGTGAACATGCGGGGCCATAGAAGGTTTAAAGCAATGACATTGTATTCTGTATCATATTTCTCTTTTTTGTCACAACAGATGTATCTGGTCACAACATATTTATCTGTGTAAAATTCGGGCTGCCCTCCACAGGGAGAGCACGTCGCTACACTGACAGCACCACGCATTTCTTTTTGTATTTTTTCATGTGTGCAGTTTTATTGATTTTGTCTAACCCCGACCATCTCAACAAGATACAGAACCAAGCTCAGCGTGTCATAAATGGCGCCATGAGATCCATCCCAATCCTGAAGATGAAGGAGACCACTGGGCTACAGTCATTGGAGGACAGAAGGGACATAAAGATCCTCATCCAGGCAGCAAATTTCAAACGCCTTGAAAACCATCCAGTGACCAACAGACTGAGCAAACCCACCAAGAGCCGGCTGAAAAGAGGCAGCTTCATCCACCAGTCAAGACGCCTTGAAAGACAAACCCCAGTCTTGATGGAACACGAAGCAAAGCCTATCCCGGCA
Source organism: Babylonia areolata (assembly GCF_041734735.1). Lineage (NCBI taxonomy): Eukaryota > Metazoa > Mollusca > Gastropoda > Neogastropoda > Buccinidae > Babylonia > Babylonia areolata. The sequence continues at coordinate 38,918,139 of NC_134886.1, forward strand.
AATATCACCCACCCATCTTGGAAGAGGCAGGTGTTCCCAACAGTCGTCACCAGCATTCCCGGAGTGGAGAAGAGAGGAAAACAGTCAGACACCCAAAGGAAGGCCCTGGCCATGGAGTGCATCTGCAACCAGTACCCCCAGGAAGATTGCAATCCCAACAGGAAATACTCCACCAACTTCCGAGCTGAACTCCACAAGAACAACAGGGCAGGTGGTGGTGTTCTCAGACGCTCTCTCCGTGCTCCAAGCCTTCACGAACTCCCGCTGCAAAGAACAGAACCATCTCACTTCAGCCCTTGCTGCCCTGAGTGCCAGAGTGGAGAAAGTGGTGATACAATGGGTACCAGCACACTGTGGCATCCGAGGCAACGAAAAAGCGGACATTCTGGCAAAAGACGGTGCACAGAAGGAGCAGGCCAACAAAATGGTGTCATACGATGAAATCAAGACAATCATCAAGGCACAGCAAGGAATAAAGTGGCGCCTCTAGCACCCCAAATATAACCCAGAAGACATATACCATTTGCTGGAACGACGGGAACAGGTCAAGATCTTCCGCCTGAGGGCCTGACACAACCGCCTGGTCCACCATATGCACACAAAATTTGGCATTGGACAGAGTGCAGAGTGCCCTTGTGGTGAGGGACCAAAGACAACCGACAACATCCTTCAAGATTGTAGGACGCATGCAGCATCCAGGAGGAAGTACTGCCCAGCACCGACAGCAGTGGAAGCCAAACTGTACGGCACCGTGGAGGAGCTGCGGCGGACAGCAGCCTTCATCGAGGACACCGGGCTGCTCATCTAATGGGAGGCGAACGAGGAAGAAGAAGAAGAAGAAGAAGAAGAAGAAGAAGAAGAAGAAGAAGAAGAAGAAGAAGAAGAAGAAGAAGAAGAAGTTTCATTTGTTTTTCCTCTCGAAGTACATTTTTCTACAGGGACAGCCCTTTTGTTGCCGTGGGTTCTTTTACGTGCACTCAGTGCACGCTCCACACTGGACCTCGGTTTATCGTCTCTTACGAATGACTAGCGTCTAGACCACCACTCAAGGTCTAGTGGATGGGGGAAAAAATATTGGTGACTGGACCGTGATTCGAACCAGCGTGCTCAGTCACTCGCTTCCTAGGCGAACGCGTTACCTCTAAGCCATCACTCTACTAATGACAATGACAAAGTTGTGTTGTTTTCTATTTGTTGTTGAATTTGTTGTTGTTGTTGCTGCTGCTGTTGTTGTCCTCACTGTTTCACTTTGTTTAAAGATATATATATATATATATATATATATATATATATAGAGAGAGAGAGAGAGAGAGAGAGAGAGAGAGAGAGAGAGAGAGAGAGAGAGAGAGAGAGAGAGAGAGATAGAAAGGGAAATGAATACGGGTAATATTCATTTATAGCTATAAAAGATTCTTGAATAAAGATAAAGTTGATGAGGAATTTTGTTCATCTGCAGTGTCATTATATTACAACTATCGTTCGTCTTTTAACAGAACATTAAGATACAATCACACAAGCAGTTCATCTCGTCGTTATTGGCAAACTCCACACGATTCATATTTTGCTATGTAAAGAAACAACTGTTCAGTATAATTCCGCTTTGATTTTCGAAACTGGAGTGTTGGAAAAACAAATGAAATTTCACTGTAAAACAAAACAAACAACAACAAAAAAAGAAAAAAAAAAGGAACAAACAATAATTCGTTAATCAACATCATCATTATCATCAGTATTATCAATATTATCAGCCTCATTATTATCATATTGTTTGATTTATGGTATTACTTTTTTTATATATTAGATTACAATTAGTGAATGAAATTACGAGAAACGCACACACACATACATACAAACCCTCTGTCTCTCTGTCTCTGTGTGTATGAAAGTACACGCGTGTGTGTGTGTGTGTGTGTGTGTGTGTGTGTGTGTGTGTGTGTGTGTGTGTGTGTGTGTGTGTGTGTGTGATAATTATGCCTGGCGCGCGCGTGTCTGTCCTTGTCTCATTTCCCATGTATTATGCATAGACAGTCTTGACAACGCTGGATGGACACAAAACGCCAAGCATTGTCTGGGCAAACACGACGGGTAGGATTGTTGGCGCTGTCCGAAGATCAACACCCCCTGTCGCTGCTGCCAGTGGAGTCAGATCAGACTGAACAGCTGAACTGGGGCATCAAGGGTGCGAAGGGGGGCGGTGGGGGCGGGGGGTGGGGGGGGGGGGGGATTAGGGGCTTGGAGGAGGGGGGATGGTAGGATCATCAAGAAGTGTCACCTGAAGTGACTATTAGGGAGCGAAGCAGTTAGGTTGGCAGTAGTCGCGTAGGGGATGGTTATTAAGAGCAGTGATTGGCTTCTTTCTTTTTTGTTTTGTCTGTACTTCTTTCTTTCTTCCTCTATTTCTTTCTCCCACACATGCTTGTGTGTGTGTGTGTGTGTGTGTGTGTGTGTGTGTGTGTGTGTGTGTGTGTGTGTGTGTGAGAGAGAGAGAGAGAGAGAGAGAGAGAGAGAGAGAAAGAGAGAGAGAGAGAGAGACAGACAGACAGACAGACAGACAGACAGACAGACAGACAAAGTTTTGTGACTGCACACGGTCGATCCGTATGTGGTGATGGATATCACTCTCTTTTTTTTTTCCAGGACTGTGGATGGACCTGGTTTGCATCAGGATTTATCTTGTCATCAACACCTGCCTTTTCTAGCTGTTGCGCGCGCTATGTGCATGGTGCACACGGGGCGGCCACATGCAACAGACTCACATCTAGTCCACCACTCGATATCTGGTGTAAGATATATATATATATATATATATATATATATATATATATATATATATATATATATATATATATATATATATATATATATATCTTGTCCACAAAGACACCAGTGCACATTAATGGTGGTGATGATGAAAATATCAGCAACAGCAACAACACTAACAATCATCATCATCATCATAATGATACTGCCCTAATACTACTAGAACTACTAACAACAATCATCACATCATTGTTACTTTTATAATAATAATAATAATAATAATAATAATAATAATAATAATAATAATAATAATAATTATTATTATTATTATTATTATTATTATTATTATTGTTGTTGTTGTTGTTGTTGTTGTTGACGCTGTTGTTGTTGTTGTTGCCATAATCATAATCCTGTGAATTTATACAGCATTTACTCCACGCCGCCAAGCGCACATTCGGGAATGATTTGATCATGCGAGGAGAACCAACATGGGGACCGTTTGGACCGAATTTTCACCAAATCCTTGAATATTTTCCTTAAAACCCTTACGCCACTTTAAAGGGTTAACATTCCGCCTCGTTCCCAAGTTTGCGTTTAATCACACTGATTTTCCGCCCAAGTCTTTTCAAATCCCCCCCAACGCACGAGCTGCAGACATCAAACTTGTCTGGTTTTTCTTCAAAACCAGAGACATAGTCATCTCCCCATTGAGAAGTTCTGAAGCCTGTGTTCTCTTTAATCTTGCCGCACGGAAAAAAAAGGGACCACGTTTATGCATGGCGTCATCCATAAGTTACTATTGAAAATTATGCCAAGGGCCTTGACACTGCGCATAGACGAATGACCACAGACAGTTAGAATATTGATGAGACTGGTCCATCGGTGGATTTTCTTTTCACATCTCTCATTATCACACGTCAGTCCGCTGACAGCTCTTTCAGAACATCGCAGCGCACATCTATTGTCCTCGTTTGAAAGACGGTGGTGATCAAAGAGGGAGATTGGCTTTCAAATATGTTCCCGAGTTATGCTTAACTTTTTTCTTTTATCACAGATGCTCCTCTGCTGCTTGCTAGACTTCATCTGCCAATGATATAGACATATGAAATGCAGGATCCAAGATAATCATCAAAAGTGAAAAAAAGTACAATAGATAACATCAAGGGCCAGGAAATATTATCTAACGAATGTGGAAACACGAAAGTGGTTCATTCAACTTTTATAGTCAATCTGTGGAAATATTCCAGAGCAGAAAAGTGGAGAGGAGTCTCATCCGTATCCGTGTAAAATCTGCATAATAACCATCGCAGGCTGCAGGCCAGTGGACGAATATATGAATATGATTGAAACATATATAAAAACAAGAGAGGCAAGGCCTTCAAGACTCATTTGTAATACACTTTAAAAACAAAATCTAATCGTTAAAATGTGTTCTGTATTTGTTATTATAAACCTTCGGGTTAAAAAAAAAAAAAAGTCCTGACAGCAGATTCGAACCCTGCGTTTTCGGGTGAGAAGAAATTGTCTTACCCATTACACTATCGTGGCTCCTTAACTGATGTTCTAAAATGTAATATTTGAACAGACTTTTTTTAAAGGGCGATAAATCAATTGCGTTATTCGCAGTGAGAACGCTGTTTAAAATCTTATTATTCTGGTGTATCTTGGACATTAAAAAAAAATCTTTAAGGACAATTAAAATTCTTTTAAAGTCCGCGGTAAAGGAGACGTGGCTATCGCCGCAATCACACTGTAACATTTAGTCGTTTTCTCTGGATCTAGATAGATGTACAAGTTTAGTTACACCCGCCGGGAATGTAGTACTACACGGTCGATTCAGTTTCTCTATTATGTTCATTCTAGTTTTATAGTTTTAAAGTTGATGTGAAAATTGAGTATTTTGTTAAACTAATAACATGTAGAGCCAAGTACAAGTACTTCCTAAACGTCGTATGAAGTGAAAAGGACTTCATTTTGAGAAAAGTTAAGACTGGAATTTTGTACGTTTCATCAAGGGTATTAACTCTCATGGTTTGTTATTTCTAACAGTAAATTCCGACTGAGTTTGTTGATATTTTTATGGCAGTTTGGGGTATAATCCAGTAAGTGATGAGGCTTTTACAAGTCTTTCTCAGAATAAATATTTAACGGTCTCCTTCTCCAACTTTCCATCATATGTTATCGTGTATTGTTGATTGAATATAGGATTAAACGGGCAGGTCAACAACTTGAACTTGAACAAAATGGCGTCCTTCGTTCGCGAAGAATATGAGCACGCGCTTTGAATATGTATAAATATGTGTCCGCAATTGATTTTTGCCCATGACCTTCAGGGCTCAGCCAATAGATCTATAAAGTCCACTCGTAGTATTGATTTTAGTATTTTCCGAAAAAGACCACTTGGGCGAATGAACATAGTGAAAGCCCTGTACACTGAGAGTAAAACACACAAGCTTTTTATGTATTGAGTATAATTTCAAAATGTAATGGTTAAGATGAGAAAGATCAGTTTAAAGCAAATTACCCCCCCCCACCCCCCCACCCCTAGCATTAATTACAGATTAATTTCCCTTTTTTACTATCTGCACAAAAGACATGCAAAATAAATATAACTTCCATGCTTAGCAAAAGACGTTCCTGTCTGAACAAAAAATGATAAAAATGACTCCTCTTGTTATTGTGTCAGAACATCAGATCAAAGTGCCAAGTTAAAAAAAAAAAATATATATACACACACACACACACACACACACACACACACACACACAACCGAACACCGGGTTAAAACAGACTCACTTTGTTTACACAAGTGAGTCAATAAATTGTACGTCAGCTTGATTTATATTGTCAGGAAATGGCACAGCGTGACTAGATCATGTCAAAACTCGAAACCATCATCGTACTTTCTTTCTTTCCTTACCAGCATGCGATTCTCTTCTTTACTCAGGATTTTATTCATCCGTATGAAAAGATTGACATGAACAAGGTGGATTCGTGGTCAACCATCGGAAGGACAAAGTTAAGGTAGCTTGATTGCCAATATCTAGCTGTCAGCTTGAGAAAGAAGTATTTCAGATATGTCGTGATTCAGGAAAAGCACGAGGAAGTACAAGAGCCCTGTAAAAAAAAAAAAAAAAAAAAAAAAAAAAAATCAAGAGAGGGTTGTTTTCCCTAATTTGGTGAAACTTGTCTGATGGTTTCACGAGAAGTGTTCGTCTGATGACTTAAATTGGATTAACGAAATACTGTGACTGATTGCGTGAGAGTCCATAACCATCAGTGATTGACGAGTAACGTTCGTGAAACTTCAACCACCAGGGAAGCAAGCAATCCGACCCATTGAGGTGTCCCACTGACCTAGCGAGGTATCTATATTCCATAATTGCTATTAGATGTGCTTCAAGAAGAGGATTCGCATTTACCTTCAAAGTGCCTGTGATGCCTGCCACACTAAGGGGACGAATAGTTATTTCGTTGTTCAGTCGGACATATAACATTTCTTGGTGACAGAGGCACAGACAGTGACAGTGACACAGAGAGCCAGAAAATGGCTTGAGGATGCATACTCACTCTCTTCGAATATAAGGGAAAGAAAGAAACAAACAAACGAAAAACCGAAAAAAAAAAACCCAAACCAATAATAATAATAATAATGTAGACTTATATAGCGCCCTTTCCCTCTAAGAGCTCAGGGTGTTTTACATGAAAGAAAAACATTACACGTCACATAAAACATTCATGACCACTCTTTCTCAAAAACCCTCCCCCGTTCCCTCCCACACACTCTCCCCCCTCCCACTCTGCATACATCCAAAGTGAGCTGACATGGGTGGTGTCGGAGAACAAGGAAGCTGAGAGTGCTTATAGATAGGTTTAAAAAAAAGAAAAAAGATGAGTTTTTTAGTGATGAACGAAAAGCAGAAATAGAATCAGATGCACGGGTATGATGTGGAAGGCTGTTCCAAATGTGAGGAGCAGCAAATGAAGAATATCTGCACAACATATTCGTTCGTGATAGTTCACCAAACATTGACCAACAGAAAGCACTTGCGATTTTTTTTTCTTGCTGACTCACTGTTTGCTGAGGCAGTTTCACATTCCTAATAACGTTGTCACAGACATGCTTTTCGACAAGGACAAGCGTTGGTTTTCATAGAATTTGCTTGCAATGGCTATTCGTCACACTGTAATTGAATCAAGCAAATGCCTTTTTTTTTCTCGCCACTGTAGTGATATGAGAGATAGGAAAATGTTAGTAGACAAAAAACGATATCCACAACTTTTGTTTGCAAATAATTGACATGTGTTTTCGAATATAAAGTATTTAGTATATTTTTTTTTAATATAAAAACATAGTATAAGCTGTGGCAGTATTAGTGGTAGTAGCAGTAATAATAACAATAGCAATAATAAGAATGATGATAACAATAGTAATAATTGTGGTGGTACCAACCTTAGTTGTTAGTGCTGTTGTTGATAATGTTGCTGTGGCAGAGTAAAAAAAAAAAAAAAAAAGTAACACATGTGTAGGACGTATGGAAATAAATATGGAGAATATACAGAAAACAATTAAATCAGAAACCATATCAATGTTTTCTTCTGTATTTTGCTAACCTTTTCTTACACACAATATACTCAATATTCATAAGGAAACAAATCCCAGGCTGATAATTCACATTCTAAGCTGTCTAGGTTTCAGTTTGAGAAATAAATGTGGGAGAGAGGCGGGTAATGTGAAGGAACGCCCACTGTGTAACGGAGACCAAAGACGTGAAAAAGGGATTGTTTCCTTCCCTTTCCAGTATTGTCTGAAGAAACCTATGAATATTGTGTCTCGCGGCATGGCAATTCCCTTAGTTCCAAGCCAACAGTGACTGTAATTATGTGGGAGAGAGAGACAGAGAAAGAGAGAGAGAAATAACCTACGGTTTTTAAATGAAATCTAATTTGTGGTATTTTCTGGATTTTCCAAACAGTTTAAGTAGTGGCAGTAGTATGGAATGATGTCACACACACACACACACACACACACACACACACACACACACACACACACACACACACACACACACACAATATATATATATATATATATATATATATTGTAGCTGAACTACATGGTATGGTATGGATTTAAAGGAAACAAACAACACCTGTATGAATACAATCAGAAACCACAAAAAACATTTCTTACTCTTCTAGCAACCATTCCTTCCTCACCAGTTACTCAACATTCAAAAGGAAATAAATAGGGTACGGATGGCTCCAGCTGTCAATTTTTCAACTTGAGAAATAGATAAGAACGTGAGACACTTAATGAATCTGTAAGAAAGTTCACCATGCAAAGGAAACCAAAGACGTCAAGGGAGGCTTGTTTTATTCCCTGCAGAGCAGTGCGTGGTGGCGTGATGAAACCACACTCTCACAGTGAATGCAGTGTCTGGTGGCGTGGTGATTCCCTCAGTCCCCAGCCAGCAGTGATTGACGAGAAGGGTTCGTGAGACTTCACCAAACTTTAACCACCAGGAAGCACTTGGGTATTTTGTCTCGCCAACCCATTGCTTGCAAAGGCGCTCCCACACTTGTGAGTTGTTGTCACTGTCGGGATTTTCAACAAGGTCGTTATTTGTGTTGACAGAATTAGCTCGTGACAATGATTCTTCATCTTTTAATTTATTGAAGCAAATAACACTCTGGGTGCCGTGTTTTTGCACACACACACACACACACACACACACACACACACACACACATACACACACACACACACACACACACACACACACACACACACACATACACACACACACACACACACACACACACACACACACACACACACACACATATATATAAGAATGTGTGTGTGTGTGTGTGTGTGTGTGTGTATGTATATATATATATGTGTGTGTGTGTGTGTGTGTGTGTGTGTGTGTGTGTGTGTGTGTGTGTGAGTAACAAACAGACAGACAGAGTGACAAGGAGAATAATACATAGAGAGATAGAGAGCCAGAGAGGCATTAAGAATATACTTTCCCTCTTCTTTTCTGAACCAAAGTGAAAAACAAAGTCTACATCAGTGACAGATACTCACATCTGGTTAAAAAAAAAAAAAAAGAAAAAAAAAAAAAAAAAAAAAAAAGCGAACAATGCATTATCACCAATATAAGAATGGGAAACTATGACAGTCATTTTACAGATAAAACAACATAAACCTTTCATACATACACTCCATCCTCCACCAACCATACCTTCCTTGCAGTAACTAGAATAGAGGAGTTAACAACTCCCAGACAGGGCTTCTACGTCTTTAGCTGTCTAGGTTTCAGCTTGAGAAATAGATATGTGAGACACTTTGTGAATCTGTAAGAAAGTTCACCATGCAAAGGAAACCAAAGACGTCAAGGGAGGCTTGTTTTATTCCCTGCAGAGCAGTGCGTGGTGGCGTGATAAAACCACACTCTCACAGTGAATGCAGTGTCTGGTGGCGTGGCGATTCCCTCAGTCCCCAGCCAGCAGTGATTGACGAGAAGTGTTCGTGAGAGTTCAACAAACTTTAACCACCAGGAAGCAACTCTATATCGCCCTCCCATTGTCTGCTGAGGCAGTCTCACTCTCCTGAGACTTTGTCAACGACGTGATCTTCAAAAAAGACGTGCTTATGTGGTCATAGAATTTGATCGCGAGGGTGATTCTCGACAATGAAGTCAAAGCAAGAAAAGATAGCCCTTTGTGTGTCGTCTCTATAGTCATAAATTATACTTTAAGAGATATGAGAATGGAAACAAACAAAAAGCGATGTTTAAAAAAAAAAGTTTATCTTATTGACCTTTGTTTAAAGATAGTTCAGGATTTTCAAAACAAACAGTAGGAATACTGTAGAAGCAGCAGCAGCAGTGGTAGTAATATTAGTAGTAGCCAAACAAACAGCAACTGTGATAGTTGCATTTGCAGCAAAGCAGTTGTTGGTGTTTTAGTAGTTGTTGCTGTTGGTAATGATGAAGATGGTGATGATGTTTTTGTGGTTGTTGCCTAGAAGAAAGGGGGAGAAAAAAAACTGACGGTAAATATAGACACCGTACACGTGTGCAGAAAATAGAGAAAAGATATATAAACCATCACCAACGCACATAGTTATGAGAATAAAACTGTGTTCTCTTCATTCTCTTCCACCTTCCACATACAAAATACGCAGATCATATAGCATTGTTGTGATGTTTTGCTACTTGTTGCTACTCCATATATATATGGAGTGATAGCCTAGAGCTAATGCGTCCGCCTTGGAAGCGTGAGAATCTGAGCGCGCTGGTTCGAATCACGGCTCAGCCGCCGATATTTTCTCCCCCTCCACTAGACCTTGAGTGGTGGTCTGGGCGCTAGTCACTCGGATGAGACGATAAACTAAGGTCCCGTGTGCAGCATGCACTTAGCGCACGTAAAAGAACCCACGGCAACAAAAGGGTTGTTCCTAGCAAAATTCTGAAGAAAAATCCACTTCGATAGGAAAAACAAATAAAACTACACGCAGGAAAAAAAAAATACAAAAAAGGGGGTGGCGCTGTAGCATAGCGACGCGCTCTCCCTGGGGAGAGCAGCCCGAATTTCACACAGAGAAATCTGTTCTGATAAAAAAAATACAATACAATACAAATACAATATAATACAACACAAATATACGATATATATTGCTGCTAAGTCGTATGTCAGAGACACAGAGAGAAAGAGAGAGAGAGAGAGAGAGAGAGAGAGAGAGAGACAGACAGACAGACAGACAGACAGACAGACAGACAGACAGACAGACAATCACAAAAACAACGTTGTAAAACAGGCTTTATTGACAATTCAAACGCCAAGAGAGCGATGCAGCACAGGTTTACATCACGTACAACAAATTGTGTGGGACCAGCGTGCAAAACATCTAAAACGTGTGCATCATAAACAGAAAAAAAAAGAAAGTAAAAAAAAAGGTAGAAAATAGAGGAAGAAGAAGAAGAAGATTTCACAATAACTGTTTTTGTTTCTTTCTTTATTTTGTGATAAGAAACAAGAGAAATCAAAGTCAAAACAGAACATGAACTTCTGATCCAATATCACCCCATACACAGCAGTTCAAATATTAACTTAGCTATCTCGCGAAATATTCATCATTGGAGGGGTGGGGATCAGAGTAGACCCCCCCCCCCCCCCCCCCACACACACACCTCCCCCACAACCTCCCCTCCGAGATGGGGACGTATGACAACGTATTATACGGAAGAATAAGCAAAACAAAACAAAAGGACAACATGAATGATTTAAACATGCAATAAGGTATGAATGCTTTATTTTATGACGTTTGTAATATACATACATGCAGACATCAGTGGAGGAAAATACGTGTATACAGGTGCCGATATGTTTGTGTGCATGTTTATATGTTTATATGATTGTAACAATGTGTGTATGCATGTATGTGTGTGTGTACGTATGTACGTATGTATGCATACATGTGGGTATAATTATATGTATCTGTATGGATATCAAATGATATATCTAATATCAGGAAATAGTGGTGTTTAACCACTTTGCTTTATCTCTGGCTCTATGTCTGCTTTTGATGTTAAAAACGGAGAAAAAAAAAAACAAAAAAAAAACCTCATTCAAAAAGAGTTTTCTTTTGGCCTTGCTGCCCTATCACACATGCCAAATCAGTGGCCACACCCCAACGCCGCTCATCCTGAGTCTCCAATGTGCAGCCACACCAAGGTGCATTTGCCACAGTTCCACGTCCGCAATCTGTAGGTAACCAAGTCATCGATGTTGTTTCGCCAGCAATCCACGTACCAGAGGAGACCCTGCACTGTTGCTGAGACACTTCGGAGGTGTCCAGTAATGCCTGTACTAATTCAGCATAAATGACTATACGCTTCTTTTCAAAAAAATAAATATGTCAGCCTCAGGTAGGATCGATATATATCTGATACCTGCAGTGTTAGAACATGTTTGATATTTTTGTCCCCAAAGACACATTTATGAAGTGGATGACCAACGACTGTGTGCGCCCAGTCCTCCTATTCTAGCCTAGAGCACCACGGGCGCGCCAGCTGAGTGGTTAAAGCTGAAGGACCGTGGTTCGATTCCTGGTCACAGCGCCTGGTGGGGTAAAGGAGCGTTTTTTTCCCCCAGTCTCTCAGGTCAAAAGATGCGCAGAACTGCTAGAGCCTGAACCCCCCTTAGTGTATATACGCATACAAAACATCAAATATGCATGTTAAAGATCCCGAAATCCATGTCAGCTTTTCGGTGGGTTATGGAAACAAGAATATACCCAGCATACACCCACCCCTCACCCCGAAAACGGAGTATGACTGCCTAAATGGCGGGGGGTAAAAACGGTCGTACATGTAAAAGTCCACTCATGTATACCAATGGACGTGGTAGATGAAGAAGAAGAAGCCCATGGTAATCTCAACACTCAGTGTGAGCTGAATAATTTCAACCTCTATTGGGATTTGAATTTTCATCCATCCAGTCTTTAGTCCGCGACGTTAACCATTGCATCACTATGGATGGCGTTTGGAGAAAATCAGATTCTTGGTGAAATCATTTTAGAACCAGTTTACATAGTAAAGTAAAAAAAAAAAAAAATCATTTGATGATGTGTGAAAGAGCAGCAATAGCAAGAGGAGAGGGATAATGCATTACTTCACGTTGTGCATGTTTGACCCAACACTCGGCTTATATCACAGATTGACATAAGTTTTACATTTGGGCCAACAGCAAAGTGAGAGCTGTATTATCAATGGTTTCTCCAGTCAATGGGGAATCATTTACAGCTTAGTCTTTTGTGATGCACTATGACTCTCAAACTAGGAGGCAAAATTGCACTGGTTCTTAGTGCTGCAGCCTTGTGGGCTAGTTGGCCTTTGGGAACCATCCCAACGTCGACTGTCCTAAAACCCTCTTGGCCGAGAGAGTGGGGATGTAACTTGGGCAAGACACTCTCCACTATAATCAAATTCTAGCCCAAATAGTCGGTACAGCAGTTGCCTCCTCTGCTGTTCTGATGGTCATAGTCGGACACGACTGACTATCATATATATATATATATATATATATATATATATATATATATATATATATATATATATATATATATATATATATATATATATATATATATATATATATATATACATGTTTGACAGAGGACCTCCAGGAGGATGCGGGACCATTGAAACTATCATGTTTAGGATATTATGTCTGCATATCATCACAGAGATACTGTGTATTATAAACATTTTGTTATTCTCAAGTGAACAATATGAGCACGGACAAAAAGACAGAAGCAGAAAACCAATGAAAAAAGCAAAGAGGGAGAGACAGAGAGACAGACAGACAGACAGACAGACAGACAGAGTTGTGGAATGCAATGGCACTGAAAAAAAAAAGTTTCGCTGGTAAATCAAATGTTACGAGACAGCAAAAGCAGCACTGGTTAGTACCAGACAAAACGAACGGAGTATTGGGCCAGCATACCGAGTAGTAAAGACGGCTGAATCGGATTACAAGAGTCTCCAACTAGAACACAAAAAAAGCAGCAAAAGAGAGAGAGAGAGAAAGAAAAAAAAGAAGAAGAAAAGAAATAATAAAAAAAAAGCCGAGAATATCATGCTTTACGCTTTTTTTTGTGACAAACTGCAATATAGCGTTGAAGAAAACCATGGCTGTGTAATCATATTTCGCACACAGAAAAAGTGAGAAAACAGCTAGCTAAAGGTCAACTGTTCAGTGTTCGTTGCTACTAAACTTTCACCAGCATGGAGGCATTGTAACTTGTGAGTTGAAATGACATGCATTGCGATATAATTTCATATTTGATGAGTACAAATGAGCAACCCCATTTCTTCAGATAAGCAGAAGAAATGTATCGGATAACATAACCCTTTTTTTTTATGGAATATGAAGATAATCGCTGCTTCTTTTTTTTTTTTTTTTTTAATTTGAATGTTTGTATAACATGTTTAGATAATTTTACTAAAGGAACATTTCATTCTTTGTTTTGGGGTATTTCCAAACCTAACCCATCTCATCCTCTGTCCCTCCTATCCCTCCTCCCTCCTTCTGCCTTACACACTTCCACGCTCATTTACCTTCATGCTATTTTGAAAATGAATAGACAGACAGATAGATGGATAGATATATAGATAGATGGATAGGTGGATATATATATATATATATATAGAGAGAGAGAGAGAGAGAGAGAGAGAGAGAGATAGATAGATAGATAGATAGATAGATAGATAGATAGATAGATAGATAGATAACGAATCCCAGACCACCCGGTATATCTCTGTCAGCCTGAGAAAGAAAGAAATTTGCAAGACATGCAGCGAATCTTAAAGAAACGCTTATGTGTGAAAGACAGCAAATAAATCAACAGATATCGTTTCATCTCCCTTGAGTAGCGTGGTGAGATTTACACACAGTATAAATACAGTGTCTGTCGACATACTTCTCTCGAATCCCTAGCCATCGGTGAGTGGGGAGAAACGTCATTGTGAGTTCATCATACTTTAACCATCAGGAAACAGCGTGGTGCGTTAATCCCCTTGGTCCATGTCTACCCAGGCATTCATTACTTTCCTGAGAGTGTTGTCACAGACGTGATATTCAACGAGCATGTACATTTTTGTCTTAATATTATTCACTGGCTGCGGTGATTTTTTTTTTTTTTTACCTCATTCCTGGTTTAAGCAAATGTCATTTGAAGAATCATTTCTGTTGTCAAACGATTACATTTTGTGAATGTGATTATAACAACTGTCGCAGAGGAAGACAAAATCCGCATGTTTCAGTCTGAGATGAATCTGGAGTACTGTAAACCACAATCTAACTTAAAATCTTGACTTTCCAAATTTGCAGCCAAAAATGAAAGAGTATTTTTCTATAATGAAAAATTATATATATATATATATATATATATATATATATATATATATATATATATATATATATATATATATATATATATATATATATATATATATATATATATATATATATATAACTTATCACAGAGCAAGAAGACTGTGGACATCACTGGCTCTTCTTCAGTTTGTTTCCCTCCCACACACTGCACTCAAAGTAACTGGGATGTTTTGCTTCAAACACCAGACCTGCATAACACTCATGCCAACCAGTATGGTCACACGCTAACAAATTCAGCGAGTTGATAGGGAGGGAGGGAGGGGAAGAGAGAGGGAGAGAGAGAGAGAGGCAGACAGACAGAAAGACTGAGACAGAGACAGACACACACACACACACACACACACACACACACACACACACACACACACACACACACACACGCACGCACACGCACACACACACACACACACACACACACACACACACACACACACACACACACACACACACACACACATAAAGAGAGAGAGAGAGAGAGAGAGAGAGAGAGAGAGAGAGAGAGAGAGAGAGAGAGAGAGAGAGAGGAATACAACATTATCAAAAGAAAAAATCGCTGACAAATCAAATGCCATGTGAGACAGCACCGCAGTGCTGGTTTACATCCGAAGAAATAAAAGAAGTATTGAAGCACTTGATATGGGTGGATCAGGCAAAAAAAAGATTTTTCAAAGGGATCGAGAAAACAACAACAATATATCTTACACCTTCCTGCTTTATTCATTTTGTGCTAACAATGTTATGTTGGAGCCGAACACTGAAAACACATACCCGTGCACACAAATAATAATGGTAGAAAAAAACAAGCGTCATATTTGCTAAATATTCCAGATGTGAGCCAGACGTGTAATAGCTAGAGTGAAAAACGCAAATTCAAACACAATTTCTATGTGAAAAGAACGCGAAAACGTTTTTGTTGCGGCAAACATCAATCTGAAAACAACAATACGTTTTTTGTCCTCCTGCTATCCTTCCCTCCGTCCAGTCCTGTATTCCTACACCCCCCCTTCCCCCCACACACACATCCTCCTCCCACCTGTCTTTATGATAAAAAAAAAAGAACTGAACACACTCCAGCTGTTCAACAACTAACTCCCGGTGTCTGTCTTAGAGTCGGGGGTGTGGCATGTCTTGGGCAAGTCAGTTCTGGCGGAGGTCATCCCTCTTCAGATCAGTCACGAACAAGATCCAGTGGCTCTGCGAAAGCAATCTTCCAAGGAACTTTTTTTTTTTTTTTTTTTTTTTAGTGGGGTGTGGCGGAGAGGGAGACAAAAAAAACAAAAAAACAAAAAAAAACAAAAAAGCAAACAAACAAACAAACAAAAATCAACAATTTCAAACGACAAAAACAGTTTCAGTTTCAGTTTCAGTAGCTCAAGGAGGCGTCACTGCGTTCGGACAAATCCATATACGCTACACCACATCTGCCAAGCAGATACTTGACCAGCAGCGTAACCCAACGCGCTTAGTCAGGCCTCGAGAAAAAAAAAAAAAGAAACAAAAAGATAAGTACATAAAAAAAACTACTACTACTAATAATAATATGTATAAGGCGCAAAAACTTGATGAAGTCAACTGTACCGTACAATAATAATAATAATAATAATAATAATAATAATAATAATAATAATAATAATAATTTTAAAAATAAAATAAAATAAAATAAAATAAATAAATAAATAATAATAATATAATTCTAAAAATAAATAAATAAATAATAATAATAATAATAACAATAACAACAAAAAACCGATGGACTGATCCATCACAACGCTGCAGAATGGACAGGAAAACCATCTGCATTTGCAAAGACCCAGAACTGCAACCAACTGGCCTGGAGGAATCTGGGAACAGTTCTGCTGTGCGGCGCCTTAATGACTCTTCTCAGAGCTGAGAGAAGAAGAAGAAGAAGAAGAAGAAGAAGAAGAAGAAGAAGAAGAAGAAGAAAATGATCATGATGATGATGATGATGATGATGAAGCATATTTAGCAGTCAACTTGAGCATAAGGGTGGAAATATTATATATAATATATATGTGTGTGTGTGTGTGTGTGTGTGTGTGTGTGTGTGTGTGTGTGTGTGTGTGTGTGTGTGTGTGTGTGTGTGTGTGTGGAGAGAGAGAGAGAGAGAGAGAGAGAGAGAGAGAGAGAGAGAGAGACAGAGAGAGAGAGACAGAGAGAGAGAGAGAGAGAGAGAGAGAGAGAGAGAGAGAGAGAGAGAGAGAGAGAGAGAGAGAGAGAGAGAATATGATTCTGAAAAAAACAAAAAAAAACAAAGCGCCAACATATAAAGTAGACAACAGTTTCAGTTTCAGTTTCACTTTCTCAAGGAGGCGTCACTGCGTTCGGACAAATCCATACACGCTACACCACATCTGTTGAGCAGATGCCTGACCAGCAGCATAACCCAACGCGCTTAGTCAGGCCTTGAGTGCATGCTTACATATTTGTGTACCTATGAAAGTGGATTTCATTTTACGTAATTTCGCCAGAGGACAACACTCTCGTTGCCATGGGTTCTTTTTCAGTGCGCCAAGTGCGTGCTGCACACGGGACCTCGGTTTATCGTCTCATCCGAAAGACTAGACGCTCAGTTTGATTTTCCAGTCAAACTTAGGAGAAAGGGCGAGAGCGGGATTCGAACCCACACCCTCACGGACTCACTGTATTGGCAGCTGAGCGTCTTAACCATTCTGCCACCTTCCTCCACAACAAACAAGTCGGAGAGAGAAGAGAACTGTTTATATCCCCTATCCCCTTTGCGGCGATGTCCCCTCTGTCGCGTGATGAAATCAGACTCTCAGAATGAATGCTGTGTGTCTGGGGGACGGGCCGATTCTTTCACTTCCCTGGCCACCAGTGATTGACGCTGTGCGGCTTCACGTGAGAGAGAGAGAGAGAGAGAGAGAGAGAGAGAGAGAGAGAGAGAGAGAGAGAGAGTTCACCAAACTTTAACCACCAGGAAGCACCGTGATACTTCACATCGATTCATCCCCGCCGAAGCCAATCGTCCGTAGAGGCATTCTCGCATTCTTGGGATGTCACAAGACGTGTTTGTGGACAA